>NC_091619.1:40377802-40681902 GCF_027580195.1 Bos mutus
AACAAAGCTAGTGGAGGTGATGGAATTCCGGTTGAGCTATTTCAGATCTTGAAAGATGATGCTGTGAAAGTGCTACACTCAATATGCCAGCAAATTTGGAAAACTCAGCAGTGGCCATAGGACTGGAAAAAGTCAGTTTTCATTCCAATCCCAAAGAAAGGCAATGCCAAAGAATGCTCAAACTACCTCACAATTGCACTCATCTCACACGCTAATAAAGTAATGCTCAAAATTCTCCAAGCCAGGCTTCAGCAGTACATGAACCGTGAACTTCCAGATGTTCAAGCTGGTTTTAGAAAAAGCAGAGGAACCAGAGATCAAATTGCCAACATCTGCTGGATCATTGAAACAGTAAGAAAGTTCCAGAAAAAACATCTATTTCTGCTTTATTGACTATGCGAAAGCCTTTGATTGTGTGGATCACAATAAACTGTGGAAAATTCTGAAAGAAATGGGGATCCAGACCACCTGACCTGCCTCTTGAGAAACCTATATGCAGGTCAGGAAGCAACAGTTAGAACTGGACATGGAACAACAGACTGGTTCCAAATAGGAAAAGGAGTACATCAAAGCTGTATATTGTCACCCTGCTTATTTAACTTATATGCAAAGTACATCATGAGAAACGCTGGGCTAGAAGAAGCACAAGCTAGAATCAAGATTGCCGGGAGAAATATCAATAACCTCACATATGCAGATGACACCACCCTTATGACAGAAAGTGAAGAGGAACTCAAAAGCCTCTTGATGAAAGTGAAAGAGGAGAGTGAAAAAAGTTGGCTTAAAGCCCAACATTCAGAAAACGAAGATCATGTCATCTGGTCCCATCACTTCATGGGAAATAGATGGGAAAACAGTGGAAACAGTGGCAGACTTTTTTTTTTTTGGGGGGGGGGGCCTCCAAAATCACTGCAGATGGTGAGTGCAGCCATGAAATCAAAAGATGTTTACTCCTTGGAAGGAAAGTTATGACCAACCTAGATAGCATATTAAAAAGCAGAGACACTAATAGATGGAAAAATATACCATGTTCATGGATTGGAAGAATCAGTATAGTGAAAATGAGTATACTACCCAAAGCAATCTATAGATTTAATGCAATCCCTATCAAGCTACCAACGGTATTCTACACAGAGCTAGAACAAATAATTTCACAATTTGTATGGAAATACAAAAAACCTCGAATAGCCAAAGCAATCTTGAGAAAGAAGAATGGAACTGAAGGAATCAACCTGCCTGACTTCAGGCTCTACTACAAAGCCACAGTCATCAAGGCAATATGGTACTGGCACAAAGACAGAAATATAGATCAATGGAACAAAATAGAAAGCCCAGAGATAAATCCACGCACATATGGACACCTTATCTTTGACAAAGGAGGCAAGAATATACAATGGATTAAAGACAATCTCTTTAACAAGTGGTGCTGGGAAAACTGGTCAACCACTTGTAAAAGAATGAAACGAGAGCACTTTCTAACACCATACATAAACATAAACTCAAAATGGATTAAAGATCTAAACGTAAGACCAGAAACTCTAAAACTCCTAGAGGAGAACATAGGCAAAACACTCTCCAACATACATCACAGCAGGATCCTCTATGACCCACCTCCCAGAATATTGGAAATAAAAGCAAAAATAAACAAATGGGACCTAATTAAACTTAAAAGCTTCTGCACAACAAAGGAAACTATAAGCAAGGTGAAAAGACAGCCTTCAGAATGGGAGAAAATAATAGCAAATGAAGCAACTGACAAACAGCTAATCTCAAAAATATACAAGGAACTCCTACAGCTCAATTCCAGAAAAATAAATGACCCAATCAAAAAATGGGCCAAAGAACTAAATAGACATTTCTCCAAAGAAGACATACAGATGGCTAACAAACACATGAAATGATGCTCAACATCACTCATTATCAGAGAAATGCAAATCAAAACCACTAAGAGGTACCACTTCATGCCAGTCAGAATGGCTGCGATCCAAAAGTCTACAAACAATAAATGCTGGAAAGGGTGTGGAGAAAAGGGAACCCTCTTACACTGTTGGTGGGAATGCAAACTAGTACAGCCACTATGGAGAACAATGTGGAGATTCCTTAAAAAATTGGAAATAGAACTGCCTTATGATCCAGCAATCCCACTGCTGGGCATACACACTGAGGAAACCAGAAGGGAAAGAGACACGTGTACCCCAGTGTTCATCGCAGCACTGTTTATAATAGCCAGGACATGGAAGCAACCTAGATGTCCATCAGCAGATGAATGGATAAGAAAGCTGTGATACATATACACAATGGAGTATTACTCAGCCATTAAAAAGAATACATTTGAATCAGTTCTAATGAGGCGGATGAAACTGGAGCCTATTATACAGAGTGAAGTAAGCCAGAAAGAAAAACACCAATACAGTATACTAACGCATATATATGGAATTTAGAAAGATGGTAACAATAACCCTGTATACGAGACAGCAAAAGAGACACTGATGTATAGAACAGTCTTTTGGACTCTGTGGGAGAGGGAGAGGGTGGGATGATTTGGGAGAATGGCATTGAAATATGTATAATATCATGTACGAAACGAGTTGCCAGTCCAGGTTCAATGCACAATACTGGATGCTTGGGGCTGGTGCACTGGGATGACCCAGAGGGATGGTATGGGGAGGGAGGAGGGAGGAGGGTTCAGGATGGGGAACACATATATACCTGTGGCAGATTCATTTTGATATATGGCAAAACCAATACAATATTGTAAAGTTAAATAAAATAAATTTTTTTTTAAAAAGTAAAACAAATAAAAAGCAGAGACATTACTTTGCCAACAAAGGTCTGTCTAGTCAAGGCTATGGTTTTTCCAGTAGTCATGTATGGGTATGAGAGTTGGACTGTGAAGAAAGCTGAGCACTGAAGAATTGATGCTTTTGAACTGTGGTGTTGGAGAAGACTCTTGAGAGTCCCTTGGACTGCAAGGAGATCCAACCAGTCCATTCTGAAGGAGATCAGCCCTGGGATTTCTTTGGAAGGAATGATGCTAAAGCTGAAACTCCAGTACTTTGGCCACCTCATGCGAAGAGTTGACTCATTGGAAAAGACTCTGATGCTGCGGGGGATTGGAGGCAGGAGGAGAAGGGGACGACAGAGGATGAGATGGCTGGATGGCATCACCAACTCGAAGGACATGAGTCTGAGTGAACTCCGGGAGTTGGTGATGGACAGGGAAGCCTGGCGTGCTGCAATTCATGAAGTCGCAGAGTTGGACACGACTGAACTGAACTGAACTGAACTGATGATATGCATAAAGCCATAGGCTGCCCATAAGCAGAGTCAGTGGAAAATGGAAAACTCTAGGATACATCTACCTGAAGTATACCTGAAAATAGATGATGAGCAATCCTGCCGTGTGGCATAAGGAGAGTAGTATGAACACACTTGCTACAGTGGTCTTTGTCATTATCTCCGTGTTAATTATAAATGTACAACTGTTTGTTCTATTATTTTTCATCACTTTTCAACTTACAATAAGCTCTGTTAGCAGTAATGAATTCAAATGTGTGTGACAGTGTGTTTAATGAAAAAATGAGTGCTACATATTTATCTCTGAGAAAGTTAATGATACCCATGTAACACACAAAACTTGTCAACATTTACCAACAACTATGAAGGTCATAGGGATATCACTGAATACATTCAAAGACACAAATCTGCTAAAGAATTCTCAGCTTCTGTTTCAAAAATAACTAAGACTGAGTGGGAAAATAATGACTCAACATGTGCTGCCGAAGAAAGTGCATTTACACAAGACTCTGTGAAGCGTATCTTTTCATTTAGAGCAAATGCCTGTTCTTCTAAACAAATTTTACTCATTTTGATTCCAGGCATTTTTGTGCACAAAAGAGTGAAGCAATGGCTGTGAACAAGTTGGCTCCATTAGCAGCAGCAGAACTGTGCAAACTGTTAAATGGTACAAGTTTACAGGACTTGTAAACTCCAGATGCTTTAAAGGGAAGAAAAGTTAACTCCAATAAGGATTTGATTTTCTCATCCAGTTCAAGAAATTAGAGTATTATGTTGCAGGAGAATGATCTGACTTATCATGAATGCTATAGTAAATTCTATTTAAGATTAATGATGATTAAAGTATTTGTTTTGTGGTGGTAATACAAACACAAATATTGGTGTAACATAGAATCATGGCATAAAATGACCTTATAAAATTAAAGAGATATGCAGTGTTTTTCATGTGTGTGTGTGTGTGTTTATATACATATATTAGGAAACTTGGCCTATTTCATATATATATTTGCATATGCCTCACTCTGATATGTGAATTTCTTTTTACTTGTCATCCTTAGGATTGTGATATTTGAATCTGTGTATTTTATAAGCTACAGAAAATTCTCAGACATTACCTTTTCAGATATTCCATCTTTCTTTCCATCTACATCCTCTTTCTTTCCTCTTCTTGGATTCCACTTAGGGCAGCACTTCTTACTGAATTCTCTATTTCTGTTACCCTTCTTTCAATATTTTCCATAAATCACCTTTCTCTACTTAATTGTGATTAATTTCTTCCATCATATCATTCAGTTCACTAAATTTCTATCGGTTTTATATAATTTACTATTAAACTCATTCATTGTATTCTTCATTTCAATTGTTGAAGTGAGTTCTAAAATTTATAGTTTAATGTGATGTGTTATTCTTCATAATTTTCAGTTACCCGCCATGATTTTATATTTGTGTTTATTTTCTCAGAACCATAGTAACCATAGTTTCATAGTTTGTGTCTGATAATTTCAGTATCTACAGTCTTTGTGGATCTGCTTCTATTAACTGTGGTTTCTCACCTAAAGGAGTTTTTCTTCTTTGCATTTAGATGTTTTTATTGGTTATTTATTATTAAATAGTAAATATTAATAACATTTATATCATTATAATATTAATATTATATTATTTATATGATATCACTATGATGTCAGAGAAGGCAATGGCACCCCACTCCAGTACTCTTGCCTGGAAAATCCCATGGATGGAGGAGCCTGGTAGGCTGCAGTCCATGCGGTCGCTAAGAGTTGGACACGACTGAGTGACTTCACTTTCACTTTTCACTTTCATGCATTGGAGAAGGAAACGGCAACCCACTCCAGTGTTCTTGCCTGGAGAATCCCAGGGATGGGGGAGCCTGGTGGCTGCCATCTATGGGGTCACACAGAGTCGGACACGACTGAAATGACTTAGCAGCAGCAACTATCATGTATTACAATATTTACATTATTTAATACTTATTTAATAATAATATTATTAAGCATTAATAATAATTAATAATAACAATAAAATGCTATTGTTTATTTATTATTAAATATGTCATTTGAAAATTATTAGAATTACCCATTTATTATCTTCCAAATAGGATTTTGAACTGTGATATTGGAGAAGACTCTTGAGAGTTCCTTGGACTGCAAGGAGATCAAACTAGTCAATCTGGAAGGAAATCAATCCTGAATATTCATTGGAAGGACTGATCTTGAAGCTGAAGTTCCAATACTTCAGCCACCTGATGCAAAGAGCCAACTCATTAGAAAAGACCCTGATGCTGGGAAAGAATGAAGGTAGGATGAGAAGGGGATGATAGAGAATGAGATGGTTGGATGGCATCACTGACTCAATGGACATGAGTTTGAGCAAGCTCCAGGAGATGGTGAAGGACAGGGAAGCCCAGCGTGCTGCAGTCCATGGGGTCACGAAGAGTCGGACATGACTGAGCAACTGAACAACAACAAAACAAGTAGGATTTTATAATGTTTTTGCCAAGCACTTGGGGAAACCAGCAATACAAGATCATTTTAATCCAAGTTCAGAGTTTTCGATTTTACACAGACACAAACACATACTACACACACATATTATTCAGCTATGAAAAGGAAGGAAATCTTTCGATTTGCATCAACATGGGTAAAACTGGAGAACAAGTCAGTCACATAGAGAAAAGAGGATCATAATTATATGTGGAACCTTAAAAAAAGAGTTGAATTCATTGGAACAGAGAGTAGTCCTTAAGTTAATAAAGGCTGGATCAGGGTGGGGGAGGAGAAATAAGATAGTGGTCAAAAAGTACAAAGTTGCCATTATTTAGTATAAACAAGTCTAAAGACCAACATACAGTGTGATGACTATAGTTAATGATTCTGTATTGAATATTGAAACTATGGTAAGAGTAGATTCCAGGTGTTCTCATCACACACACACAAAAATAAGTGTCTGAGGAGCAGCATGCTGATGTCATTTCTCTGTGTGCTCACTCAGTCGAGTCTGACTCTTTGCAACCCCAAGGACTGTAGCCCACCAGGCTCCTATGTCCATTGGATTTTTGCAGCAAGAATATTGGAGTGGGGAGCCACTTCCTCCTCCAGAGGATCTTTCCAACCTAGGGATCGAACCTGCATCTCTTGCATCTCTTGCACTGCAGGTGGATTCTTTACCACTAGTGCCACCTGGGAAGTCCCATTTCACTATACACGTGCATATATCAAATCATGATACCGTACACTTTAAATAGACACAATTCTGTTTAAAACTATATTTTAAAATTATTAAGGCTTATGAGTCTGGAAAGAATGTTGGATCCTTCCCAGGAGACACATCAGCAGTGCTCTGTGTGTACCTTATGATTCATCTCCTCTCTCTCATCATCACAAAGAATCTTTATCTATCTGGATATTAGGGGAAAAAAAGCCTCTGACTCACAGTATATTCTTCAAAATCTATCACTTAGGGCATAAATTCCACCCACTGATCTCAAAACTAAGGCCTCTGATGCTCAAATTCCAGGTTCTTGCAACTCATAAGCCAAGAATTTCAGTCTTGTTGTACAGCTATGCTTTAAAATCCTTCCCTGGAGCTAATGAATGACCATGAATAAATGTCGGAAGGTCAAGGGTTCAAGGTAAGAAAAGATAGGGAGACATACATGTGGAAGCAGTTAACCTCTTTACTGAAATATGTTAAGCCTGTAGTTTTCAGGCTGTGTTCTACATAACTCTAAGACATAATAATGATTCCATAAACATGCTTTTTAAATTGCCACATGATCCACTGATATAAACAGTGTGTATAACTTATTAATAGAAACAAACTACCCTGAAATCTGCTTTTGTGTTGTTAGGATGAACAATCTCTAGCCACTGAGCCACTGAAACCTCCCAGGAAGCAAATTGTTGGAGGCCTGTCAAGTCCTCTCTGAGAATCTCCAGAGCTTTCCCCAGGGACAGAGCTTTCCCCTGAGGAGCTGGTCAGTTGGGAGCACCGAGGAGATCATGGAAAGGGCACAGGAAGAACCACAGAACTGTTCTAGTTGTGAAAAGCAAGAAAGTTCCACAATTTCTCAAAGCTGGTTTCTCACATGTTAACAAAAATAAAAGGAGCAGGGAGTAGAAATCCTGTTTCTCAGAATTATTTGAGAATCAATGACCTAATATGTGCAGTAGAACATACCACAGTGCTGTACGCAAAGTGTTTAATGAGTGTCAGTCACCTGTCCTTGTCTTTCTTCTAACGAGTCTCCAAGCCTCATAGAAAGGACTATTCCAGCTCACACTGAATTATAGTTTCTACAGAAGCTACTCTATCTACATCCACACATGTGGGGCTATGAAAAAGGTAATTTTTGTGCTTACGTTCGATGCCTTCAAGTGCCTCCTTTCAGCTTCTCCTCACCTACCCCTGCCTTCTAATCTGGCAATACCTTACAGACTTCAGACTAGCTTGGACTCAAAAACAACTGACTTCTGCTTCTGACAGTCCATAACAGGAAACATTTTGATAGAGGCTAACAGACAGGCTGGCAGCATAATGGAGAATCTAGCACAAGACTTAAAATGCT
The DNA here is from genome assembly GCF_027580195.1 of Bos mutus. Classification (NCBI taxonomy): domain Eukaryota; kingdom Metazoa; phylum Chordata; class Mammalia; order Artiodactyla; family Bovidae; genus Bos; species Bos mutus. The sequence continues at coordinate 40,385,685 of NC_091619.1, forward strand.
GCAGTTATCCGTCAGTCACGCAACACAGCATGTCATACATAAGAAACAGCTGCTTTATTAGCTTGATGGAGCAGCCTGCAAATACGAAACGATAGGATGCAGTCACAGTCTAGTCGCAAGAAAACATGCCCTTGTGGGCCAAATTATGGGTGCCATTGACAATAATGCCAGAGATCAATTCTGACCAGCACACATTTCCTTATCAGGAAACCTCTGGGAGATGACAAAGCACAGGAGCCAGCCAGCCCCACAGGAGTGACAACCAGTGTCCAGACTGAACTCTTCTGTTGGTTGGTAAAAATCTACTTTCCTCCATGCTGGGATGCTACTAAATAAATATGTATCATGAATAAAAATAAACTATCGGAAGCCTATTAGAAAAGATATTTGAGGATTTGTTTCATCGCTTTAATCCAGGCATATTTGCCCCTCATCTTTTTCTGAAACACACACATTTCTGTTTGTGACATCAACTATCTTAGGAGTATTTGTTTACACATGCTGAGAATTGGGAATTAGTTAGCCAGAAAGTCAAAATGAGCAGATAGTATAAACTTCATAAGATAGTATAAAACTCATAAGGCAGAAGAAAATGCAGGGAAGAGCCAAAAAGTTCAAGACGCCTCACCTTCTGAGCACCAATGCATTTCCTGAAAGGCAATCAAAAATGCACCATCCATACTGGTTTGAGAGTAGTAATTCCACATTCCAGCTAATAGAACATGAGTTCTATCAATTTTCTAATGCCTCTCATAATATTATTTTGACCTTTCCTTTTCCAACTACATTACTTACGTGGTTTCATTTTGTCCTATATAATGACTTTCTGATCCATAGGAATATCACAGAATAACATACTGCTGAAATCATCAAATTTCTGAGCATGTGCCTCAGACGATGTCCAACCAAATTAAAACCGAACATTTCAAGGCGGAAAAAAAAAAAAAAAAACTTGCTCAATGAGCTAAGTATTTCCCATCTTAAAATTCTTTAAGATAGTATTTCAAGTCAATTTTTATGTCCCTGCACAATCCAAATAATTTCCACAATTTCCTATTTCACTTTCCCACTATTCACACAACATTAGATGTAACATTTACAAGAATCTACCACAACTAGTTAAGGCTGGCTCTATAGACAGTGACCATATTTTCTGAACCAAAATAGGGCACATGGGCTGACAGCAGGGGAGAACACTTTATGTCCAACCTATATCATTGAGTTAGTCCCTCCTTCATCAAATGAGTCCTCAAAACTACCACTGAGGTTATCTTGAGAAAACTGAAATCTGACCAAGCCACTCCCATGTTTTAAACCCTTTAAAATCTCTTCTTATATGATAAAATCCAACTTTTTGTTGGGAAAACTAAGCTCCTAATAGCCTGGCTCAAGCTGTTCTCTTTCACCACTGCACCTTTCATCCAGCCTTTCTGAACTTCTCACTGTGTCTTACCACAGTCTTTCCTAGATTCCATATTTTTACACCTTTACCTTTTCTCTGGAAATATTCTTCCCTAACACACAGATAAGCACATAAGCACATCTACTTACTCTTCAAGACAAATTCTTTCCTATGTTCTCCCATGCAGTTAGTTGTTTTAAAAACAGTTTGTGCATCTGTGACTCTATCAAAGCATTCACCACATTTTATATCAACTTATCTATTTGTATATTTAGGGCCTCTTCTAAGCTAGAGGTCACTATGGTTTTAAATAAACTGTATTAAGGAATAACTAAGTTATAACAGTCTGCTGGACTCTGGAGTCTGCTTTCTCCTCATTCTGGTTAGGTGGGTTCTATCATGATCAAGACAACCACTTGGGGGAGATGTTGTAAAGACGTTATCAGCATAAGGTGGGTGAGGGGATAGAATAGTGACCTTTAATAACTCTAAATCGTTAATATCTGTAATAATTCTTCCAAACCTAAAATGATGGGTGCAACAACAGAAATAATCAGCATCAAAACAGTCTAGTTGTTTAATCAATAAGCAGCAGTTGTAAACCAGAGATTCCATCAAGTGCTACTGTGTGGGAAGGCAGCATGCTTACAACTGTTCATTAGGCTGAAACTCCACATTAGATACAGCTTGGGTTTAATAGCTGGGATTTTTTTCTATCTCTAGAAAGCTAATTAGAAGACTACCACTCCCCTTTCTGTTGGTTACTAAAGCAGTTTAGGAAGTGTACCTATTGGAGGAGTGTGAGAAGTTAGAGAGGATTAATTTAGATAGGTGCTAATTCCAAAGAAGAGGAACAATAATAACAAAAAGGCTTTCTTTCCCTTACACAGAAGTTCTCTTTGAACACAAAAACTCTAGGCAAAATGCTTTGGCCCAAATAATTAAAATCCTGCTGACAATCAGAGTCAACGGCGGACTGATGTCATGCCAAAGGACATGCATTGTGAGCTTTAACGTAGAGTTCTAGGGCTAATTAGACAGAAAAAATATTCCATGCCACATCCAGTTTCGAAGTCTGCATTTCAGCTGCAGAAGGTGATAACAGTAATGTGTGGTGTCAAATTTGCAGTCTAAGACAAGAACAAAATACTTTTAAAAGAATTCCTGAAGAACAGAAGGGAATTCAGCCTTACCTGCCTCTATTCGTAAACATTAAACAACAACAACAGACAAAAGGGTTGCCTACAACAAGCAAATCTTTCTTAGTCTCAATTTTCATCCACCTGATTTGCAAGTTAGTCTTTCCCCTCTCCTCCTGGCAGTAAAACAATAAAAAACCTAAACCTCCTCTAGTCAGTTTCCAGTATAACACAATACAGTGCCAGCCTTCAGCCTGGATGGGAGAGGAGTTTGGGAGAATGGCTACATGTATATGTAGCTGAATCCCTTCACTGTTCATCTGTAACTATCACAACATTGTCAATCGACTATACCCCATTGCAAAATAAAAAGGGTGTTTTTTTTTTTTTGTAAATTAATTTATTTAATTGGAGGCTAATTACAATATTGTAGTGGTTTTTGCCATACATTGACATGAATCAGCCACGGGTGTACATGTGTTCCCCATCCTGAGCCCCCCTCCCACCTCCCTCCCCATCCCATCCCTTGGGGTCATCCCAGTGACCAGCCCTGAGCACCTTGTCTCATGCATCAAACCTGGACTGGCGATCTATTTCACATATGGTAATATACATGTTTCAATGCTATTCTCTCAAATCATCTTACCCTTGCCTTCTCCCACAGAGTCCAAAAGTCTGTTCTTTACATAAATAAAAAATTTAAAAAAAAAAATACAGAGCCAGCCTTTGTTCCCAGAGCCTCAGATCCCACACCAGGCTGGGGAACCCCGTGTGTACTCTCCAATGTCCATGGCTGGAACTTGGGAATGGTACCTTCAGCTGACATGAGCTGTTTCAGACTTGTCCAGAGTCTGAGGCCAGTTCTGTCCTGGGTGTCACTCATTACCCTTGGGGATCCTGATCCTATTTCGCTCTAAGCCCCAGTTTCCTACTAAATATAATGACTTGAACTAAAATTCTGTCCCACCTCTCCCTTCTCTGGAGCCTCCATGCCACCACAGGGATGATAACAGTTTTTTTCAGAAGTAATCATCTAAATCAAACCTAGGTCATCAAAAAGCCACAGCTAAGAGGTAATCAAAGAAGTTCCTAGGAAAAGGGTGGAATCAGAAAGCATTGATCATAGACAACAATCTGATGAAAATTCTTCATCATCTCTAGACAGTCAAAATTATCAAAATAACAGAGTCATTACAAAGCTGCTCTTTCCTTATCAGTACACTATTTGAAGAAAATAACAGACCTTGTTCCTAAAGCATTCATTAAGCTCTGGAGTTCAGTTCTTCAAAAGTTCCACAATTTGTCTTTTCCAATTGCCTCTTTCAGGAATCACTGAAAGTCATCTAGTGCCGATGTATGAACCAAATGAAAGTTATTCTGAGATAAATGTTATTCAGGCCAGATTATTTTAATGTCAAATAGGTTAATAGTAGCTTTTCAAAAATATAAACATGGAAAACACACAGAACAAGTTTAAGCAACCCTTTATCAAATAAACAATGTGAGTTTTGGCCCATTTTTCTAATGAAACAATATAAGTCCAAGTGACATATACAGAGAAAGCACCAGAGACGATAGCAGCCTTTGAATTTCATACCCAGACTGTTTCACTTCCTTCTCACAATGACCATTCTGCCTGCCTTTATCCTAGTGAGAAAAGCCAAAATAAAACTTCAAAATCAGATATTAAAACACAAGATTATTTATAGATGCCCAATGTCTTATGACATGGTTATACGAGATTTGATCTAGTTCTGCATATCTAGGAAAATTAAGCATGAGGCATCTTCTTCAACCTACTTCTCTCATATCTGGAGTGCTTTGCTGCAACTCAGCACATGCGCTTTCTCTTTGGTGGAGAAACAGAAAGATAGATGGCACCACCTGAAAAGCAAAAGAAGTGAGGCCTAAGCCTGTGGAGGCAGTTTAATCACCTGCAAGCAGTTTATCATTCAACATAATAACACAGAGCCTTAAAAAGTCTGCTCTGACACGCTCATTTGTCCTGTGATAGAGCACTCACTGCATGGGAATTTAATACCCCGAATGCACTCAAACTTCGCTGTGCACAGAACGTGCCTATCGTCTGTAAGCTGGAAGTCACAGTGCAGCCCACTTCGCTGACAGACACGACCAGTCTGTTTCCCACAGGAAGGTTCTCAACCCTGTTAGCACCTAAGACACACTTGGACACCCAGGCCCCACCTCAGAATGCCCAGAACCAGGGCCAGGGAATTTTTCTCAAAGCTACGCAGTGATTCTGTCACAGAGCTGCATCAAGAATCACAAGGATGCAGTGCTAACCTTTCAACATCTTGGCTGCCTCATTGTTCGGAAATTCGGTCCGGGGGCTGGGAGTATACCGCCTTGCAGAAAATGAAGGCAGCCTCTTTTGTGGAGGATACATAATAGATTTCCCTGTGGGTGATCAGCCCCTAGGGAAGCTTTCTGATGGGTTGTTAATCTCCCTCTTCATAGAAACAAGCCAATCTCCTGGCTGTTCTGTACCTGATTAGTCTGGGACAAAATCTCTTGTTCCAGGCAAAGTAGGTGTTATTATCATCATTTTAGAAATAAAGAAATGGAAAACCCGAGAGGTAGAATGACTTGCATACTTTCATACTACAAATTAAAAAGTGGCTGCTTCAAAACAAGGATCAAGATTTTCTAATTCCAAGCTCTTTTCTGATTTTAAAATGTATTTCCTATTAGGTTAGTTCACATGTGAATCAAATCTCAGGGTTGGGAAAGCAGGATGTCCTCTTTAAGAAAAATAAAAATCAGTTTATTTTAAAAAAGAGGTTCTCAAAGTTTGGTTTCTGAATGAGTAGCTTGAGAATCACTTAGGGATTTGTTAGAAATGCAAATTTTCAGCTCTCACCCAGAAAATCAGGACTTCTGGTTGTGGGCCAGCCCTCTAGGCAATTCTGAACATTTAAGAACCACTGTTTTAGACAAAAGCCAAGCTATAAATCCTTTCCCCAAAATCTTGTTGAAGTAGAACCTCATAAAAATATTTTTTTTAAATACTCAAAGGTAAAGTCAGAAAGAAATAATAGTTTTGGGGAAGTAAACCAGCTTGATTGCCAGAGGTGGAGAATTCTTGGCTGGAAGATAATCATTGGACAATTGTGGAAAATCATCACCAAATCTTTTTGTCTCTTGAGAAGAGAAGACATATAAGTAAAAGTTAAGAGTAGTGGGCAGAAACATATATTTTAGTAAATATATTTCATTTTTGAAATAAAATATATTGAGTAAAGAAAAAATTCTCTGGCAAGGAAGGTTGTTGTTGCTGTTCAGTGGCTCAGGAGTGTCCAACTCTTTGCAATCCCATGGACTGCAGCACGCCAGGCTTCCCTGTCCTTCACTATCTCCTGGAGTTTGCTCAAACTCATATCCATAGATTCAGTGATGCCATTCAACCATCTTGTACTCTCGCCCCCTTCTCCTCTTGCCCTCAATCTTTCCCAGCATCAGGGTGTTTTTCAGTGAGTTGCCTCTTCGCATCAGGTAGCCAAAATATTGGAGCTTCAGCTTCAACATCAATCCTTCCAATAAATATTCAGGGTTGATTTCCTTGAGGATTGAGTGGTTTGATCTCTCTGTTGTCCAAGGGACTCTTAAGAACCATCTCCAGGTACTAGAGCTTAGTTAGTCCCTCAAACTAGCAGAACAAATGAAAAAAAGACCCTTAGGAGAGAGATGGATAAGTTTATCAGATCTGTTTTCTTTTCTACTTGATTATACAGCCCAGCCTCCCTGGTAGTAAACTGTGGCCCCAGGATAGTCTTCTGACTGTAAGTAGGAGATATGTATGCTAAAAAAACTGTCATAATGCTCGCTGTTCTCCCTTCTTGCACTGACCAACTAGAAGCAGAGGATTCAGCAGATCCTCTATGGCTTTAAGGGACAGTAGATCCACAAGCCAGAAGGACTCAGAGTTCATATATCATCCTAGGGAATGCAAACTACTATACACCTACACAAAAACACTATAAAAATGAGACAAATTCCACCAGGCAAAGCCAGTGAAGTTTAAGGGTTATTACAGATAATACCCACCATATGTAATCTAAGTCTTTGCCAGAGTGATTAATACAAATGCATATTAAGCCAAAGCAGCAATGTTTCACACCAGGTTCTAAAGCCTGCACCTCAAATGGATATACAGCAGTATGTATGGAATTCCCTGTTGATCAGAGTGCTCCCAGAGAAGGCAATGGCACCCCACTCTTGCCTGGAAAATCCCATGGATGGAGGGGCTTGGTGGGCTGCAGTCCATGGGGTCACAACTGAAGTGACTTAGCAGCAGCAGCAAAGAAATCTCCAGAAAGTGTCAGCCAAACACACCTGCACCTTGCTTCCTCTGTTACCCCTCCCAGATAACACAGGGGCTACTATTCCTCTTCACCAGCAGCCCCTTCTGGAATTTGCCATTATATCCACACAATGTTCAGAAGACAGAGAGGTGATCTATTTAGTCTGTATTTTAAGTCTAACACTAATAATTGACCAGAAAGATCATTCATGATGGATACATTTTCAGAAATCTCCACTCCTCTCCTCAATCCCACATTTTGTTATGACTTCCCCATTTTCCCTTAAATGGGCTTCCTTTGTGGCTCAGTTGATAAAGAATCCGCCTGCAATGCAGGAGAGCTGGGTTTGATCCCAGGGTTGGGAAGATCCCCTGGAGAAGGGAAAGGCCACCCACTCCAGTATTCTGGCCTGGAGAATTCCATGGACTGTATCCATGGGGGTCACAAAGAGTCAGACATGACTGAGTGGCTTTCACTTTCACTTTTATTTTCCCTTAATGCCCTATATATTGAAGATTTCATATCTTTTGTTCAATATTCATTCATTGATTTAAAAAGTATTTGTTTAGTGGGAGATATAGACAAGGTATTTTTTAGTCTGTACGCAGCTTCTGACATGGATGAGTCTTCCCTTGGCATCCATGACAAAAGTGTCTCTAGATTTATGCCTCTTGTTTGGAACTTCCTCCTCTATCTGCTTTGATGATCATTCTTCTCTATCCAGTAATTAAATGATATTAAATGATGGAACTTCCTCAAGTCTATGTCTTAGCCTTTCTGTCCCCGATTTCTATATTCAGGCTATCATATCTACATCAACAACTTCTATTTTCACCTACTTAGATAAGTTTCTCAGGGACTTTCCTGGAGGTCCAGGGGTTAAGACTGTGGCCCCAATGTAAGGGGCCTGGATTCAATCCCTGGTCAGAGAACTAGATCCCAGATGCCACAATTAAGACCAGGCACATCCAAATAAATAAATATTACACATGACCCTCAAATTTGTGGGTATTTCTCTGGTACAGACTTTCTTTGGTGTTCCAGACTCACATAACCAATTACTTACTAAATGTATCTACTTGGATGTCTCAAAGGCATTTTAAAGAACATAACACACATTTGAATTCATTGTTTCCAGCCTCACACCCCACCTCGGTGGTCTTCTTATTGGGACCATTATCAGTGAATGACACAAGCTTCCATTCTGATAAGCAAATAAGTTTAAGAATCATCCTGGACACCTTCCTCTCTCTTGCCCCAATCAGTTCAGTACAGTCGCTCAGTCGTGTCCGACTCTTTGCGACCCCGTGAATCGCAGCACGCCAGGCCTCCCTGTCCATCATCAACTCCTGGAGTTCACTCAAACTCATGTCCATTGAGTCGGTGATGCCATCCAGCCATCTCATCCTCTGTCGTCCCCTTCTCCTCCTGCCCCCAATCCCTCCCAGCATCAGTCTTTTCCAATGAGTCAACTCTTTGTATGAGGTAGCCAAAGTACTGGAGTTTCAGCTTCAGCATCATTCCTTCCAAAGAAATCCCAGGGCTGATCTCCTTCAGAATGGACTGGTTGGATCTCCTTGCAGTCCAAGGGACTCTCAAGAGTCTTCTCCAACACCACAGTTCAAAAGCATCACTTCTTGCCCTGATAGCTACCCCAAAACCACATCTTACTGACTTGACTTACAGAATAGCTCCTGAATCTTTCTGCACTGCATCTCTTCTACAGTATCCCAACCCAAACAGCCCACATCTCTTGCTTGAATGATGGCATTGCTTTTCCTATGTAAACCATCACTAAATAGTCTACTCTCTACAATGCACAGTGATTTGTTTTCAAGTTGCAGATCTGATCACACCATTCTCCACTACTATTTAAAACTCATCAGAGGCTCTCCATCAATCCTAGACTAAAGATGCAAATGCCCAACACTGTCCACAAGATCCTGCCTTGGCTTGGATCCCACCTGCCTGTCCAGCCTCATCTCAGAACTATCTTTTCACTTTCCCTCTGCAAGCCAACCACACTGTCTTTTTTCTTGAATGAGCGTGTTCCCTCCAACCACAAAACCTGAAACACAGAAGTTCCTTGGTTTTAAACAATCTCCCTACTTGGCTCAACCTCTTTGACCTCTTCTTTTAGATTTTCTCTCTCCTCATTGCCCTTTCTTGGGGATCCCAGGGCGACCTCCATTTTACGGTTAATTACCCCATTACTAAGTCCTCCTAGAATGGCTTTATCTCCACACTAATGATAGCTGTAAATTTGCATTAAACTGTAGAATTCTTTGGTTAATGTCTATTGTCCTTGCTAAACTACAAGCAGCCCCACCTATCAGGAACCACGTCCACTTCTGTTCCATTATTGTATCCTAAGTCTCTCATTTAACAAATGTTTATGTGCCAGGAAATATTCTAGGTGCTTGAGTGATAACAAGAAAGGGAAGTTTCCATCTGTTGTGGTAAATACACTGTAGTAATAGGAAACAGAAAATATATTTTTTAAGATAAGAAAAATAACAGATAATAATAAATGCTATGTAGAGGATTAAAATAGGACCATATGACAGAATGTGACCAGATGTTTATTTTAGATTGAAAGAACATCCTTTTTTGGGAGGTGGGGGGGGTTCCAATTAACTATTGTTTGTTGGAGTTTGTTGGAGTTTGTGTTAGTTTCTGCTGTACAACAAATGAATCAGCTATAAATACACATATATCCCCTCTGTCTTGAACTTCCCTTCCACCCACCCACTGCCATCTCACCCCTCTAGGTCATCACAGAGCACCGGGCTGAGCTCCCTATGCTATACAGCAGCTTCCCACTGCTGCTGCTGCTGCTGCTTCTGCTGCTAAGTCTCTTCAGTCATGTCCTATTCTATGCGACCCCATAGACGGCAGCCCACCAGGCTCCTCTGTCCCTGGGATTCTCCAGGCAAGAACACTGGAGTGGGTTGCCATTTCCTTCTCCAATGAATGCAAGTGAAAAGTGAAATTGAAGTCACTCAGTCATGTCCGACTCTTAGCAACCCCATGGACTGCAGCCTACCAGGCTCCTCCATCCATGGGATTTTCCAGGCAAGAGTACTGGAGCAGGGTGCCATTGCCTTCTCCAGCTTCCAACTAGGTATCTATTTTGCACATAGCAGTGTATATATGTCAGAGCTACTCTCTCAGCTCATCCCATCCTTACCTTCTGCTGTGTCCCCATGTCCAGAAAGAAGATGTTTTTGCGGTGGTGATGTTGAAAACCTTAGTTAAGATTTTGCATGACAAGATGAAACTAGTCAGATGAAGATTGCTGAGGAGAACCTTCCAGGAAGAGGGAATAAACTACAGCAAAGGCTTGCAAGATGGGAGCTAACACCCAACACAGGGTCAGGTGTTCATTATGAATGTTTGCTAAATATCCATTGATTGCTGTCAGATAAGCAGGGCCCAGTGAGGGGACACTCACCCAGGCTTCTCTCCTTTAGGCTGAGAGAGCTGGAGAGGACAAAGGAGAAAGGTGCAGGTGACATGAATGACGTCTGTTGCAGTTGCTGGTGACTGATAGATCTTCAGCGCTGCTTTCCAGGGAAGTGACGTGTGACACATTGATTTTTGCAATTACTGTTGTGAGACAGGGGTGACCAGTCATATTGACAAGACTGATAAAGTAACTTGCACACAGTAATATTCTGGCTAGGCTCAAGGAAAAGCTGCATCTGCTGTAACTACTACTGTTTTGCTCAAATTATAGCTGACTCTAAGACCTGGCTTTGAACTTGGCACAGTATGGTTAAAACTATTTTCTGGATTTAGAGGTTATCCTTTCAAAGTTAAGCTAAAGTGTACAAACAAATTCATAATATCTAGAGGATGCTTTGAACATAAAATACATTTTTTAAGTCTAGGATCATCTCAGGTCTTCTTCCCCACCCTTGGGTACTCTCTCAAACTGCCTATCCTTGGTTATTTTTCTCCTCCTCTAACTCTGGAGTAATAATAAAACTTTACACATTGAATAATGAATAAGACATGTTCTTCCCCAGGTAGAAAAGGGAATCAAAACAAAGTACATTACTCAAACCATCAGCCTTTTCCAAAAGCAAATGTTTCTTCCCAGGGTGGACTGAAGTATTTAAGGTTTCTAGAAAATATGGTCTGGAAAGTCCTTTTAAAGTTCTTCTTCAACTACATAAACAAATTGTTCTATTAAATAACAGCTTTAAACTATCAGGTTTCATTTTTTTTTTTTTCTAAATAACTGTGTGTGTGTGTGTGTGTGTGTGTGTGTTATAAGAAAGGGACTTTGGAAAATCTCTAAATAAAACTGCTTAAATGAAAGAGGTAGTGTGCTTTTCTTTTTGAAAGATAACTTTTGATGTCAGAACTTGAAAATGCTTCAGTTACTCCAGAACATTATCATGAATGAACTAATAATCAACCTTATGTCAACCAAATCAATTTATTTAATAACAGTCCCTTTGGGAAAGTTACTTATGCTTCCTGCTTCTCAGCATTCTATTCTGTAAGATGGTGATAACATTACCTCCCTCACATTTAGACAATGCCAATGACACCTATTCCGTTGCTTAAAAGTAGCAGGTGTGAAGGTAAAGATAACAATTTCTATTAGCAGGATGCTGCTGCTGCGTCGCTTCAGCCGTGTCCGACTCTGTGCGACCCCATAGACGGCAGCCCACCAGGCTCCCCCGCCATGATGTCTTCCTATAAGGAGAATAAGACTTTACAACTTGAAGACAGGCAGTAGGAAACCCCTATGGACGAAACACACAATCTACAGGGTACTGACATCACCAATCAGTTGGTTTTCTGAGAATATGACCTACGAGGTTTTTTTTCCATTCTAGCTGATTGTCAGAATCACCTGAAGAGTGTTTGCAGAAGTACAAATTCCCAAGGAATCTTATAGTTAGCCAATTTAGGGGAAAGTGAGTTGGAGAATATATTATAATGACCAATACCCTAGAGATTTTTCACACATTATCTCTGATAAAGCTCATGACAACTCTTACTGTAAAAGAGAACAGAACTTGGAGTCAAAGGACTGGACTTTAGTTCCCACCTTGTCACTTTTTAGTGCACAAAGAACTTAACTTCTGTGATCCTCACTTTCTTCACCTATAAAATGGGAACTAAATGTAGTTATATCTGCCCTACATGCCTACTAGGTCTTTTTTTAAACATCAAAGCAAAGTAATAAAGGAGAAATGGTGTCATTGTTGAGATGGGTTCTCTGTCCTGGGTGTCTTTATTAAACTGTAAAGCTAAATAAAAATGAAAGTTTGGGCATCTGAAAGAAGATATGTGTCTATATATGTATATGCAAAGGTGTGTGTGTGTTTATGACATTATTAGAGATCATATTAGACAATATTAGCTGGACCAAAAACACTTTAGGTTGTATTAATGGCATTCATTCCTTTTTTTTTTTTTTTCAAGATTTCCAATTGGTTGAAAGAATTCAGATTGAGTATTAAAAGAAATATCTCAGTTTTAAATCTGAGCTCTGGAAGGAAATTCATCTTCTAGAATGAAAGAATATCTATATAGTAAATTAAAGTACTGGGGCAAGCTGCTGTCATTCTTTAACTTTATATGTTGTCTTGTGGACTATTCTAAGAGTGCTTGTAATAAGAAACCATAATGGGATCCTCACCCCTCCTCTATAAAATAACTTTAATTTTGGTTGGTTTCACTTTAATAGGTCTCATTCTTCTAAATCACCACCTAAATTAGATTTTAAAGTAAATGAGAGCACTTAGAAAAGAACAAAATTAAAAAGCCATGTGGTTTTTAATGCATATGCCACAGAAATGAATTTTTTTCCTACAGATACAGAATCAGCTTTCACTTATGAACCTAGATTATGGGTTATAAGACAATTGCAATGGTTATGTGAAATGAGCATGTAACTATAATGTCAATTTTAAGAAGAAAGTGTGCTACACTTTATCTGGAGAATAAATAGTGACCACTTACAGTCCAAGAGTAAAATATCCTATTATTTTCTTAACTCTGGACATTAAAAATTAGAGAACAGGTGGAAAGAGCAAGGACATAAAAAGGACACACTCTCTGAGACCAAAAGTAATTCACATAAAATGAATAAGAGCCATTGGCACCCAGAAAACATCCCAGAAGCAATTAGGAGACAGTCCATTGAAAAAGTAGTCACTGTAAAATTGGATGTTGACATTGTAAGGATGTTTGGAAGGTATTTCAGTGAGGTAGAAAACGGAAATAGTTGAGTTTGAGGCCAATGCGGGGGCTACAGAGGAGAGTTGAAAGATAATATTTTAGCCATGTGCTTCAGTCACATCCAATGAAAGATTTTTTTTTAAAAATCCAAATTATGAGAAAGACAAAAAAAGGGATTTTTGTCAAGCTAATATACATCAATCAAAATTATTCCTACAGATCCATTCCCTTTGCTGTAAACCTGAATTTCTCAAGCTCTATTTTCTTATGCCATTTGGTTTCCTAAGTAAACCCAGACACAGAGAAACCTCAACTATAATAGGCAAAAAAAAAATAACTCGTGTTGTAAATCAATATGAACTTTCTGAATCCAAAGAGGTCTCTCGAGAGTATGGTTAACATCAATAAAACTCACAGAGATGGATGAAACAGAGGATGCAGAAGAGTAATATAGAGCTAACTATGAAAAAATATGATAATCAAGAAGCACCAGCTACCTGCCTAAAACACACATGCAGTCACATGCACAAATACATGCAAAGAACACCTTCAAATCTGAGAAGTCTCTGGAAAGAGATCTCAAAATGAGGATTGCTAGATTTAACAAATAACAACACAGGATTCTCAGCTAAATCTGGATTTCAAATAAACAACAAAAATGATTCATGTAAATATGTAATATTTATATATAAATAAGCCTCATGCAATATTTGGGACATATTTATATTAAATTATTTGTTGCCTATCTGAAATTTAAATTTAACTGGGCCTCTTGTATTTTATCTGGCAACCCTACACTGAAGTCTGTGTACTCACGTTTTGAAAATACACCAAAAATTATAATACTGTCACTTTAAACAGTCAACTGGCTCCAACAGTCATAACCCTATCACAGATTTCATCACTGATATCATATAATGGTCCCCTGATGGGAAATGAACATCCAGATGAACATGAATATGAATATCTAATTTTTAAGATTATTATTAAATGCAAACACAAAATTTTTAAATTCTCATTCTGAGAATCAGAGATCATGTCCTCACACTCCCCCAAGGTAATCCTTGTACCATGGTGTATCATCAGGGTTCTGCAAAGAAACAGAGCCCTTGGGAGAGAGTGTTTGTGGAGGTCAGCAAGTTCAAAATCTGCAGGGTAAGCCAGCTGGCTGGAGATTCAAGGAAGAATTTCAGTTCAAGTTCAAAGGCTGTCAGCTAACAGAATTCTCTCTTCTAGGGAGGCCAATCTTTTTCTAACAAAGCCTTCAACTGACTGAATGAGATCTACCCACATTATGGAAGGCAACCAGCTTTATTCAAAGTCTAGTGATTTAAATGCTATCCTCATCTAAAAAGACATCATCACAGAAACAAATGTTTTACCAAATATCTCAGTACAGTGACCTAACCAAGTTAACACATAAAATTAACCATCACACTCACTTTGCTCTACATCATACTATAGTGCTGCTGCTGCTGCTACTGCTGCTAAGTCGCTTCAGTCGTGTCCGACTCTGCGTGACCCCATAGACGGCAGCCCACAAGGCTCCCCCGTCCATGGGATTCTCCAGGCAAGAACACTGGAGTGGGTTGCCTTTTCCTTCTCCAATGCATGGAAGTGAAAAGTGAAAGGGAAGTCGCTCAGTCATGTCCGACTCTCAGCGACCCCATGGACTGCAGCCTACTAGGCTCCTCTGTCCATGGGATTTTCCCGGCAAGAGTACTGGAGTGGGGTGCCATTGCCTTCTCCATACTATAGTGCACTACATACCATATCATATTTCCCACCAGAATCACAGTGATCCTCATCACCTGGCTTCTCTCTTGATGCCCTAATCTATACACTGATTCTCAATCTTTAGTGTGTCTAAGTATCAGCTGAGAAGTTTGTCAATAATGAGATACCTGAGCTTCCCTCATGGTCCAGTTGTTGAGAGCCCACTCAACAGCAGTGCAGAGGACACCAGTTCAATCCCTGGTCCGGGAGGATCCCACATGACTCGAAGCAACTAAGCCTGTGCATCACGACAACTGAGCCTGCACTCTGGAGCCCATGCTCTGCAATGAGAGAAGCTACTGCAATGAGAAGCCCACGCACCACAACAAAGACTAGCCCCCACTCACCACACCTAGAGAGAGCCCGTGCAGCAGTGAAGACCCAGTGACCCAGCACAGCCATACATACATAAATAAATGTGTGCTCAGTTATTCAGTCATGTCCAACTCTTTGCAACCCCACAGACTGTATCCCACCAGGCTCCTCTGTCCATGGGACTTTACAAGCAAGAATACTAGAATGAGGTGCCATTTCCTACTCCAGGGGACCTTCCCTACCCAGGGATCAAATCCAGTTCTCCTGCCTGCATCTCTTGCATTGCAGGCACATTCTTCACCACTGAGCCACTGGGAAGGTCCAAATAAATAAATAACATTTAAAACACACACACACACACTTGATATCTTTTAAAAAATGAGATACCTGAGCTAACACCTCCAAGATTCCCATATATTAAGTCTGGGGTGAGATCCAGAAGTCAGAATTTTAATAAGCACCTCTTTGAAAATATCACTATATTGAGTACAACTCAATACAATGTAGGAGTTTCATTAGAGCAAGGTATGTGGCAGAGTCTTACACATCACAGTGGAGTCAATGAAGTTCCATGTTCTTCACATTTATATCTGCAGAATCTATAGTTCTTTATTCAACTGAGCATTCCACGTGCAAAAAAAAAAAAAAAAGCAAAAACACCAGTGAGAATCCCCACTACTCCATTCTCTCTACTAGCTCAATCTCTTTCTAGCCTAGCTTAAAACGTGTCTGGACTATAAGTGTCCAGTAGGTTTGTCCCAGGGGAGAGGGACTCAAATTATTCTTGATTTGAAGTCCTACACAAAGATCCTGAGTGGAGTCATTGACCAAAACAACAAATTCAGGTAAGACCTGTAAATTTTTTACAATCAACATCAAGTTTTTAAATTCAGGCGTATTTCTTTATGGTTCCTCTATCCTTTAACAAGACTTCATCTGCCTCATTTTTATGATGTTAATACATCTTAGAACCAAGAAGATAATGAGTTTTCACATGAGAATTCTGATGGTGACAGTAGTGACATGTATTAGAGACTGTAAAGGGTCTGAGATTTTAACCAACTTGTAGACGAACAAGTTTCATGGATGTTGGTGAAGACACAAGTAACCTAATTCAGAGACAGAGGACCTCATGGCACATGGGGCAGCAGGCAGCATGAGTATTAGCATATGTTCATCAGTTCCACTTGCCCCCCAAGTCCCCACAAGTGATATGGATGGGCCCAGATGAGTGTGTGCATATACAGAGAGTTGTCTTTTTTTCTGATTGCACTGGGTCTCCATTCCTACACACAAGCTTTCTCTAGTTGTAGAGATCGAGGGCTACTCTCTCGTTGAGGTGTGCAGGCTTCTCACTGTGGTGGCTTCTCTTGTTGCAAAGCACAGGTTCTAGGTGCATAAGCTTGCAGCATGTAGGCTCAGTATTTGTGGCACATGGGTTTAGTTGCTCTGTGGCATGTGGAATTGTCTCAGACCAGAGATCAAATCCATGTTCCCTGCACTGGTAGGCAGATTCTTATTCACTGTATCACCAGGGAAGTCTGAGAGTTGTATTTTAAAAGAAGAACCCTAAACTTAGGGCTCCAAAGCCTTTTCTAATGGGCAATAAGTATATTTGTCCTTTACTCCAGAGAGAAACACTATCTCTGTGTTCCAAGGCAGGATACATGAGAGGCACAGTTTCAATCCCTGGGTCAGGAAGATCCCCTGGAGGAAGGCACAGCAACCCACTTCAGTATTCTTGCCTGGAAAATCCCATGGATAGAGGAGCCTGGTGGGCTACAGTCCACGGAGCCGCAAAGAATTGGACATGACTGAGCATGCATGTACACACGCACATGCCACCTTAATTACATCCATAAAGACCCCATCTCCAAATGCAGGCACATTGGAGGTTGGAGATTCAGCATGTAACTTTGTGGGAGAGGACACGTTCACTTCATAATACCAACCTATCTCTTTCTACCAAGAGTCAACTCAGTAGGATTCATATAAACATACTAATATGAAAGAATTGGCTGTGTTCTTCAACATGAGACCGATTCTAACACTATGTCATTCCTGCTTCTGGCAATGTGGGAACCCAGAGAAGTAGAGTGGCCTAGAGTCCATGTAGCTTGTCATCTCCAGTCACTTAGTGGTGACTCCCTGGAGCACTATGCTGCTAGCTCAACTACAGGGTCATGATCTGTTGTAACACCCGCCAGGACTATGGCCACATATTTGCATATGCCTACCATGGACATAAAGGACTCGTAACAAAGACATGAATACTTATGCCATTACCCTAGTCTGTTCATCCAACATAATTCTTTTATTATTCTTTCCATCAGCAAAAATAATGAGGATAAGCTAGGTAAGTTACTTCTTCCCTTGCAAAAATATGCAAGCACTAAATATATGATAGGTATTTATTATGTGATGTAGAAAGATGTTTGTGATGGATTTATTATGTGAAAAGGTAAATTTCTAACTATATAAAATATGATCACATTTTAAAAATATAAAATATTAAGAAAGTATTTACAAATGTAAACAAAGCAAATCAGAGTTACCTTCCTTCCTCCTCTCTTTATTTTTCCTGTCTTCTAGTCCTTCCTGGGAGGAGTTTTGCTTTTGTTATGCCATTATTGTTGTTGTTAAAGTCATTTTTTTTATTCCACTTTATTTTGTTTGTGTCTTTTTAAGATAGGAGAAAAAGAGACAGAGAATCTGTTAACCTAGTAAGGTACTGGGTTTATGCTATACAAGGCAACAATATAACCAAAGTGGGGGTTTTTTTGCCCTGTAAATGTTAACTCTGTATACAGTTCCTTCTAAGAAAGATCAGGATGAAAGGTGCTAGTACCACCTCTCCAGGAGGGGAAGTCAATCAAACACATAAACTAGGAGAGAGAGAAAGAAGGCAAAAAATTCTAAGATACAAGAAGAAAGCCAAAGACATGGGAGCAACCTAAGTGTCGATCAAGAGATGAATGGATAAAAATGTGCATGTGCATGAATGGATAAAGATATACACAATGGGATACTACTCAGCCATAAAAAAGAATGAAATTTTACCATCTGCAGCAACATAGCTGAAACTGGAGGGCATCTTGCTAAGTGAAATAAGTCAGACAGAGAAAGACAATTACTATATGATATCACTTACATGTGGAATCTGAAAAATACAACATGCTAATGAATATAACAAAAACAGAAGCAAACTCACAGACACAGAGAACAAACCAGTGGTTAACAGTGGGGAGAAGTAAAAGAAGAGGGAAAGTATAGGGGTAAGGGATGAACCCCTGGAGTAGGAAATGGCAACCTACTCCAACATTCTTGCCTGGAAAATTACATGGACAGAAGGGCCTGGTGGGCTACAGTCCATGAGGTCGCAAGAGTTGGACACGATTGAGTAACTTTCACATTCTGGGGATGAACAGATACAACTATCAAATATAAAATAAACTATAATAATCTATTGTACACCACAAGGAATAAAGCCAATATTTTATATTAACTATAAATAGAGTATAACCTTTAAAATTGTAAATGACTATATTGTAGACCTGTAACATATAATATTGTACAGAACCTATACTTTAATAAAATTTTAAAAATGGAATTTTAAAGAACAGAAAAAAGGGAGGCAAGGAGGCCAGAGAAAGTCCATCAGAGGCAAACCTGGATGGATTGACACATAATCCCAAAAAGAAGCAGAGGATCTTCCTGTTTCCCCTCCAGACTCTGGGTGTGTCCTGAACATCTAGCAGTGATGGTTTCTCAAACTTAATCAACTTCAAGACACACTGACATAACGAAAGGGGGTGTGTGTGTGTTTTTAAATGTCTAAAAAAAATGTCAGAAGGAATATATACCACACTGTTAACAGTAGTTATCCAAGAGTGGTGAGATTATGCATAGTTTTTATTATTTTCATTTGTCTCTATTTTCTAACCTTTCTGTATAACAAGCATAGAGAGTTTTGAGTAAAGACTTTTAAAATTACAGCTATGATTTTAAAAGAAAGAGAGAAAGCCTGCAAGGGAGATTCAGACAAAGAAGAAACTCTGATATACTCTGCATGTTCCTTTCTGCACAGCAAGCAATAAAGCATGTTATATACTTCTAGAAACTACTAAAGCTGGGAGGGATTGGTGACAGAGTCCCTCACCTCCATTGTGCGAGTAAAGGAACTCCGGCCTAGAGGTGTCTAGCAATGCACCCAGTAAAAAGTCACAGCAGCAGAGTGGGGAAATAGTTCAGATTAATTCATTCTTAACCCAGTACTTTTA
This sequence comes from Bos mutus, assembly GCF_027580195.1. Taxonomy (NCBI): domain Eukaryota; kingdom Metazoa; phylum Chordata; class Mammalia; order Artiodactyla; family Bovidae; genus Bos; species Bos mutus. Next base: position 40,405,123 of record NC_091619.1, read on the forward strand.
TTAGGTACCTGGAGAAGCAGTATCATTACAGTTTAAAGTTGTACAGTGTCTCTAATTAGGTCCAAAGATAAAAATGTGAGGGGTTTTTGGCCAAAAGCAAAAGAATGGAATCAGCAAAGCATGAGGGTATTACTCCAATCAATTTGGAGACACCTTCCAGTCAGTAGCCAGTCTCCCAGGATGCATCTATAACATGCCCCTGCTTTAGTTAAGTGCTAATTTCTACACTATATTCTCATGCTTTATAATACTCTCTCCTAAGGGAAACCTGTCCTGGGATTGATAATAAGTGACCTTCTTATCCCCTCTCAACAGTGAAAAGGGTACAGTGGAAAGCAACACACTGCTGTAAAGCAATTATCCTCCAATTAAAAAAAAAAGGTGAAAGAACATTATTATTAAAATCCATAGCTTTTTTCAGTGTCACTTTTAAAATGTACCTAACTGACACACAGACAACATTTTTACCTCTTTTGTATTTACAAATAGAGCTTTAAAGAAATGTTTACAATAAGGCATGCCTCCAACCTGCCTCAGGTACAATGAATGTGACAATGCATACAAATATCTTAGAGTTCCCTAGACACACATCAGACGCAAACGGCAGTCGCCTTGCCCTCATGAAAAGTTATCTGCTGAGCCTGGCAAGACCCTGAACCATAAAGTAACTTTCCTGTGTTTCTCAATGAGATCTAACCCTATTTGTATTTCTCAAATAGGTACAGAAATCGAAACCAGGAACCAGTAGTTTGGGGGAGAATCAAATGCCAAAATTGTTCAGCAGTGTGGGTAAAAAATGAGTTGAGAAGTACAAAGAGGAAGCTCTCCGAAAGCAGAGAGTATAATTAAGTCAACTTTCAAATTTAACTTCTTTCTTTCCCACGTATTTGAAATCTGCTGTCTTTCCCATAGGCCTGCAGATGGTGCCTCGAGGGTGGCTGTCACCGATCTCTGAAGAGTGAGACTGGAACTGAAACCCACAAGCCTTGCACCTGTGGGGTCAACTTCATTCATAGTCTTGACCCTTGCTGATTTCCAACATCTCTCCCAATAAATGTCATCCCCACAAGGGACACTTGGAACATCACCTTCTCTTTAGTAGTCCAGTTTTAAGTCTTGCTCAAAGTTGATTTAGGGCAGATATTTTAAGTCAGAATTCTATTTAGTGAAACCTGAGATGGATACTTGCTGAAAGACACATCTCATCCAGGAAAGGAGAGTTTAACTATTACCTTACAACTTGGGCTTCAAGTAAAATCTTTTGTTGTTTCAAATGACTTAAATTGCCACAAAATCATTGCTCTACCCTTCCTCAGATTCCATCACCTTGATTTTCCCATTTTTACCTGGATAAGCTTGCAGAGGACACACAGGTAAGGTCAGGTAGAAGTCTTATCCCATGTAAATTGCCATTTTCCACCATAGGAGCTGTCCCCATGTACAGAAGAAATCTGGTGAATCCTGTGAATAGTGAAAATATTAGATCCCATCAGTGGTGGGTAGAGGAAAGCTGTGGAGTAGAGGTAGAAATACCAGGAATAACTAAAAAGAAAAAGGACACTGAGGTTTGTCCACAATAATTATCCTCGTTTTACAGAATAAAAAAACCTAGGCATACAGAGGTTAACTTGGCCAAATGATACAACTAAATTATAAAGATTCCTATAAATACTTTTTCAATATGTGAATCACATTATAAATCTTCTGAAACATTTAGTATTACTAAGTAATTATCATTCAAACGATTTAGGAACATATGCTTTAAGATATAAGGAGTTGATCTTTTTGAAGAAGGTTTTAGGCTGGCAGTGAATCCAGATGACAATTTTATAATATTTGAGAACAGCAGCTCTTTGCATAGTAGAAATAGTCCTTACTCACAAGATAAACTTAGTTCCAGGGCAAAGAAGAATGTTTTATTTAAACTCCAAAAACTTTGGAGTACCTACTGCAAACTTATCCCCCTGCTGAGCTGGTATGCCACAGAAACATGTCCACACTCTCTTTTTTTCAAAATTCTCAAAGTCTAACAAGGGTGGAGAGAGAACCAACTCTAACGTATGTATGTGCACAGTTGCTCAGTCATGTCTGACTCTTTGTGACCCCATGGAATGTAGCCCTCCAGGCTCCTCTGTCCATGAGATTCTCCAAGCAAGAATACTGGAATGGGTAGCCATTGCCTTCCCCAGGGAATCTTCTAGACCCAGGGATTGAACCCACGTCTCCTGTATTGCAGGCGAATTCTTTATTGTCTGAGCCACCAGGGGCTTCCCTGATGGCTAACTCTAACGTAACACAGAGTAAAGAAGTAGCCAAACAGAGCTACAAATAAGGAGCATGTGGGACCCAGAGGAAGTAACAAGATGACCAAAGAAATTTTAGAACTATTTGTCCAACATTCACTTTTCAGCCACAACCACAGACTTAAGCACCCGTCTCCTCCTCCACCCACCAAAACAAGAGTCAGCTAAAATTACAGGATTGAGTCCGAGATAAATTTGGCCCCTAGATGGCGCTAACAAGGTGAAAATAATTAGAGGAAATTCTTGAAAGTTTCCTGAAGGAAGGATAGACAATCAAAGAACAAAGTAAGGCAAGGTAGGGCTTGGTGGTGTCTGGCAGAAGAGAGAATGGTTCAGGCCTGTTGGATACCAACAGGAAATATCAATTTAAAAGAAGGAGAGGGGAAAACAAACAAAAAGCAACCTGGTCAAAACCTGGTTTAAGCCATTTGATCCAGCGATAAATGGAGATGGACTAAAACCATCAGAATGAGTAAAAGGAAAAACCTAAACAGCACAATGGGGCTTCCCAGGTGGCGCTAGTGGTAGACAACCTGCCTGCCAGTGCAGGAGACATAAGAGACATGGGTTCGATCCCTGGGTCAGGAGAAGGGCATGGCAACCCACTCCTGTATTCCTGCCTGGAGAATCCCCATGGACTGAGGAACCTGGCGGGCTAGCGTTCACAGGAACATAAATAGCTGGACATGACTTAGCACACAAACAGCATGATGCTCTCATCATCAGCAGTTTTCTGAGAGCTTACTATTTGTACTGTTATGCTTCTTGCTAAGACTGCAAGGCAGACAGAATTCATCCTTTGCACTAAAAGAACACACAGTGTAGTTAGGGACTCAGGAAATGCCAAATGAGAGTTATACGAGAAGTAAGTGCTTTGGGACACAGAGGACAAAGTAATCAGAGACCCAGAGGCCAACAGGCAAGCAAGAAAGGGTCTATGGTAAAGGAGGATGAGACAGCTGGGACTCGAGAGAGAAGCAGGGATATGGGACACTTTATAGTAAAAGTTTAAAAAGAGCAATTTGAGATTGTATCAAGCTGCTGTGAAGATACTCAAGTGAAGCATAATATTCTGTGGTACAGAACACATCCACCCACAAATTGAAACCGTTTGAGCCCCAGTGACTTTTGATGTGAAGTTGACAGTCATGTCCTCAACTAGTTAGAGGGTTGTTGTTCAGTCACTAAGTCATGTCCAACTCTTTGTGACCCCATGGACTGCAGCACGCCAGGCTTCCCTGTCCTCCACAATCTCCTGGAGTTTGCTCAAGTTCATGTGCATTAAGTCAGTGATGCTATCCAACCACCTTATCCTCTGCCACCCTCTTCACTGACGGTATGAACACTCTAAAAATGAAAAATCAGTTCCCTTATGCTCACCATATTTACTCCGACATGCCTAAAAGGCAAGCCATGTTTTAGAAGCTGAGGAATGATGCCTCTAATACAACTGGCACAATTAATTAGCAACATCTTCTGTGGAGATGTTTATCTATAATCCGTGCATTTATGTGTTTAATTATTCAGATGTTTACATTTATATATATAACTTTCAGAGAGTAGTTTATATCTCACATGGCATGGGGGTGGTCTTGTACTTTAAAAATGTGAAATTAATCTCTTTTGTTTAGAAAGTGCAGTGGAAAATGATTATGTTTGTTTGGAAAGTGTTTTATTTATGCAAATATGCATCATACTGATGCAGTAAATAATTAATTGACTTTCTAATGCAACCCAGATTCAATCATTTCCCAAATATCTCTGTTCTTTTTGAAGAACCAAATGTATTTCATGCTTTACATTCAAAACACAAATAAAATATCTACAAAAAATTCAAACCACTGTTTATTATTATTTTAGTACTGCTGTGCTTGGCAGGAAAAATGTTATAGAAATATGGGCAGAGGCCATGTGCAATATTATCTGACCAGAGAGAACAATTGACATGGGAGATTTCTGGGACTGGATATAGGAAATGCAAATTTAAACCTAGAAATTTGGCCTTTCCATGGTCTAATCAACTAGCAATGTTTAGCAAGCTTTTCCTGTAAACAGTCAGAAAGTGAATATTTTTGGTTTTGTGGGTCATAGGATTTCTGTCAAAACTAAATTCTTCTGTGATAGTGCAAAAGCAACTATAAACCATGTACTTGAAGGAGTGGCTGTCTGAGTTCCAAAAAACTTCATTTAGGAAAAAGTGAGTGGGCTAGATTTGGCCGTGGTATGACCCATGGACTAGGTATTGACATGAATCAGTGATAACAAGCAAGGTTAAATAGTTCTCCTTTACAAGGGCTTGGTATCTGGAGACAGTTATACACATGGATGGAACTCTGCCTAAGCAAAGAAGAGCCCTAGGGACTTCACATCAACATATCAGAAGAGTTGAAGAAACCAGTATGAGAGATTTACTATAAGGGATTAAAAGTTCTTTTGTCACAATGTTTAATCACGGATTAGAAGGAGTGAATTTTCATTTCAGAATTTTATCTTTTAAAATGCACTTCTTTCTACCTCCACACACCCCGTCCCTCTTGAGATCATCCCATATTTTTTCCTACAAAGGTGCTTTTAGCCTAAAGAAATCTTTAGTGTTCCTATGGCAAAGCTTAATCTCAGTTCCAGACTGGGTTCAAAGCCAATACAGGGGCAAGGCTGACATGCTGAATAACTTCCTTTGTTCTTTGTGTACAATTTAGTTCCTCAATTTCCTACTCTAAAGCATATGAAATGTTTCAATTCCAATTATCTCCACAGGAAGAAGGACTTCCCCCTCCCCTTATCTTACAGTTCTGAGGGGACTGTATATCCCCTGTGAAGATAGAAGATTTTTTAGAGTGGACCATGGGAAGGGGGGAAACAACTCCCTGCAATAAAAGAGTAGTTGATAAATAATTCCTCCCAGTATTTTCAGTTGCTGCATTTATTATCCTTTACTCAAAAGAAATCACATGAAGAGTTTGGGAGAATAATGCAAAGATTCTCATTTTAATTTTAATCTCAATCCCTGGAGTCATTGTCCTAAAAACAGAGTCTAAACTTTCTGAAGTCGCTACTCATCTTGCTCCCCACCACTCCCTCTGCTTCCTAGTGTTTCTCTGTCGTTTTCCATACATTCTGTTGAGCAAATCAATCCTTCCTCAAGAAGGCAGCCTCATTCATAATGTCTGGGAAAGGATATTTATCGCAGACTCGGACAATGGCAACCTTTCCAACCACTTCTCCATTGCTGCCTTCTTGTCCCTTCTTAGAGTTTCAGTTCCATAATCTAGTATTGAACAGGCAGCAGAGTGAAAGGACATGGAGGAGCACTGGGAGATAGATGAACTTAAGAGTCTGAGATACTTGCCAATGAGTGAGAGAAGTGAAATCTCCTATGTTCTAGTGCATTAGAATGATGTCAGGGAAAGCTCAGACTCGCAAGACTGAATCAGGAAAGCTTTGAGATTGCACCTATATCACAAAGCAGTGTTGAAAGGTTAACAGATGCCCAAGTGGTCAATTTAGATTAAAACACAGCTGTGATGACAGACATTCGATACAGAAGTCAATAGACCTGCACTGATTGAAGTGACTAGCATATAAGAACTGAATCTTAATGAAATCCTTTTCTGCCCCCACAGAATTTATATATATACATATATATATATATATGTATACATACACAATATTTATATATACATCCACAAATATTTTATATATACAAGCAAATGTAGTTAGGCATATGTACATGTAAATAAAATGATTACACTGTGTTTTAAAAACCACACAATGTTTTTAAATGGTCTAAAGTATTCTCCCAAATTATTAACAGTATCTACGGGCTTCTCCAGTGGCTCAGACAGTAAAGAACCCACCTGCCAATGCAGGAGACACAGAGGCACAGGTTTGATCCCCGGGTTGGGAAGATCCACTGGAGACAGAACAGTATCTAGGAGTGATTTTTATCATGATATATTTCTATATTTTCAAATGTTCTTTAATAAGTGTAACTTTTATAATTAAAAAATAAACAGTAGTAAAAAACCATCTTCTTCATTCCCTTTCTTAAAAAAATAAAATAGGCTCTCAAAAATGCCTCCTGGGTTACTTTCTGAGAAAAGACTATTAACAGTAAAAGAATTACAAACAAGCACCTGTGCCTCCATGGGGGTGGGATGCCCCAAATCCTTAATCCTGGACCCATTTTATGCCTCAGAGGAAGAGAGAAAAGGTGGGATAGAGGATATAAAATAAGGTGAAGGTCCTAAAATAGAGGAGGAATTAATAAGCAGGCAGGGGGACTTCCCTAGTGGTCGAGTGATTAAGACTTTGCCTTTCTAATGATGGCGGTGTGGGTTAGATCCCTGGTCAGAGAACTAAGATCTTACAAGCCTCCTGGCCAACAAATCAAAAAGTATATAAAGCAGAAGCAAAATTACAACAGATTCAATAAAGACTTTAAAAATAATCACATTTTAAAGAAAAAGTCTTTAAAAAGAGGCATGGTAGGTGAAGAGTGATTTCAGGAAAGCAGGTGGGACTCACAGACCCTGAAAAGGGCCAGGTGGTGGTGGTAGCTAAGTTGCTAAGTCGTGTCCAGCTCTTGTGACCCCATGGACTGTAGCCCGCCAGGCTCCTGTCCATGGGATTCTCCAGGCAAGAATACTGGAGTGGGTTGCCATTTCTTTCTCCAGAGAAGGGCCAGACGAGACAAAGCTCTGCCCGAGTGACAGGCAGGGAGGATGAGTCTTTCCTTTTGTCTTCAAATATTATATTTATTCATGAACAGTGTAATAAACTTTTATCAGTATAATTCTCTCCACCCAGTTGTCCTTGTCTTATATCTCATCTATACATATATTTTTAACCCCAAATACTTATTTTGGCATTAAACAGTATAAATCTTTGAAAGAAATTTGTGTGTGTGTATAAAAAGCAGAAACAAAGAAAACTCTCAGCATAAAGTTCTATATCCAGCCAAATATCCTTCAAAAACCAAGGTGAAATAAAGACATTTGCAGAAAGGCCAGCCAAGTAAATTTGTCACCATCAGTGCAGAGACACATGAAATAATAAAATGAGTTGCTTAGGCAGAAGGAGAAAGATGTCAGAAAAACTCCAGACCTATAGAAAGGAATGTAGAGCTCCCAGAGCAGATATGATAAATACATAAACATAAAAAGGAGGATGTGTCTTTTTTTAAAACTTTTTATTTTATATTGGAGTATCGCTGAGAAGGGGGTGGCAGAGGATGAGATGATAACATCACCAACTCAATGGACATGAATTTGAGCAAACTCCAGGAGATGGTGGAGGACAGGGAAGCCTAGTATGCTACAGTCTGTGGAATCTCAAGGAGTCAGACATGACTTAGTGACTGAACACCAGCAACAACAATAGCCAATTAACAGTGTTGTGATAGTTTCACGTGAAGAGCAAAGGGACTGAGCCATGCACATATTAATACAAGGGAGGATGTGTCTCAAGGCTGCGCATCCATGCTCCTAATCCCACTCTTCTTCCCTGCCCTCCAGCCCAGGGTTCCTCCCTCTCATCCAATGTCTCAGATTCTCTCCTGACTCATCACCTTAAAGATCGGATGAACTTTTCAGAATAACTTTATCTTCTGTGGGTTAACCCTATCCAGTGGTATTTGCACGTTGACAAGAGGAAAACCCCTTCTGTGACCAAAACCAAAAGAATGAAGAACATTGTGAGGAAAGTCACATGTTAAAAAAGGATGAAAGGGGCACTTTCTTGGTATTCCAGTGGTTAAGACTTTACCTTCCAATGCATAAGGTGTATGGGTTCAATCCCTAGTCAGGGAGCTATGATCCCACTTGCCTCCCAGTCAAAAACACTAAAACATAAAACAGAAGCAATATTGCAACAAATTCAATGAAGACTTTTTTTAAAAAGAAGAAATGAAGAATTTGGGGAAGGAAGCATTTCTTCTTCCAGGACTATGTTCCTGCCTCCTACCCACACACCTCCACTAAAGTGGTGTAGTTTATGCACCTGACCCTACCTCATCCTAGCAAACTAGGATAACTCCTTAAATTCTATTGCCTCAGTCTAATCATCCGTAGAATGGGCATAGCAGGAGCATGTTCCTCACATATTTGACTATAGGGATTAAATGAACTAATCCATGCAAAGTATTTAGAGTCCACCACATAGCACACAGACAATAAATGTAAGCAATAATTACTGTCACAATGTACACACAGTACACAGTTTCTGCATCCCAAGGGAAATGAGAATCCTTGAGAATGGGACCATATCTGGGTTATCTCTGAGCCTAGTCGACATTAGGGGATCCATGAATATTGACTAATTTCATATACTAGTAAAGTCCAGTATCGCATATAAGAGAACTAAAATGCACATCCATACACACCTCCCTAGACTTTTGAATGAATAAAAATAATATTTTTACCAGGTAATAACATTATTATATTTAGAGAAGTCTTATATTGTTCAGTGATGGCACCCCACTCCAGTATTCTTGTCTGGAAAATCCCATGGACGGAGGAGCCTGGTTGGCTACTGTCCATGGGGTGGCAAAGAGTCGGACACGACTGAGCGACTTCACCATCACTATATTGTCCAGTGTACCTATTTAATCCTCAAGGCTAGTGGTACTTTTATTAACTCCATTTTAAACACCCCCCCAAAAAAATGAAGCTCAGAAAGGAAAATGATCATGAGCTCATACAGACATAGGGTGCAAACCCAGGCCCATTTGGCAAACTTCTCTCGAAAGACTTAGACCCAGATTTATACGCAGAAAACTAGAGGGAGAAATAGTGTTCATATACAAATTCCTTATCAGCTCTATTATTTATGTTTTCCAACCTAACTTTGTATTTTAATTAAGTAGTGGATTTAAAGGATACGTTCTGCATAAGTCTTATTGTTAAGAACCTCGGAGGAACGAAGGAGGTCAGCATATTTTAGTAGTTCTGTTTTGAGCAATGCTGGTGACAGAGGGGAAGAAATCAATAAAGAAAACTGCATTTAGAAAGAAACATTGGGCTAATGGTAAATCAGAATGTTCTCTGCAGAAACTAGACAAAACTGGATCTATTTTGGCCTTTCCACAGTTTAATTCTTCGAAATCCATGTGACATAATTCAAGGGGAAATAATACATATTGATGTGGGTGAGAGAACAGATTTAAAGTATTTCCTGTATATTTGAGTCAGTACACAAGAACTTCAGTTCTTGCCTTTTTTTAACAGCAGCCTCTGTGCTGTGAGAGTGCAGATGTGCCCAGCAAGGAGGAAACAGCTTGTAGAAAAGTTCTATGAGCAAGGCACTGGGGAACTGAGATGATGAAGGTGACACCCAAGAAAGACCACAGTCATCTGGAAGTATTTGAAGTGTCCTAGAAGTGATGGGCCTCTGCTCTGGCCAGAAACCTGATTTGATTGTGATTGCTGTGACAACACTCTATTAGACGCTATGGTGTGTGTGTGATAGGACTGCATATGTTATTTTGTGTGTGATGTGGTATGTGTGAGAGGCGGAGAGATTGTGCTGAGGTGTATTTGTGATGATTTGTGATTCTGTGTGTGGGGTGTGTGTGTGTGTGTGTGTGTGTGTACAAATACAGTGAGAATCTACGTCAGAGTCAGAAAGAAAATACACCTCTGCTCAGCTAGAGGAAAAGCAAAAGACCAATACAGCAAAAAACCAACAATGACCAGCAACGCACTAACAAGCTGGATGGGACAGAGGCTGGAAGCAGGGATAGAGCAAAAGGATAGAGCCTCCCCAAAGCAAAGGACAGAGCCTTCTCCTGAAGAAAACACAACTAGAGCTACATATCTGGTTTGGGCAAAGATGTGGGAGATGTATGCTTTCACACAGCCAGTGGGAACGTATTTAGGATATTCCTGGAGGGCCATTGGCAACGTGCGCTACAGTGTAAATCACACATACTCTTTGACCCCACAGTTCCACATTGGGGGGATTTCTCAGAGGAAATGAAACATTAAGCATGGAAAATGGAAGTGAAAATATATTCCTTGTGCACCATATATAACACAGGTAATGCCCATCATTTTAGGTTCGGTGAAATAAATAATAATAATGCAGTTTGGAGAATGAGCTATAGGTCTGTAGATAGCTATGCAGAGAGATGCCCAATACACAGGGCTAAGATAAAAGAGCTCACAACAAAACAAAAAGGCATATTTTCATTTCAGAGAAACAAAATTGTGCTCACATTTATAGGAAACATTTGGAATGATTTATAACAAAATATTAATAGTGGGTTATGTCTAGGAGATGATGACATTAGGGGAAGGGGAGAGAATTTCCCTTTCTACATCATACATAATTTTTTCCTCAAAATATATAATATTTCTACATTTGAGAGGAAATAGCAATAAGGATGTTGTCATTTAGGAGGGAAGAAAGAGAGGTTTTTCTAATATGCGATAGTAGAGCAGATTCAGTCTGACGTCGCTGCATTTCAGATTTGAGTCCATGGCCAGACTCCCAGGCTACGTAAGTAAAACACTGAATGACTGACTCCCTAGATTTCTGAATCTGCTTCCCTACCGACAGTGGAAAGCAGTATTACAGCCTGGTATTTCCTATGCAGCCTGCATATCTGTAGCCATCTTGGCAAAACAAAGCTGCTACAGCAGATGAGCAGGGGGAAAGTCCTTTTCTGAGAGCCCAGCTAGTTCTTGCTGACAAATAGAGAGAAAAGAGCTTTGGCTGCTTAGGACTTTATAGATGGTTTAATTTACTTCGATAGTAAAAATGAAAGCAAGGACTAAATATGCTCTTACAACAGAATCACCAAAAGGCATTAAGAATGCATGCTATTCAGCATACAAATGCACAGATCACCTTTTTATATTTGGCAATAATGTCTAGATTTCAAAGTGCATGGTAGAATAAGGAAACAGTATTCTACTTTCAACACTGCTGGAGCTCTATCCACTTGTCTGGGGCTTTGTTTTCTGCCAGTGATTTGCTGAAATAGAGCCCTTTATCATTTTCATCATTCATGGCATGTCTTGTTTTCACAAAATACACAATCATACCTCTCCTCGGTGTGAAAGATAGCTATTATTACAAAGGAAAAGACACTTTCCATCTTACAAACCATAAAAATGTTCATTTGATATCACATTTTTATGAAACTTATTATGAATTTAATATTTTCCTCTTGGCCTAACCATTTTCCTAGTGTTTGTTTGTTTGTTTGTTTTTTCATTTTTTATTGATCTTTAATCACTACTGTTTCCTAAAACATTTTACCTTTCTCGGGCTTCTCTCCCATCATCATCTCCTGTTTCCTTGTGATCTATAAACAAAATACTAAGTGTATTAGATTCATGGCATTTAAAAGAATTCCTTTTATATATGAAGGAATTGTGTAGTTTAACTCTATAAATTACCTGTTTTGTAAAATTTCACATCTTTTAAGAGGATACATATGCATTTTGTTTCCTTGTTGTATCACTATAAAAACTAAGTAAGGGAGGAAAAAAGGATTAGTTCAGTCATTCAGTCATGTCGGACTCTTTGCAACCCCATGAATCGCAGCACGCCAGGCCTCCCTGTCCATCACCAACTCCAGGAGTTTACTCAAACTCATGTCCATCGAGTCAGTGATGCCATCCAGCCATCTCATCCTCTGTCGTCCCCTCCTCCTCCTGCCCACAATCCCTCCCAGGATCAGAGTCTTTTCCAATGAGTCAACTCTTCACATGAGGTGGCCAAAGTACTGGTGTTTCAGCTTTAGCATCAGTCCTTCCAATGAACACCCAGGGCTGATCTCCTTCAGAATGGACTGGTTGGACCTCCTTGCAGTCCAAGGGACTCTAAAGAGTCTTCTCCAACACCACAATTCAAAAGCATCAATTCTTTGACGCTCAGCTTTCTTCACAGTATCTTGAGACAATTTGCACATTAATGACAGTTGAATCATAAGCCCAAATTCTCAGTTATAAGCAAGATATGTTCACAATTAATTCATGGAAATTTTTTTTTTAATCCTGTCTATAGAACCTTTCTGTGAAGGAAAACACAGATCTATTGCTGGTGCTAATTTCTCTAAGAAGACTATGGATCAGTTCTACTGGTATACAGCTTCTATTTTCTGGGTAACACCAAAGACTTTTTTAATGTTCCTACCATCAACACTTTTTTAATAACTTGAAGGAGGGTATGAGGAAGCAGCAAAGCAAAATTAAATAACTATGACCTCATATACAAATGCTGGAATGAAAAGAAAACAGCCAGAAATACAGCCCATATGGTCATTTTTCTTTGTACATGTTCAGATGACAACAGGAAAATACGCAAGGCACATACAGATGGGCAAAGGCAGGGACCAGACAAAATACACTGCAAACAATTCTGAATTAGATCCAGCTCTGGATTTTGACTGCTGAGTGACCTTGGATGTGGCAGGTAGCAGCTCTCAGCCTCAGACCCCCTCAGTTGCTTGGATTCTTGTAAAAGATTCAAGCACTACAGAGGTTTAAGGAGAACTGGAGTCTTTCTTCATTTGTTTTACATTTCTAGCCCCATGTCAGAGAATTGCTAGTGCTTTGATGGGTATCTTTTTAATCCTTTTTCTATGTCACCATGTAGGTTATTCCTACATATATAGAGAGAAAACCTTTTTTCCTCCTATCTCATTAATAGACTCACACAACTTTGGTGACTGTGGCAAATTGCATTATTGCTGCCTGTTATTGGTTCTCTCCCTGAATGGATACCACACATTGCTGTCTATTGCATATGATTTGCACTCTCTCCCAACAGGTACATTTGAGACCATGAAAATTTATATACACAATTGGAATGCCCCATCTGGATCTCAGAAAAGCTTGAAACAAAGTGATATGAAAAATCGGGGACTGTCATATGAATAAGGACGCTGGTCTCTGAATGAGGGAGCCATGGAGAAGAGCCAGTGTTCTATTTACTATGACTGTAACTACCCACCAAAACTTAGCGCCTTAAAAACGTAACGTTTCTTCACATGGTTGCTGGACTTGGCTGGACCCAGCCGGGCACTTCTGCCTCTGACTTTCTCACACGGTTGCAGGCAAAGGGTGCTAATTCACTTACGTGTCTGGTACCCAGGCTGGCAAGACTGGAACGTCTGGGAATCCTCTGATGTTTTTCTCTGCCTCCCTTTGGTCTCTCCACATGGTCTTTCCAGGTTGCTGGCTTTAGAGTATCTGGATGTCTTACATGATAGCTTGGAACTTTCGAGGTGCATATCCCAGGAGAGAGCAAGTCACGCACAGGTTGCAACCTCTTTATGGGCTAGCCTCTGACGCCACACAGCATCACTTCTAACTGCACACTTAGTCCAAGTAGTAGTCATTATTCCCCTTTAAAAAAATTTCAAGAGGAGAGAGAACACACACCTCTTGATAAGAAGGTGGTCTTAATTCAAGAAGCACATGGAGAATGGAATAAGTATCTAGCCACTTTTAGAAAACAGAACCTGCTATTTTTAGAAAACATAACCTTCCATGGTCAGGTTTAGGAGGCTAGTAAGATGAGATCATGTCAAAATCCCTGGGAGTTAAAAAAATATTATTGCCATCATTAAAATAACCACTTAGTTAAATATTTTCACCCAACCTACTGGTAAGAATTTGAGATGATTCCTATTAAATTGAGTTATAATTATGCTCTTCTTTGTCACTAGGGGGAAGCATTTTACTCTTTATGTTACTTTAATCTGTATGTTAATAAACACATATGTGAATAAGTTTATTAATCCCTGCTACTTCAAGCTTTTTTTGCATAACCTTTTCAAAAGATGATTACTAAAAACATGTGAAGCACAGTATAAGTAAGATTAATGGGAAGAACTTATTGTAAATACATCAATAAATTGCTCATAATAAACCTAATTTCCTTATCTGCTGGAGATAAACATCTAAGAGCAGAAAATAGAACTAGAAATGAAGTTATTTATTCAGAAAGCTGCAAGTTTCTTGGATCTGTGTACTGTTAAAAGCAAAAGACCTCATGGAGAATGGAGCCATATATAAGAAAGTGATCAGGAAGAGATTTTTATCAGCATTTCTGAACTATTCACATCAAATTGATTTCAGCTATTCTGTTAATACAATTCAGAAAACACAAAGAATTATAAAAATGCTCATGTTTTTAATAATGAAGATAAGAATACCTGAGTAAAAATACTACTATGGAATTAATACTACTATGGAACAATTTTATGGGAGCTAATGTGCTAATTCATGGACATAATTTCTAGTTATCATTGTTCCATCACTTACTGGTTTGTAATACAAAGACTGCTGTATTTACTCTCTTAGATTAATGTTAACTGAGCTATATAACATTTCTTTAATGGATATAGGAAGCCCTTCACCATCAGCTTTGTACAGTTCCTAATGAACAAAATAGTTTTCCCACTGAATGTCAAATCTTAGTCTTTATACTGGTATTATACAAGAAGTATATTTTCAAAGGAGGCAAACATCACATTATTTTATATTTATATCTCTGTAGTTGAATATTATAAATTAAACATTTCACCTACTGGATACCAATAGCACAAAGAGCAAGCTTATCTGGGGATTAGTTTAAGTGCAATGATCTTGAAAAAAGAAGTTCTGAGATCAGTGTGCCAAAACTTCTGGTCAACTTGAAAATATTGCATGTGCCAGAAACCTAACTCAATGTTCCTTGAAAAAAGAATGCATTGGTTTGAGTAACTGAAAAAGCCAGGAAAAACCTTCCTGTGTGCAGATGTCAGCAACTTGGGTGATGCAGTCAGAGTCTCTTTGTCACTACTGCAAGGAGATCCAACCAGTCCATTCTGAAGGAGATCAGCCCTGGGATTTCTTTGGAAGGAATGATGCTAAAGCTGAAACTCCAGTACTTTGGCCACCTCATGCGAAGAGCTGACTCATTGGAAAAGACTCTGATGCTGGGAGGGATTGGGGACAGGAGGAGAAGGGGACAACAGAGGATGAGATGGCTGGATGGCATCACTGACTCGATGGATGTGAGTCTCAGTGAACTCCAGGAGTTGGTGATGGACAGGGAGGCCTGGTGTGCTGCGATTCATGGGGTCTCAAAGAGTCGGACACGACTGAGCGACTGATCTGATCTGATCTGATATAGAATGTAGTCTGCTCATCCAGTGTCGTGACTTAAAATAGTGTCTTTCACTTTAAAACACTTTAGCAAGGGAGAAGGGAAGAGAGGGAGCAGGAGAGCAGAGTAGAGGGGAGAAGGAGGAGGGAAAAAAAGAGGCGCATGTATTAAATGTGGCAAACGTGATAATTTTTGAATATGAGTGATAAGCATATATGGATTCATTATATTCTCCCTGAATTGTAACTTTTTAATTTTTAAAAAATTTAAGTTTTAATTTAAGAAGAATTACACACAAAAAAAGTGAAAGAATTAAATGAAGAGGAAAGCACATGATTAAAGAGATGGGAAATCCCACACAGAAGCAGGTTGAGGTCCCAAGTTGATTCTGTGCAGCAGGCCTGGAGAAAAAAGAAATTGAATCAGAAGTGTGTGTACGCCAGAGTGACAACTGATAAAGGATCATATCAAACTATTTGGGAAAATCTTCTTAAACATGTGTAGCTGATCGAGTAGAGCATTTGGAAAACATTTGTGAGTACATAGGAGATTGTGGGACTGAAAAAAAAAGACAGTTTTACATTCCAATAAAATGTTTTTAAAAACAAGAAGGAGAAACAATGATAAAAGTAGATTATTCAGTAAAATGTATTTACTTACACCATCATAATAATGTGAATTTCAACTCTACTAAAACTGTGGTCTTATTATATGTCATAAGTGAGAAAAGGAAGGGAAGAAATTTGGAGGGTGGTGGAGAGCCAAGTTCCCAACCACCATAAAAAGAAGCCAGTAGAAATGTCTAAAACCTAGGAATCAAGTAGTAATAGTATATCAAGGTTAAAACCAGAGGAGAGAGCAAAGAGAGTTTAAAATGTTTCACTCAGGGATGAGAAGAAAGAGAAGATTATCATTTATCATTATTTCATAGCTATGTACATGTATTGACAATAAGAGTAAAAAAAATTTAAGTTGAAACAAAAAACCTAAAGTTTTAAATGTTTGTTTGTTTGTTTAATTTATACTTGGAAATGTCTATCTCAGTTTTACCCTTTTCAGGAGTTTGGAAAATGCCAAACACACTGAGCAGAAAAGAGTATCTGCCTTTGACTGTGGCAGGAGGCAGTCTCACAGACTGCCTCAGTCTTACAGATCACCAGTAAGGTGTCCCTATTCTCAGGAAAGAAGCCATTCACTGAGGGCTTTTAATTATCCTCTCCCACGGTGGGGAATGAGGGTAGTCATCTTCCAGAAACTTGTTCTGATAAATTAATTAGCCAGCTTATAAAATGACTTATAAATCCATGGAAATCAAATGGATTTGATTTAGGTCTTAGTGTACTAATCATCACAGGTATTTTTTCTGAATCCATTTAGGATTTTAATAGCTATGGGACTGTGGATTCAAATCAAGGGTGGTAGGGTAAATCTTGGTGAATCAGAGCGTTGAAATAGACACCACAGATCTGTTTTCTGAGACCAATTAAATGAGCAGCACTACTATGTAACTTAAATACTCTGAGCCTCCGTTTCTTGGTCTTTAATTGCCTTCAAGTTTGAAAATATGATGATTTGGGACTTGGTTCTGCTCAGAAATGACCATGTATGTGAGTAGAAAATAGAAGGCTGTTTTTTGTTTTTATTTTGTTTCCATTTTGAATTTTAGGCCGTTGTCTCATGTTTGTTGGAAATTATAAATGTTCAGAGTTCATAAAAAGAATATGTTATATATGTAATAAACCTCAGCACAAGCAAGATAAAAGCTAGAAAGGATTCTTCTGAAGCCAAAAGTAGCTTTAAATTTAAAGCTACATGTCCTTTAAATTTCAGATACATTTTGACATGAAGACACTCAACACACACACACACACACACACACAGTCTGAAAGAACAAGAGAAAATAATGGCTCTGTGAGAAAGGCTATTTGATCAGTTGAACAGATAAGGCCAAAACATTCACTTACTCTCTTTCCCAGAGTCCATCTACTTGGCCTCGTGCTGCAAGGACTCAGGAAAAAATATTATCCCTTCTCTTGGGTATGACCAGACAGATGCAGAAAAATAAAATAAGTCAACAAAATGAGAAACGGTGCCAAGCTTTTGGGCCACACTGAAAATAGCTCCAGGCTTTATGGTCTCTTTTGAGGCTGAGAAGAGTTTTCCTCATTTTTCCTGACCATCCTCTTCTACCTCTTCTAATGTCCCTCCTCTAAGTCAGTACAAACACGTCCATCCATCACTCTAAGTGTGCACGAGCACCCACTGCAGAATCCTGGAGGGTGTAGCAGAAGGACATGTGTGGCATTATGAATGTGGACGGGAGTTGTAACCAAACAGGCAGTAAACCGTTTCCCAAACGATCTCCATATCTGCTCACTTGTCACCAGCACCACCCAGAGAAGAGTCTTTTTCTCTCTGCTCTTAGGTTCCCAATCCTTCTCATCTTTTCCTCTGCTATTCCTCCCACTGATGCCTTTCTTGATTCATGTCAACTGGGATAGAAAACTAGGAAGAGAATCTCCCCTACCCCAGAAGAGACAGGTCTAGTGGGTCAAACTGAATATAACCCTCCTGGGAATGGGAAATAGGAGGAAATCATAGAAGAGCTATTATTTGTTGCTTGCTTACTTACTAAGTATCAGATACTATGCTAACTAATTATTATGTAGTACTTGTCTCATTATTCCACTCCACAGATTAAAGAATTTAAAGCTCCAGGGACTTCCTTGGTGGTCCAGTGGTTAAGAATCCACCTTCCAAAGCATGGGATGCAGGTTCAATCCCTGATTGGGGACATGGGATCCCACATGCTGTGGGACATCTAAACCCATGAGCATGGAAGAAGTCTCAGGTCACAACCAAGATTCGACACAGCTAAAATAAATAAATAAATATTTAAAAATAAAGAATTTAAAGCCCCAAATGATTGTCTTATTGTCCAAAGTCACCCAAATAGAAAGTGGCATACAAAGCACCTGAACCCTTCTCTATCAAGCTCCAAAAATCCCAGTGCTTAACTCTATACCATAATGATACCGATAAAAGGTAAGAATATGACACTGTAATCACCTGCTTATGACCCAGAGCACAGCGGTGGCTGATGGCTTGAACGAGCTTCATACAGTTTAACAGAGTGGATCACAAGCCTTAGTGACATCAGACTCCCCAGGAGAATTTCTTTAAAATAGATTTGTAGGTTCTTCTCCAAAGCTACTAATCCAAACCTTTGGTATTAGGGCCTGGATAATCAGAATCTTTAACAAGCTCAACTGGTGATTCCTACACAGATGACCTTTGTCCCACACATTGAAAAACACTGGTTGAACAGCACTTGACAAACTTTTTCTCTAATCCAGCAGTTCTCAAATGAGATTCCCAGGCTAGCAGCATCAACAGCACCTGGGAACTCGTTAGAAATGCAAATTCTTGAACTTTACTGCAGATTTAAAAATCTCTAGGGGTGGAGTTTTAACCCAGCAATCTGAGTTTTAAGAATATTTTTATCCACATTAGACTATGAGAAATAATGCTTTAATAATCTAACCTTTTATAAGATTGGGCTTCCCTTGTAGCTCAGCTGGTAAAGAATCCACCTGCAATGTGGAAGACCCAGGTTCGAGCCCTGGGTAGGGAAGATCCCCTGGAGAAGAGAAAGGCTACCCACTCCAGTATTCTGGCCTGGAGAATTCTATGGACTGTACAGTCCATGGAGTCACAAAGACTCAGACACGACTGAGTGACTTTCACTTCACTTTATAAGATTATCATATATAATATTGAAGTTCGTTTACCAAAATTCTGATGCGGCTATTAGAATATCCCTTTGTATGCATGCATGTTCAGTCATGTCTGACTCTTTGTGACCCCATGAACTGTAGCCTGCCAGGCTTCTCTGTCCATGAGATTTCCCAGGCAAGAATACTGGAGTGGGTTGCCATTTCCTTCTCCAGGGTATCTTCCCAACCCAGGGATCAAATTGAGTCTCTTGCATCTCCTGCATTGGCAGGCTGATTCTTTACCACTGAGCATTTGTATAGCAATAGTTAATTGGCATTTTGCCTAGCTAAGAAACTGGCCCTTCACCATCCTTCTTCACAGCCGAATAGAGTTGCTGTGAATGTCAGTCTGCAACACCATCATGAGGGGAGTCCTGTGCTCTGTGACAGAAGGTTCATCATTATTCATTTAACAAATGAATAAGTTGGATGCTAATCTCCAGAACCTGTGAATATGTTACCTCATGTGGCAAAAGGAACTTTGCTGATGTGATATGTTAAGGGTCTTAAAGTGGGTCACTACCCTAGATTATCAAGGAGGGACTAAGTGTCCTTCTAAGAGGGAAGTAAGAGACTCAAGAGTCAGAGGAGACAATGTGAGGATGGAAGGAGAGGTCAGAGTGATGTGGCATCACCAGGCAAGAAATGCATGCCACTTTGAGAGATGAGAAAAAGGCAAGGGAATGGACTCTCCCTTGGAGACTCCAGCACTGCCAACTTGGTTTGGTGTTCTGAAATCAAGAACTTGAAAATAATAAATTTGTGTTGTGTTAAACCACTATATCAGGTAATTTGTTATAGTATCAATAGGAAGGAAACCAATACATTAGATATCATCAAGATTAAGAATTACTATTAAGAGAATGAGAAGTCAAGCTACAGACTGGGGTAAAATAGTTATAATGTATATATCTAATAAAAGAATTGTATCTAGGATATATAAAAACATCTTGAAACTCAAAATAATAACACAACCCAATTTAAAATTGGGTAAAAAAAAAATGTTAATACATTCTTCACAGAAGATATCTGAATAGCCATAAACACATGAAAAGATGCCCAAAATGATATATGAAATGAAAAGGAATACCCAAATAAGATTTTACTGAACACCCATTTGAATGGTTAAAATTTAAAAGATTTTACCAACTGCCAGTGAGCATATGGAGCAACAAGAACTTTCAGATGGTGCTTGATGCTCATAAGAGTATAAAAGGGTATAACCAGTTTGGAAAATAGTTTGTTAATTTCTTATAAAGTTCAATGTACATTTATTTACTTCTGACCCAGCAATTCCACTCCTTACTATTTACTGGGATAAAAAGAGAAAATATATGCTATCACTTATATGTAGAATCTAAAATATGCCACAAGTGAACCTATCTACAAAATAGAAACAGACTCACAGACACAGAGAAAAGACTCGTGGTTGCCAAGGGGAAGTGGGGAGAGGGAGTGAAGGACTGGGAGTGTGGGATGTAAACAGATGTTAACAGATGTAAACTATTACAGATAGGATTGATAAGCAACAAGGTTTTAGTGTAAATAACACAGGGAAATTTATCCAATGTGTGTGTGTGCTCAGTCACTCAACCTTGTCTGACTGTGACCCCTTGGGCTGTAGCTTGCCAGGCTTCTGTCCGTGGAGCTTTCCAGGCAAGAATACTGGAGTGGGTTGCCATTTCCTCCTCCAGGGGATCTTCCCAACCCAGGGATCAAACCCCCAGTCTCCTGCATCTCTTGTGTTGGCAGGTGTATTCTCTATTACTGCACCATGTGGAAAGCTTATACAAACCATAATGGAAAAGAATATTTTAAAAAAATGTCTGTATGTGTACAGACTGAGTCATTTTGCTCTATAGCAGAGATTGGCCATAAATCAACTATATTTCAATAAAAAAAATTTGAACACATAGTGATTAATAAAATGTTGGAGACAATGATTGCAAAATACCATCAGACTGAGATGGGGGCCAAAACCAGAGCAGCAGAAACAGGGGCTCATCTGTTCAGTGACTGCATGTAGCAGCAGCAGGATTCACCTTGAGTGATCACTTAGAGTAGTTGGACAGATTTGGGGGTTCTGTTATTAGGGCCAGTCTCACAGCTAAGACATCTGCTTTGTTCAATGCTTGACAAAAGTTTTCTAATGAGAAGTTGTTAGCTAATATATGAGAAAGTCGATTCTACACATTTGGGGGGAAAAGAGATTTTACATAGAAAACTTTATATTTTATACATCAGAGGACTAAACTAAAAAGACTTGAGAGAGCTACCTGAAAATATTGTCAACAGAAAAGAGCTTTCTGAAATAGTTTGACTAGTAATAACTCTATTATAAAAGCAAACGAGACGAGCACAGTCTTGGACAGAGCTTTGGGGATCCTCCACTTATTGTACCTTTACCCCTTTGAAAACTGGACAGCCTTGGGTTGAGAAAGGCTCCCTACTGATTCCACAGCAAGTAAATGGATAAATAAATTACTTCTTATTGATGTTTATCTGAATTGGCTCAAGGCAATGTTGATGTCGTCCTTTGCAGTAACAGTAGAAGAATTTGTATGTAGGCTATGCAGTTGTATGTACATGAATTACAATTAATCACAATTACAATTAAGTTGTTGGTAGGAATAATGAGGCCTTGTTATTCCTTGTTATTCCATTTATTTATAAACCGGCAAGACCTTCCTGACTTGGGGTTAGCCAAGCTACTATCCTTTTGGAAACTTGCCTGTCAAAACTCAAGGTAGAGACTAAAATTCTAGCAAATACTCCTAATGCTATTCCTGTCCAGTTCTGTGTAGGCCAGAGAAGAGGAAGAATAAGAGGATATGGCTTCTTCCACTCACTCATTTCTTCATTTAACTAATTGAGTTGGATAATGTTTAAGTTACAATAACAGAATTGGCCACCTCAGAAGGAGTTCAAAAAGAGGTGTATACCTAACCTCAAGGGCTTCCCTGACGGCTCAGATGGTAAAGAAGCTTCATGCAATGCATTAGACTTGGATTCAGTTCCTGAGTCAGGAAGATCCCCTGGAGATGAGAATAGCAATCCACTCCAGTATTCTTGCCTGGAGACTCCCAAAGACAGAGGAGCCTGCTGAGGAGCATCCTTGGGGTTGCAAAGAGTCAGATACAACTGAGTGACTAACACACACACACACACACACACACACACACACCCCTAACCACTAGAAATGAGTGTTTTAGGGAGGTGTGGTAGCCTAAGAATGGTCCCCCAAAGATGACCACACCCTAAACTCTGGAACCTATGAATATATCGCTTTATATGAAAAAAAATAAAGAATATTTCAGGTGTGGTTATGTTAAGGACCTTGAGATGAGGTTATCTGAGTGGGCCCAAATAAGAGGGTTCATATAAGAGAGGGGCAGTAGAATAAGAATCAGAGAAGGAGTTGGGATGATAGAAACAGAATTGTAATAATGTATTTTGAAGATGGGAGAAGGGGCCACAAGCAAAGGACCACAGCATGTGGAAGAGGCAGTGAAACAGATTCTCCCCTGGAGCCTTGAGGAGAAATGCAATTCTGTTGATTCCTCGTAAGACCCACTCCCCATAAGATCCATGGATCCATGTTGGACTTCTGATCTCCAGAATTGTAGGATAATAGATGTATTGTGTTAAGCCTCCAAATGTGTGGCAATGCATTAGAGCAGTGTTAAGAAAGTAATACCAGCAGGATTCTAGATCTTATGAGAATTAGACCAAGAGACATATATACCTATGATTCTGAAATTCTAAATGTAAAATGTTAATATAGTAAGATCATTTGCAAATTCTACATCCACCAACCTCTCCAAATTCAAAGGACCGTACCCTTGCTTTAGTGTATATATGTGCATGTTTTCAGCGTATCCCCACCTCAGCTTCCTCAGCTTACAAACCGAATTAAAAGAAGTTGATACACAAAAACACAAAGGGGATATAAGGCACTTCTTTCCCATTTGCCCTCGTTAGTTCTGTCCTTGCCCCAATTTGGCCGCCAGAAACTCTATTTTCTCGTTTCACCTGGATCTGTTATACCACATACCCTCATATTCTTCCAACAAAATCAAGTTCTGCTTGGTCTTTATGAACTGACTAGGTCTCACTTCCTACCCTCCCCACTGAGATAGCAAACACCTCATTTCCAAGAACCCACCTCCTGTCAATTTTCATTACTTGAAACAGTTGGCAATTTGGCACAGAAGCTAGCATTTCTTACAAAATCTGCAGCGATAATTTTGGTGCCCCATTCTAACTGGGGTAAGGAATGGCCTCTGGAGGACCAGTCTAGCAAGGCTAGTCATGATTGGCCATTAAGATGTTAAGAAAAGGAAGGGTGGAGCCATTAACTGAGACATACCTTTTATCCTTAAATGATCTTGTGAAGAATTATTTTCTCTGTTTAGATGAAGAAACAGAGGCACAAAGTGGTTAAGTTGCTTGCCCAAGGCAACCCCATGGACTGTAGCCTACCAGGCTCCTCCGTCCATGGGATTTTCCAGGCAAGAGTACTGGAGTGGGGTACTTCTCTGCATCCAACTAAAAACATGGCTAAATTCTAAGTTCTAAGACCTGAATTCAGGTGTTCCCAGAAACTGTTTTCAGACAAGTAACTTCTAAAGAATGTAGAGTAGAATGAAAACCTTTCACTGTCTGCTTGGGTGCCCATAGTCCCAGGATTGCCCCCTGCTCTTTGAGGCAGAATCTTCAACCACCAACTCATTCCAACTCCTCATTTTCATTCCACCCTCCATTTGTTGGTGCACTTGGTGGGCTACAGTTCATGGGGTCACAAAGAGTCAGACATCACTGAGGGACTAACACTTTCTTTCTTTTTTCTTTTATTTCTTGTCAACCTGAGAGTAGGAAATGGAGGCAATCTCATTTAGCACTTAGCACTTCAGTTAATGTTTAGTCACTGAGTTGTGTCCCCGACTCTGAGAACCCATGGACTGTAGGCTGCCAGGGTTCTCTGTCCATGGGATTTGCCAGGCAGGAATACTGGAGTGGGTTGCCATTTCCTCCTCCAGGGGACCTTCCCAACCTGGGATGGAACCCGTAGCACTTCAGTATGTTGAATCAAATGTGAGCTCTGGTATTTTCCCAGGCTCCTACTTGGCTGTCAGTGCTCAAATCCAGCACCAGCTGCAGGACAGAAAAACTGCTTCTCTGTGAAACTGAGCTCAGAGGCCTGAAGAAAACACCAGAATCATTTCCTTGGGCTCCATCAAGAGTCAAAGCATCTTGACCTGACTCAGGGACAACTTAACAAGTGCAGGTAAGCTATCTGATTCCATGGTTCCATGATTCTCTCCTCCAAGTTCATAGGCCAAGCATGAACCCTGGAGAAGCAGGACAAAATGAGTCCAGATGCCCAGAACTTGAGAACAACCAGAAACTGGCCTCCTAATTTCTTGTTATTTATCCCAGAGAGATATCAAGAGAAATACACTGTTCTTCCTAACCCCCAATTCTCGGTGGAGGCAAAAGGAATCTCAAGTAACCATTGCCTAAAAAATCAATTTTGAAATAGTGGCTTCACAAAACACAGAACATGCAATTTTGAATTTCTTGGTAAATTTGAGCTCAGAAAGTGTTACCATAATTGGCATATTGTATTTGTGTCCAGGGAGCCTAAATGTACAGGGAGGGAGATGGGGCTAATTAAGCACTCTTGTTTCTTGAGCTTGTTTACCAGCCACTCATTTCTGCTTGTTGACCATCCAGAAGACACCGGATCCATCTGCATATGCATGTCATGCTGTGCTTGGCTAATGCTTCCTGACATGCTGTTGATTTAAGGTTAAAACCCCACAGAGTGGAGAATTTCCCTGGTTTCCAAAGTTTCAAAAATAATGCTATGTGGACAATAAAGATGTATCATTTATTTTATTCTTCCTCCAACACAGAACAAACAAAAAAAAAAAAAAAGAGAGAGAGAGGCAAAGATAAGCAAAAGGCACTCTCATACAATTTCACTTTCAAAGGACTTGTGGAGAAAACATTTTCAGTTGCCAAGTCAGCAATTTTTCAAAGATAGCCTAACGGAAAAAAAGGGATTAATGGAAAAGAAACGATCAGGGGAAATTTCGCTATCGTTTAAAGAACAGCAGGTGGTACCTAGCACATTATTACTTTTTTATTCATGACTTGCCTCAGAGACCCCTCAAAAATCTAAACAAACTGATAGACAGCGGTCCAGTATCATAACTTTATGAATACCAGATTTGTGCAACAATGACACAGTCTGACCTGTGCTCTGCCTTACGGCATCCATCACTGCTTTCTTTAAAGCCCACAGCAAGCAGCATCTTTCCTGATTTGCAGAGAGAATCTGAAGCATCAGGCAACAAAAAGACCTTCCCAGGAACAGAGGAGAAGCCTGTGGGGAGAAGCATGCCAAGAGCCCTCCCCTCTCCAGCTCCTCACTGACTCCTCTCCTCAGCTCACCCCCAATCCTCCATGGACAGTTACAACTCCTTTCTAACTCCCAGCCAAACAGAGCCTTCTTTCCACCCAATGGAAAACACCGACCAGGCTTGAGCAAATGGTTTCGTGTAACTCCTGAGTTTTCCTTAGAGATTTTAATTTCTGAAGTTAGAAGATTTACGCCACGGGTGATTTGGTGAACATTTTTTATTTTGAAACGCACATGAAGTTTGGTCAATTTCCATGGGAAAAATAGGAGCACTGTTCCTGTACTTATTACATAAGCTTTCATTTTATTATAGACCTGCTTATCCAGTTTGTGTGTTATTTATATTTTTAATTCTCCTCTTTCTCACTGCCTACTTTTTTTTTAAGCCATCTTAACGCTCTCAAAACTTTCACAGTAGCATAGCAAGGAATACATTTCACTGCTTTGTCGTGAAATACCAGAGTATGGAGAGAAATTTAAAATCTTAATTACTTCATATTTTCAGCAGTTTAATACAGTATCTGGTGGGAGAGAAGAAGAAATCATTGCTATAATTAAAATTTGACAACTGGCTGTACACTTTAATATTTATTTTACTATTAATATTGCAAACAGTATTTAAGAGCTAACTATATGCAAAATATTCTGAAAAAGAATTATGTGATAGAAGAGAAAGAAGAAAAAGATACATAGTTTTCAGCCTGACAATCACATCTTCTATTTGATTAATGCAATTTTCAAGGTATTCTCACTTTGAAATAATATTTATTTCTTCAGTAATACATATTGAATATCTCAGATACACAGTATATTCAGAGGGTCTGAGATAGCTTCTGGATACACATTAAATTACTCACTGGCAGAAACTGTCTCATTAGTTTCAACTAGATATCCAGCTCTTAACAGCTACCACTTTACTGAGTAAATATACACCAGGGCTTCCCAGCTAGCTCAGCGGTAAGGAATGCAGGAGATGTGTAGGAGACTAGAGTTTGATCCCTGAGTCAGGAAGATCCCCTGGAGTAGGAAACTCCAACCCACTCCAGTATTCTTGCCTGGGAAATCCCATGGACAGAAGACCTTGGCAGCCTACAGTCCAGGGAGTTGCAGAGTCAGACATGACTGAGCAACTGAGGGAGCAAGCATGATTATACGCTAGCTACCACATTAAGTAATTTATCAGCAATAACAACACTTGGAATTCACTGAACTCATCTGAGCAGTGTTCTGTGTGAGGTAACAATTCTCAGTGGATCTCTTGTGTTACTGATCATCTTGCAAACAGATGCCCTGACTGCCTTTGTTTTGCACTTTCCTTTCAAGGATGTTTATATAGCGAATATCCTTGGAAGATACAGAAATTGTTTCCACCAGACCAAAGAAGCAACTTTACTTTGCAGTTCCCTGAGATCAGAATTTCTTCCTGTAACAAGTCCACTGCATGTGCAGGCTCTACCTGGCTGTCAGGGCTTCGCCTCATGGGAAGTAGAGCTCAGGCAACCAGCATCATCACTGATCCTCTAGTTACCACTACGGCTGTGAGAGACAAAGTCATTCATCTCTGACCCAGGAGTCTTATGTCTTTTGCTGGCATCCGTGAAACTGCAGCAGGCTAATTTGTTAGTAGGATCATACTTATCAGTAGGGTAAAACCTCAGGCCCTTCAGAATTCTTGACCCTGATGCGTGTTTTACATATGCTGCTTCACTGAATCTTCTCAACAAAATATTCAGATTGTCCCGATTCTGTTGTCATTCAGTTGCTAAGTTGTGTCCAACTCTTTTTGACCCCATGGTTGCAGCACACCATGGCTGTCCTTCACTATCTCCCGGAGTTTGCTTAAACTCATGTCCATTGAGGCAATGATGCCATCCAACCATCTCATCCTCTCATCCTCTGTCGCCCTCTTCTCTTTTGGTTTTCAATCTTTCCTAGCATCAGGGTCTTTTCCAAAGAATCAGTTCTTCGCATCAGGCGGCTGAAGTATTGGAGCTTCAGCTTCAGCATCAATCCTTCCAATAATATTCAGGGTTGAATTCCTTTAGGATTGACTGGTTTGATCTCCTTGATGTCCAAGAATCTTCACCAGCACCACAATTTGAAAGCCTCAGTTCTGTGGTGCTCAGCCTTCTTTATGGTCCAACCTCACATCTGTACATAACTACTGGAAAAACCATAGCTTTGACAATATGGACCTTTGGTGGCAAATTGATGTCTCTACTTTATAATACACTGTCAAGGTTTGTCGTAACTTTCCTTCCAAGGACCAAGTATCTTTTAATTTTGTAGCTTCAGTCACCGTCTGTAGTGATTTTGGCACCCAAGGAAATAAAATCTGTCACTATTTCCACTTTTTCCCCATCTATTTGCCATGAAGTGATGGGATTCGATGTCATGATCTTAATTTTCTGAATGTTGTTTTAAGCCAGCCTTTTCACTCTCTTCTTTCACCCCCATCAAGAGGCTTTTCAGTTCCTCCTTGATTTCTCCCATTAGAGTGATATCATCTGCATATCTGAGGTTGTTGATATTCCTCCTGGCAATCTTGATTCCAGCTTGTGATTAATCCAGCCTGGCATTTCACATGATGTACTCTGCATGTAAAGGAAATGAGCAGGGTGACAATGTACAGCCTTTTTGTACTCCTTTACAAATTTTGAAACATTCTGTTGTTCCATGTCCAGTTCTAACTGTTGCTTCTTGACAAGCATACAGATTCTCAGAAGGCAGGTAAGGTGGTCTGGTATTCCCACCTCTTTAAGAATTTTCCAGTTTATTGTGATCCACATAGTCAAAGGCTTTAGGATAGTTAATAAAAAAGAAGTAGATGTTTTTCTGGAATTCCCTTGCTTTCTCTCTGATCCAACAGATGTTGGCAATTTATCTCTGGTTCCTCTGCCTTTTCATCTGAAAGTTCTCAGTTCATGTACTGCTAAAGCCTAGCTTGAAGGATTTTGAATATTACTTTGCTATCAGGTGAAATGAGCGTAATTGTTTGGCAGTTTGAACATTCTTTGGCATTGCCTTTTTTGGGGATTGGAATGAAAACTGACCTTCTCCAGTCCTGTGACCACTGCTGAGTTTTCCAAATTTGCTGACATATTGAGTGCAGCACTTTCACAACATCATCTTTTAGGATTTTAAATAGCTCAGCTGGAATTCCATCACCTTCACTGGCTTTGTTTGTAATTATGCTTCCTAAGGCCCACTTGACTTCACACTCCAGGTTGTCTCTTACATGAATGACCACACCATCTTGGTTATCCAGGTCATTAAGACCTTTTTAATATAATTCTGTGTATTCTTGCTGCCTTTTCTTATTCCCATCTGCTTCTGTTAGGACCTTGGTGTTTCTGTCTTTTATTGTCCCCATCTTTGCTTGAAAATTTCCCTTGGTATCTCCAATTTCTTGAAGGGTCCATATTTTAGAGATAAAGAATCCAAGGCTTAGAGATGTTAAAAACCTGCTCAAGGTCACAGAGCTGGTCTTTCCCCACCCACTTCCCAGTTCTTGTTGCTCAGGGTGAATGTCCTGCTTCTAGCCCTGGGTGTAAGCATCCGTAAGTATGAGTGCGAGGAATGTCTCTAGGAGAACATACTGGTGGAGGCGGGGGAGCCAGCAGGCCTGGGAGAGGAGTAATAAGCCCTTTCCCAGAGAGAGGAGTTGCTTTTGGTTCTGCGGGTCAAGCTCCACACTTGTGCTCTATGAGACAGATGGGACAAAAGTAGTGAGTCAGAGAGAGAGGTTGAAGAGTTGTGTTTTGGAAAGTGATTCTATTGCAAGAACTGTCACAGGGAAAGAATCAGGCTGGACTTAGAAGCAAGAAGGGGGGCCAAAGTCAGAGAGGAAAGAGATGGAAGCCCAGGCAGCACCAGGGAGACTATTATTGCTCAAAACCCAGGCGTGGTGGGACTAGAGGCACACCCACAGGCAGAATTCTCACTTCAGAGCTACTGAGAATAAGATGACCTATCAAACTCTCAGATCTGACTCATTCTGAGAAGTTGCTCTGAAAACAAAGAAGCCTATCAGCTACCAAATCTGTTAACCTAGAGTGTCTTTCCCATTGACTCAGAGAGAGGAAAGAGGCACAGGGATGAGCCTCTGAAGATCCTCCCGGGTGTAGATCTACCCACCAACAGCACAGGGCAGGAACATTCCCAGGCTAACAGGCACTGTGGGCCATAACAGGAGCCTGTGCCCTAAGAGAAAACAGGAAGTGGGTCCCCTCAGGCCTGACTTCTCTAGAAGGTAGTTTCTCAATGAGAAAAGCAACACAGGCTGTTAGCCTAGCGTTTCAGTAGGAAAATGTGAGTGTGAAGAGAAATCAAATGAGTTTCCTCATATCTCAAATTGTGCAGATAGAAACAGATGGACAATCATGATTTCCATACACTAGGACTTTTGTGTGTGTGATCCTTTGGGGAAAATTTACAAGTGCTATTAATAGCCTTTGACCTTAGAGATATTTCACTGTCAAACAGAAGAAGTTATAATTAGGAAGCGCAGTCTAAGAGGTAAAGGCAAAGGTCAGACCATGCACTAAAATACTGCTTAATATACAGAGCACTGTGCAAAAGTGCTGATGCAGGAGAAATAAGTATTGATTAAATCAGGTGCTTCAAATCCCTGCTAATGCCATAAAATTTAATGGATTACAAAGGGAACGCACAAACCACAAGGAAAGCTATGAGAAACACAGCTTCAGCAACTCTCCTAATTAAGGCAAGTTCAGAACACATACCTGATTTTTTTTTAATCCAAACCTTTAAAGATGCAATAAAAATGGCATCTTTATTTATACTTGCCTGACATAGCTTTCCATTCCTTCTTCTTGCAGAGAATTTACTACTCACATCAGGAATGGCCCTGGAGACTGCAAGGCTGTTTTTCTTTACGGCCAACAGAATGTGGGTTTTGAAAAAGTTCAGGCCAAACGTCCACTCAGTCCTCGACCAGACTCCCTGCTCAGGGCTGTCAGTGTGCCCAGCAACAGTGGTGGAGGGCAGCTCAGGCCACCTCTCCCCATTGTCATTCTCTGTGGTCAGTCCAGGCTCCAGGAAGGACATTAATGGGAGGCCTTGTTCTCTTTCCCCTTTGCTTAGGGAGGAAGATGACTGTTCAGCATATCGTGAGCAGTCTTAACAGCTCTCCTCAGAGCAGGACAGGATAACCCCACCCTGTGATGGGAGTGCATTCACTTGCCCCCTCAATTTTATCCTTGGCACACCTGCCAGTGACCCCTTCCAAAGAAGCCTGAGCCTGTGACTTCACTTTGCAAACAAGGATTCATAGTTACACAAAAGAGACACTGACACTGGCTTTCCTAATTAGAAAAAGAATGTTCTGGAAGGAGGACAGAGAGGGTCAAAAATGCAGCCTACGGAACCTGGTTCAGAAAAGAGACATGCATCCAGGGAGGCAAAGCCCAGCCAAGATGCTGTTGTTCATTCGCTCAGTCGTGTCTGACTCTTTGCAACCCCAGGGAGTGCAGCATGCCAGGCATCCCCATCCTCCACTATCTCCCAGAGTTTACTTAAGTTCATGTCCATTGAGTCAGGGATGCCATCCAACCATCTCATTCTCTGCCATCCGCTTCTCCTCCTGCCTTCAGTCTTTCCCAGCATCAGTGTCTTTTCCAGTGAGTCAGGTGGCCACCTTTGCATCAGGTGGCCAAAGTATCAGAGCTTCAGCATCAGTCCTTCCAGTGAGTACTCAGGGTTGGTTTCCTTTAGGATGGCCTGGTTTGATGAGGGCACAGCCAAGATGAGGGCATAGAAACGATCTGCTCAGAACACTGTCTAGGCACCACTTCCTGTGGCTGGACTACAGCTCGGCTCACCTGCACACTTGTAGAGACAATCTCTTTTGACTCTCGGAATTCAAAGTCCCAGGCCCAAGCATGAATCTGGGTCACATGCCTACCCCAGACCTGCCTGGTAGCTATAGGAGGGAACGTCTGCCTCCAGAAACAGGCTGGTCTGCGGATGCCAGGGAGCCACCAACTCAACACTCTTCAGTAAACCTCCATTGCCTATGGCTTAGAGTCCAAGTCCCTTACCTGCCATAGAAGTGAGGTGATGATGTGTCCCAGTTGTTCCGAGTCTTGTTTTTAATTTTTATCCTAGAATAATTATTGGGGCTTCTTCCTTCAAGGCAAAAAGGAACATCTGTCACCAGGCCCTGGACTTCATTTCCATTGTGAATACTAAGCTTCATCAGATGCCAAGTCAAGTCACAGAACACAGAAAGCTTAAAGACCAGGGCAGCAAGAGAAGCTCACAGAACTGCCCCTTCGAAGTTCAAAATGGGCCCCCAGGTGTCCCCAATAGCTGTTCTTTGTCCAGTGCTTTTTTGTCTAAGTGTTATTTCTTTGTTACTCATTTTGCTCTGGGTCAGGGCTTTTCCAGAAACAAAATGGTACTTTTTCTCTCTTGATTCTAACATTATTCTTATTGAGGAGAAGACAGAGACAGAAATGGTCAGGAAACTGCAAAAAAGATACAGAAAATGTCTGTGATTGCCAGCTGAGCGTGTGATGGGTTTGGAGTCAGACCCGAGCTCTAGTCTCAGCTCTTCCACCGGCCAGCTGCATGCTTCTCAATGAGCTGCTTCTTGCAGCTTTTACATACCTGACTTTGCATTTTGTGTAGTTCTTAGATGCGGATTCAATCACTGGATCAGAAAGATTCCCCAGAGAAGCAAATGGCAACTCAATCCAATATTTTTGCCTGGAGAATCTCCATGGACAGAGGAGCCTGGCAGGCTACATGGGATCACAAAAGAATTGGACATGACTTAGTGACTGAACAAGAAGTTCTTTGCACATAGCACACATGTAGTAAATATTAGCTATTACATGATTTCATGTACAAGATATATCAAGCAGTGCGTGTGTGACTGCCAAGTCACTTTAGTCATGTACAACTCTGTGCAACCCTTCTCTGTCCATGGGATTCTCCAGGCAGGAATACTGGAATGGGTTACCATGCCCTCCTCCAGGGAATCTTCCTGACCCAGGGATCGAACCTGAGTCTCTTATGTCTCCTGAATTGGCAGGCTACCTGGGAAGCCATATCAAGCAGTACTGGTCCCTAAACCAACTAGGTAGAGGGAGAACAATCCCTCTTTTTACTAAGCTTGAATGGTGTGTATCTGTCTCTATCATCAACACTGTTTAAAATCGACTTCCAAAATTCAGACTCCCAGTATATCCAAAACCTGGGATGTCCCAAATTCTAGAGCATCAAGACTTTGCCAGTAACTTAGGGTTCTAAGCCCCTAATGTCTTGATAACATTTCTGTTTCCCAGGATGTTTCTTTATCACTTAGGAAAATAGCACCTTTAAGTATCTTCCTAACTTTCAAAGCCCCCTTATCAGCAAACCACAAACTCTTATTTAAGGAGATGGTGTCTAGTTGGGCAAAATTCATTGAATCTGAATTATTTGTTTCCTGCTTAGGAAATTACAGATAATTAACTTATTCTCTAATAAATTCCAGCAAGTCTTTCCTGTAGAAAAACCTAAAAGTTACATTTAGAACTATTCTTTCCTCTTAAAAGTTTCTATTGCTGGAAGTCCTTAGCTGAACTAAACCAACCTTGAAATTTAAGATGCTGGTGTGCACTACAGTACCCTAGGATATCCAGATGCACGTTCTCTTCCTTAATCCCTCCATCATCCTCTCATATTCTTGTGATCCTCTTGCCCCTATTTGGACAGTTTTATCTTATTATGATGCTGCATTCTTGCATCAGGCATGTCTGCTCCCTTCCTTTTATGGAGGGACTTGGAAGGCACAGCCCTTTTACAGCCTCCACCCAGGCAGGTCCCCAGATCTCTGAGGTACCAGCCTGGGGCCAGATCAAGGGCCTGAAGTCAAGAAACCCCTGAAATTCTCTCTAAGGTTATTATCTTTTCATTCACTATTGAAATTATTTCCTCTTCCAGCATCACATGTAAGCCTTCCTGACAGACTGTGAATTTCCATAGAAAAGGGTTTAGTGGTAGTAATCTACTTTAAAAGGGAGCTAAAGGGCTGGCCTTGAAGCTACGTGCATGGAATGTACACAGTTTGGGGTTGGGTTATACATTCAAAATCAGTTTTTTAAAATAAACTTGTATAAAGATACATAATACAAAACATATTTTTCATTGTCGTTATCAGAGAATGAGCAGTTAGTGGAGTTAATGCAGGCAAAAGGCCCAAATGATCCGGTGACACCATATTATGGTTTCAGTCTTCTAGATAGTCTCAGTACACTCAGTGAAGAATCATTCTTTAAGCTCTACCTCCAACCTAGGGAATTTTTTCAGGGTTGTAAGCCAGGCCATGGGTACCACTGGGATGGAGCTGCCGCTGAGCATGCATTTCTAGCACAGCCAGGGACTGTGCCTCCTGGAACCTGATGCTCTAGTGCAGTTTCCTTCTTCACCTCTGCTCTCCCTACTTCCCGGGTGGTGGTGGTGGTTTAGTCACTAAGTTGTGTCTGACTCTTTGTGACCCCATATAGCCCACCAGGCTCCTCTGTCTGTGGGATTTCCCAGACAAGAATATCAGAGTGGGTTGCTGTTTCCTTCTCCCAACCCAGGGACTGAACCTGGGTCTCCTGCATTGAAGGCAGTTTCTTTACTGACTGAACTACCAGGGAAGCCCTCTCTACTCCCTTAACTCGTGGCAAATCTCTCCTAAACTTCCTGAGCCACTGGAGAATGTTGGTTATGGTCCATGGGTCTCACCCAAGGAGAATCAACTCAAGATATTTTGGTTGTCTAAAGAGTTTGCTTCTACAATTTCTATCTTCTCTGGTTTTCCTTGGTTTGGAAATAACATGAGTTTGAGTAAACTCCAGTTGGTGATGGACAGGGAAGCCTGGCGTGCTGCGGTCCACGGGGTCGCAAAGAGTCGGACACGACTGAGCGACTGAACTGAACTGAACTGAAAGGCTTCCCACGTGGCACAGTGACAAAGAAGCTGCCTGCCAATGCAGGAGAGGCAAGACACGCAGGTTCAACCCCTAGTTCAGTTCAGGAAGATTCCCTGGAATAGGAAATGGCAACCCACTCCCATATTCTTGCCTGGGAAATTCCATGAACAGAGGAGTCAAAGGGCTACAGTCACAAAGGGATCACAAAGAATCAGACATGACTGAGCACACACACAAAGGCTAAGGTAATCATCCCAACATAATCCTTACTTTCCCAGGCTACCCTGACCCCTCTTGGATACTATAATGGGAAAACGAGCCTGGTCCACGCTATTTTCACTTCCAGGTTGCCTCCTCTCCCGAACAGTTCCCAGTGGTTACAGTGAAGATCGCTCAGCCGTGTCCGACTCTTTATGACTCCATGGACTGTAGCCTACCAGGCTCCACTGTCCATGGGATTTTCCAGGAAATAGTACTGGAGGGGATTTCCATTTCCTCTTCCAGGGAACTTCCCGACCCAAGGATCAAACCCAGGTCTCCCACATTGTGGACAGACGCTTAACCCTCTGAGCCACCAGGGAAGTCCAACAGTTTCCAAGTCTCTGGCAAACTGAGGTAGGCTCTTTGTTCTCAGTTGTTGCTATTCTCTCCTCTACCACATGGTGGCACTATTCTCCGGCAGCTTTTCCCTGCCCCTGGTTAAGAATGAGGCTGCCTATAGAGACCTCAGAGTTGCAGGAAGGGTTCTCCCTGCACCTGGATATAGGGTGAATATTAGGTGGTGCAGTGGTAAAGAATGTGCCTGCCAATGCAGAAGACACGGGTTAGATCCCTGGGTTGGGAAGATCCCCTGGAAGAGGAAATAGCAACACACTTCAGTATTCTTGCCTGAAAAATTCTGTGGACAGAGGAGCCTGGTGAGCTACAGTCCGTGGGGTCTCAAAGAAATGCTTGAGAATACTTGAAACTCATCAGCCTGCATATAATTTAAAAGTGCCCCCTCTCCATGAAACATGAATCAGAACCTAAGGACAGAGTTCAATATCTTGCATCTCCAAACTTAAAGCAAGTTTCCTGTTACAGGGAGTATAGCATCCTAAGGTCCATCTTTG
The DNA here is from genome assembly GCF_027580195.1 of Bos mutus. NCBI lineage: Eukaryota > Metazoa > Chordata > Mammalia > Artiodactyla > Bovidae > Bos > Bos mutus. The sequence goes on from NC_091619.1 coordinate 40,440,775, forward strand.
AGTCAGAAGTCACTTGTACCATTTTCCCCAAGAGGCCTTCATATAAATAAGACTCCCAGGATTCCCCATGATGTCCCCACTCTAGATTTCATCACATCCATAATGCTCACGCCACTTCCTCCCCCAGCAGAGAGACTCCAGGCTTTGAGATCAGGTCTGTGGCTAAACTCAAGTTCTGTCCTTACTGGTTAGTAGGCAAATACTCCTGCTAAGTTTCGGTTTCCTCAGATACAAAGTGGGAATAACAATACTTAGGTCAGGGATGACATGAGATGTCCTATGCAAAGCATGGTACTCTGTATAGTAGATGATCAGTAAATGTTTGTTCCGTTTTCCTCCTCCTCATCCACATGCTCAACTCCTTCACTCGGTAATGTTCGCCCAGACTCCAGGGCCCATCAGGCTAATCTACTTTCAATGATTTCAATACAATGAGCACAGTGTATGCTGGGCTCAGTTGTGTCTGACTCTTTGCAACCCCATGGATTTTAGCCCACCAAGCTCCTCTGTCCATGGAGTTTTCCAAGCAGCAATACTGGAATTGGTTGCCATTTCCTTCTCCAGGAGATCTTACCAAACTAGGGATTGAACCTGTGTCTCCTGCATTGACACACAGATTCTTTACACTAGCACCACCTGGGAAGCCTACTTTCAATATGAAATGAATGAAAGTCACTCAGTCGTACCCAAGTCTTTGCAAGGCCATAGACTATATAGTCCATGGAATTCTCCAGGCCAGAAAACTGCAGTGGGTAGCCATTCCCTTCTCCAGCAGATCTTTCCAACCCAGGGATTGAACCCAGGTCTCCCACATTGAAAGCAGATTCTTTACCAGCTGAGCCACCAAGGAAGCCCAAGAATACTGGGGTGGCTAGCCTATCCCTTCTCCAGCGGATCTTTCCCACCCAGGAATCGAACGAGGGTCTCCTGCATTGCAGGCCGATTCTTTACCAGCTGAGCTACCAGGGAAGTCCTTTCAATACACACTTTCAATATACAGCTCTATTTATTTACATATCTAAACAGCAATTATGAGTCCCTGGTGGCTCAGTTGGTAAAGAATCTGCCTGCAATGCAGGAGACCTGGGTTTCATCCCTGGGTCACGAAAATCCCCTGGAGAAGAGAATGGCAACCCACTCCAGTATTCTTGCTTGGAGAATTCCACGGAAGAGGAATCTGGCAGCTACTCTCCATGAGGTTGCAGAGTCAAGTATGACTGAACAACTAACACACACACAAACAGCAGTTACCACCATGATATACAGGAGATGAGGTTTTAACTCTAAGATTATAAACCAAAGATAAAAATGTTTTACTTTTTAGGATAGGATTTTAATTGGTTAATAAGATGATACTACTAGTGGCTTAAACAAGGTTGAAGTTTTTCCTCTTGCAAACTGGTTTCCTCTGATAGGAGCTCCCCACATGGACACCCAGGCTTCTTCTAAGATGTCACTCATCCATTCCTAGAGTATTGCATTTGCTCTGTAGCTCAAGGAGCCATACCATCATATCTGCCTTGCAGCCATCAGAAAAAGGGAAAAGCAAAGAAAGAGGACAAGCTGTATCTCCCTAAGAACACGCTGGAAGTTTCTCAGTCACACTCAACTCCAAGAAGACTGAGAGATCAGACGCTGATATGCAACCAGTTGAAAACGCTATTTCAGTGGAGGAGAGGGAATAGTATGCGAGAAAACCCGCAGTTGCTGCCAGAGTGCTAATCAGGAGTTTTTCTCTGCCAAAACAAATAGCAACGCCAGGATAATCCATGTAAGCCGAAAACTATCCAAGCTGCAAGTAACGACCCATTTATTTCAAACAAATCCATAAAGAAAATTTAACATCAGCCTGGAACACATATATAAATGACAAAGACTTTCAGCTAAATCAAGAGAATATAGCCATATAAAAAAACATTAAACATTTTATCCTATAAAATCACTGGTTCTTAGAGCTGGTGAGGATCCTAAAGGTGATTTAGTAAAAAACCTTCCACTTAATGCAAGCATTTTCTTTACAGTAACCTTGACCACAGCTATCCCATTTTCTGTCAGAACACTTTCGGGCAATGGATCCTGTAGCCTGAAGGTCCACAGTCCCTGGGAGTTGTGGACAAAGGATGAAAGAGCAAGCTGGCAGGGGACAGTGGTCAGAGCCTGCATCTAGGGTACCCAGCCATGTGCATGGCCATGGTGTAATAGCTCCCACCCTGGGGTCAATTAAGAGTAGGAAGCATGGTAAAGGGAGAGGGATTCTCATTGGTTTGCGTTTAGAGGTAAATTTTCAAAAATGTGCATATATATTATATATATATATACACACACATATATATATATATATATTTTTTTTTCCCTGAAACATAGGTTTGAAAGCCCCAGAACAGATGATTTTTCTCACAGCTACCTATGCCTCAAAGGAGTAGCTCTCAAAAATACTTCATTAAAGGAGCCTATGAGATGTTTGGGTGGAGATTTCAAGTAAACACCTAGGCATATGTATCTGGAGGTCAGGGAGAAGGTCCCTAATTGTATTTAATCAGCTGCCTGTGCCTGTGCTCAGTCACTTCAGTCGTGTCCAACTCTTTGCGACCCTTTGGACTATAGCCCGCCAGGCTCCTCTGTCCATGGGCTTCTCCAGGCAAGAAACTAGAGTGGGTAGCCATGCCCTCCTCCAGGGGATCTTCCCAACCCAGGGATTGACCCACATTTCCTGCATTAGAGGTAGATTCTTTACTGCTGAGCCACGGGGGAAGCTCATTTAATGAGCTACACAGAGTTTATACTTGAAGTACTGAGACAGAAGAACTAAAAGATAGAGAGGTAAAAGAAGCCAGGAAAGAATCTCTCTTTTAGAAAATGGAAAACAGAAATGCTAGAAAAGGAGGCAGATGAAGAAGCATTTTAATAAATAAGTAAAAGGGAGGCAGAAAGGTGTGAATTTCTGGAGGATCCCTCATTTATGGGACAAGGAATTCTAAGGTGTAAACACAGTGAGGGTTCCTGAGGTCAGGCTTTGACCTGCATTTAGGCTGCAAGGTAAGTCATGGTTAGTAATAACTGAAGGATCAGCTCCATGTTTTAGAGAGGAGCAGTTAAGGAAAGGGAGGGTCCTTTCCCCAAGGCTAAGTAAGAAAATGAGAGGGTCACCAGCAGAGGACATCAGTGCCCAGGAAGCTGGGGTCTGACGAAGGTCACTGGCAGTGAGACAAGAAAATAGGGTACAGAGAGCAGGAGCGACCTGGAACAACCCAACCTGAAATGACAAGGACGTGCAGGGAAAATGTCATATTTGGGCTGGCCCCTTAGTATGACCTGTGACAATCAGAGTAAAATGTATGAAACATGAAAGAATTCCCTGGACATCTCCAAAGATATTGAGAAAGAAAACTCAGTGAAACACTTAACTTCTTTCAAGGGAGTCATGATTATTTGCATATAAAAGGTTATTTTTGTGATCATAGCTTGGCAAGGTCCAGGATATACAGATCACAGAGAAGGAAAATTAAATTTTCAAGGTTTGGTATAAATGGTGTCTAATGCTCTAGACAGAATGAGAAATATGGAGATCAAAAAAAAAAAAAAATCCTTAGATGAGCGGCCGGTTTTATTAGTGACCTTGAAGAGGTTTAAGAAAGAAGGTGGGGTAGAAAGCAAATTCAAGCAAATGAAGAGATAAGTGAATTCTCAGACTGCATAGGCTGCAAGAATTGACTATGCTTTCAAGAAGTTTGTGGAAAGAGGAAAGAGATGGGATCACAGAAAACAGGATAAAGAGGCTGAAGGGAGAGTGGTTGGCAGAGAGAGTGGAGAAGGATGTGAGGAGTGGCTGAAGAGACCCCCTAGAGGCAGGGCTCAGCCTCTGGAACCAGCTGGACCCCAGCCTGAGGCAGGGCTCTGCCCTTCAGGAGAGCATGGGATTTACCTTCTGTCAGAGTGACCTGAGAAGTAAATCAGTTACTTCAGGTGAATGGGCTTCCCTGGTGGCTCAGAGGTTAAAGTGTCTGCCTGCAATGTGGGAGACCTGGATTCGATCCCTGGGTTGGGAAGATCCCCTGGAGAAGGAAATGGCAACCCACTCCAGTATTCTTGCCTGGAGAATCCCATGGACAGAGGAGCCTGGGGGGCTACAGTCCACGGGGTCACAGAGAGTCGGACACTTTCAGGTGAAGGACCAGTGATAACTCAGACACTGCATGATGGGAGCGGAAAAGTGGGCGGGGATAGATGGAGAGTTGAGAGGCCACCCGGGAACCAGCCCCACAGCTTTGGGCAGCAGGAGGTTCCTGTCAGGAAAGAAGGAAGACAGGAGTCAATCCCGCTGTGACTCTGGTCAGGTGACCTTAATGAGTGGACTATTAACCTGCCACCTGTCACCCACACTGAAACAGGGCAGGGGACAGGGGAGAGCGTCTTGTGTCCCCATCTCCCTCTACTAAGACTTAGACACACACATAGTTTCACTCAAAAAGCTCAGATTTTCCCTCTAAGATTCCAGTAATAAAATACAAACTCTGGGGGAATTAAAAAGTCAGCTATTACTTAGAAAATGAACTTATGGTTGCCTGGGGGAAGCAGGGGACAATGGCCTGGCTTTGTAGTACGAGTAGGAGTGTGCCAGGCAGAAAAGGAAATCAGACGTAGTAAACAGAGAGACTAACACTGTTAGGGCAAGGAATTAAAAGTATAGTTCATTGAAATAAGGGGCTTCCCAGGTGGTACTGTTGGTAAAGGACACGCTTGCCAATGCAGGAGACATAAGAGACACAGGCTCAATCCCTGGATCGAGAAGATTCCCTGGAGGGGGGCATGGCAATCCACTCCAGTATTCTTGCTTGGAGAATCCCATGAACAGAGGAGCCTGGTAGACTATAGTCCATGGGGTCGCACAGAGTCAGACAGGCCTGAAGCAAGTTAGCAGGCACACACACGTTGAAATGAGAATAACAAAATGTTCAATATAGCAAAATCAAGGGCTCTGTGCAGTGCTTTGAAAGGTCACTATTTTGCTTAGAAAGCCAGGAGCAGACCATGACATGTTTTCTGTAGGTGCTGGGACTTTATCCTGTGGACATCAAGAAACCAGCAAAGTTGTAAGCACAAGCAGATCTGCATTTCAAGAACTCAGGTGGCAGCCTAGAATATGATCCAGAGCCAGGGCCATGAGAGAAAGATGACTTTGTCACAATAATCCACTACAGAGAAAGAAGCAAAGCATCAAGGATTACTAAGAGGACTCCATCTTAGAAGACTGGCAGCTGGTTCCTCTAATAGGACATAAAGAAAAACAGCTTCTGCAGAGGAAGGTTGTAAGTTCATCTCAGGTCTTGCTGTGGATGAGGGAATGACTGACCAGTTGGCAGTTAAAATGGCTATCATTAGCAACAAATATCTTAATAATATTAAGATCAAGTATGTCTCAGATGCTTCCCCCAGCCACCAACTGGTAATTTTTCCAAAAACAAACAAGCTTGATTTGGCATGAATTCTTTTTAGTGACATGGATCCCACAAAAATGCATGGAACTTCAAATAACAACAATGGATAGCAACTGGTGACTTCCATTTCCTTTTTTCAGCATTTACAAACCATCTGCTTAACATTCTATTTAATAACAAAAATCTATGGCAACTCAATCTTTCATACTTTTTAGAAATTATCTTTTCTCTTTTTTTTTTGAAAATTGATGCATTGTGTATCTCTAAATGTCTTTGTTAGCCTCCATGATTCCTAAGAAATGAATGATAACTTTTTGGCATTCTACCTGCACATCTTCTCAGGACTCAGGGACGCTGTTCTTTCAGGTCTGGGGTTTGATCTCGCTCAAAGCAATGAATTCTTCATTTGTTACCCTGACCTAGAGTGCCTTGGAATTCCTTTTTTAAATTGCTTGTTTAGGTTTTCCAATTTTCAAATTATTTTTCTGGGTAATGAGTATGAAAACAAAATAGGACTTGAGCAGTTCTGCTTTTTCTTTGTGAGAAACATTTCTTGCTTCGTGTCTCGTCTCTAACACATTATATCAAAATTGACATGTCCCATCACTTCATGGGAAGTAGATGGGGAAACAGTGGAAACAGTGTCAGATTTTATTCTGGGGGGCTCCAAAATCACTGCAGATGGTGATTGCAGCCATAAAATTAAAAGACGCTTACTCCTTGGAAGGAAAGTTATGACCAACCTAGACAGCATATTCAAAAGCAGAGACATTATTTTGCCAACAAGGGTTCATCTACTCAAGGCTATGGTTTTTCCAGTGGTCATGTGTGGATGTGAGAGTTAGACTGTGAAGAAAGCTGAGCGCCAAAGAATTGATGCTTTTGAACTGTGGTGTTGGAGAAGACTCTTGAGGGTCCCTTGGACTGCAAGGAAATCCAACCAGTCTATTCTAAAGGAGATCAGTCCTGGGTATTCTTTGAAGGAATGATGCTAAAGCTGAAACTCCAGTACTTTGGCCACCTCACGCGAAGAGGTGACTCATTGGAAAAGACTCTGATGCTGGGAGGGATTGGGGGCAGGAGGAAAATGGGATGACAGAGGATGAGATGGCTGGATGGCATCACTGACTCGATGGACGTGAGTTTGAGGGAACTCCAGGAGTTGGTGATAGATAGGGAGGCCTAGCGTGCTACAATTCATGGGGTCACGAAGAGTCGGACACGACTGAGCGACTGAACTGAACTGAACTGTCCTTAGCATTTTGGAGAGTCTTGGTATATCCTGTCTGCAGGTTTCCTAAGACTGGTCACGTTGATTTATGCCACTCTTGTGTTCAGTCTCAGCCCTGTGTCCCTCCCTCCATGATTTATGAATATGCCACCTGTGGATCCTTTATCCAAGATCCTCAGTACATCCTCACTGAAGTCATGTGTAAGAGCAATGTCAGAGGGATGTTATTTAGACCAGCCTGTGTTTCTTGCCAGTTGGTGTTTTTGATGAAACTAATACCTATCTTTTCTCTTCACAGTTTTCAGTCTGATTTTCCCAAGTCCAGTGAATACGTCTGGTAATAACCAATATTCTTGACATCAAACCCCAGGATGACAGAGTCACTTCCTTAAACATTCAGATCACCATCATGTACCCATGTGTTCTGCTCTTTGTTGGTGATAGTTAAGCCCCAAGTCCAAGTGCATTGTATTCTCAAACTTCTGAGTGATAAAATTACCTCTAAGACATCAGTGTATTGGCTGATCTGTTTTTGTCAGGCTTCCCAATGGCTCAGTGGTGAAGAATCCTGCTAAGCAGAAGACACAGGTTCAACCTTGCACTAGATTACACAGAGGCTAAAGCATCCCTACTCTCCCATCAAATCAATATCTTGTTTCCTTGCCAACTTTAAGTTTCTATTGAGAAATCATCCTCTATGTTCCTTTTTGGATAAGTGTTCAACAATATCACTACCTTTTATCCTTACAAAAATGTTCTATACCATTTATTTATTCATTTAACAGATACTTATTAAGCGCGTGTGCTTTATTAGTTTTCTCGAGCTACAGTTAACAAAGTACTATAGACTGGGTGGCTTAAACAACAGAAATTAATTTTTTTCAGAGTCCTGCAGGCTGCAAGTCTGACATCAAGGTATTAGTAGAGTTCAGTTCTTCAGAGGGCTCTGAATCAGGGATGTGGTCCAGACCTCTCCCTGGGCTTGTGCATGGCTGTCTCCTCCCTCTGTCTCCACATCACCTTCCCTCTGTTCATGCCCATGTACCAGTCATACTGGATTAAGGCCCTCTCTAATGAGCTCATCTTAACTTGATTACCTCTTTAAGAACCCTACCTCCAAATACGGCCACATTCTGAAGTCCTTCGGGATTGACTTTAACCTGTGAATTTATAGGGACATAGTTCAGCCCATAACATGTGCTGCAAGCCAGGTCCTGATCTAGGCCCTGGGAATATAGCAATGAATAAAACAAAGTCCTAACTTCATGATGACACATGCTCTGGTGGGAACTAGAAAGAATGGGCAACAAACAGTAAGTAGATGTTGTATCTAAATGCCAGACAGTGACATTTAAAATATAAATAGAGCAGGAGATGGAGGGTGACAGAGAAGGAACGGAACTTGGAAGGATTGTGATTATTTTCCTATCTTTTTATTTGAATAGTTTTTTTTTTTTTACAGTGCTGTATCAGTTACAGGTATACAGCAAAGTAATTCAGCAATTCTTTTTCAGATTCTTTTCTCATATAGGTTATTATAAGATAATTGAGTATAATTCCTTGTGCTATACAATAGGACCTGTTTGTTTATTTTATATATAATAGTAAGTATATGTTAATCCCAAATTCCTAATTATCCCATTCTGCCCCCTTTCTCCTTTGGTAACCATACATTTGTTTTCTACATCTGTGAATCTGTTTCTGTTTTATAAATAAGTTCATTTATTTTAGATTCCATATACATGCAATACCATAATGATATTTTTCTTTTTCTGTCTTACTTAGTATGATCATTTCTAGCATCCATGTTACTGCAAATGGCATTATTTCATTCTTTTTATGGCTGAGTAATATTCCATTGCATATAGGTATCACATTTTTATCCATTCCTCTCTTGATGGACATTTAGGTTGTTCTTACGTCTTGGCTATTCTAAAGAGTGTTACAGTGAAATGCTGAAAATTATAATCTTTTTGGATTATAGTTTTGTCTAGATACATGCCCAGAAGTGGGATCTTGGATCATATATTAACTCTATTTTCAGTTTTTTAAGGAACCTCCATACTGTTCTCCATAGTGACCACACCAATTTACATTTGGGAGGGTTGTGATTCTAAAAGATGTCACATTTCAGCAGAGACGTGAAAGAACTGAGGGGCAAGCTGTGAGCTTGTGTAGGATACACATATTCCAGGTGGAGGGAACAGCCGAGACAAAAAGCTCTACAGCTGCAGCATCGTGAGCACATTCAAGAAACATGAAGGAAGAAGTCAAGTCATATGAAATGACATCAGACTATATGAAGTCTTACAAGGATCGAGATTTTATCCTGAGTAGTATGGGAAGCAATTTGAGGTCACAAACAGAGAACTGTCACGAGAAAGAAAATTGCACCAAACCTGGATTTTATAAGATATAATGTATAACCCTTTTTGAGAAATACATGCCATTCCTAATAATGCTTAAACAGTATCCTGGTATATTTTAATGAAATTAAGAATTTCTTCTGGAAAAGGAATTATCCATCACCCGTCTACCTAGCCTTATGAGGAGCCTAATATTCTTATTGTCTGCAATTAAATTTTATATAAAATATCTCTACCAAGAATGAGTCTTTAAATTAGCTTTTTCAGAGGCCTCTTCATTTATAGCAAGTTTGAAATTAAACTTTGACATGTGCTTGTCATCAAGTTGTCTAAAGAGTTACTTTAATTAAGGAAATCATATTTACATTTTTGAAGGATAACTCTGATTACTGGATTATTCAGTGTAGAATTTTTATCATGTATAACTTCTTCTATTATACCTTTTTATTCTGCATATACCAGGTAAAGTTATCTTAACTATTCTTTCAAAATCTAAATTTACTCATTAGGTCCTCTGCTTCTGATATAATCTATTTAAATTACAAGAAGATAAATCATTATAATGTATATAAAATGCCAAAACAAGCCCATTTCTGATACAAACTGACCTTTCTACAGCAATAAATAAAAAGCTTCCTAAAAGCTCCATTTTTCTGAATTCCTTCTTTAAATTCTAAATTAAGTATATAATGAGTCATCAATAGTTTAGAGCCTGCATAGCCCATCAAATAAAACTGATTATCCTTTTCCTACATTAAAAAAAAAAGGCAAACAACAGTGTTTTACTTACATGATTTATATTTTCTGACCTAAACACAGCACCAGGTATTCACTAAGGGAGTCTCGGTAAATATCAAGGAGAACTCACACCGTCAGCAAAAGTCACTTCATGTGTCACCTGGTAATAGTGAGGTATTCCTAGTTCCCATTTTTAGATTAAATCTTATTAATGAAAAAGGGCAAACTAGAGGTTCTTAGGAAACACTGATGCTAGGAAAGATTGAGACTAGAAGGAGAGCCAGGCAACAGAGGATGAAATGGTTGGATGGCAACACTGATTCAACGGACATGAGTTTGAGCAAACTCTGGGAGATGGCGGAGGACAGGGAAGCCTGGCAGTGCTGCAGTCCACAGGGTCATAAAGAGTTGGACAGAACTTAGCAGCTGAATGACAACAACAAAGAGGTTCTTAGATGAATTGGGGCTCTACAAGGCTTTGTTTTGTGTTTGTTTATAAAGCTTATGAACCTGTCTCCTCACAAATGAGATACAGAAAAGGCAAGTTTTCAAATATTCAAACTGAATCCAGATATGTTTTCCCTCTCACCAGGTTGGGCAAGTATTGATACAATATTAGCTGCTATTGGGCCTTTCGCTCTTCTTGGGGCTACCAACAGAGCCAGGAACCACGTTGAGGCAGGTCCTCGGTTGCTATTGTTTGCTGCGTGCCCCTCACCAACTTTGTTCAAGAGGGACTTCCCTGGTGATCCAGTAGTTAGGAATACACCTTCCAATGCAGGGGACATGGATTTGGTCCCTGGTCTGGGAATTAAGATCCCAGCTGCAGGGTAAGGAAACTTACAAGCAGCAACAAAGACCCAGCACAGTCAAAAAAAAAGAATAAGTACCTGTAGGAAGCATGAATTTATCGGCTAGTTGAAATTTTATTTAGTTATGGAACCCAAAGAACAAATGGGTGAGGGACACAGGGACGGGAGAGGAAAGAAAGGCAGCAGAAAAGAAGGAAGGAAAAAAAGAGAAAAAGGGACAGAAAGAAAAGGTTAAAGTTATTTAATATTTTAATAGGGAATCAGTACGTGCAAAGTAAATTACACTCAAAAGGTTATTTTCTTAAAGATAAAATCATATGAACATATTTCAAGTTAGAAATTATTAGCATCACATTAAACAACTGGGAAATTAGGGGCTTCCTCTGACAGGTGGCACATATTCCAAAAACTGAAACTTGGAAATTAGTAATTAATGTCACAGTAGTGATGTATTTTCTTCCAAATGAATTATACCATTTTTTTGCTTAGGGATTTCAAGCTTTCTGTATTTAATGTTAGTGTTGGTCTTTGTTTAGTTCAGTTGCTCAGTCATGTCTGACTCTGCGACCCCATGAATCGCAGCACGCCAGGCCTCCCTGTCCATCACCAACTCCCGGAGTTCACTCAAACTCATGTGCATCGAGTTGGTGATGCCATCCAGCCATCTCATCCTTGTGCATAGAGTTGGTGATGCTATCCAGCCATCTCATCCTCTGTCGTCCCCTTCTCCTCCTGCCCCCAATCCCTCCCAGCATCAGGGTCTTTTCCAATGAGTCAACTCTTCGCATGAGGTGGCCAAAGTACTGGAGTTTCAGCTTCAGCATCATTCCTTCCAAAGAAATCCCAGGGCTGATCTCCTGTAGAATGGACTGGTTGGATCTCCTTGCAGTCCAAGGGACTCTCAAGAGTCTTCTCCAACAGCACAGTTCAAAAGCATCAATTCTTCGGTGCTCAGCTTTCTTCACAGTCCAACTCTAACATCCATGCATGACCACAGGAAAAACCATAGCCTTGACTAGACGGACCTTTGTTGGCAAAGTAATATCTCTACTTTTGAATATGCTATCTAGGTTGGTCATAACTTTCCTTCCAAGGAGTAAGTGTCTTTTAATTTCATGGCTGCAATCACTATCTGCAGTGATTTTGGAGCCCAGAAAAATAAAGTCTGACACTGTTTCCACTGTTTCCCCATCTATCTGCCATGAAGTGATGGGACCAGGTGCCATGATCTTAGTTTTCTGAATGTTGAGCTTTAAACCAACTTTTCACTCTCCTCCTTCACTTAACCCAAGTTAAATATTTCTAAGATGTTTTATAATATACTGAGCCCCCTTCTGTTACCAAAATTCTAAGTAAAGAGCATTATAGAAAATGTATTCAATTTATTGGATGGTCTTTGTTTCCACAAAATCACCTTAACTTTGATATAGTCTATTATTGCACAGATATCATTTTCAATTTCACTTTTGCTATCAATCTTTCAAAAGCTACAAATCAATGAGTTATAGCCACTGAATAGGAAGCATGACTTCACAAATGTCATCCACCCTTGAGTTCAAACACTCCATAAAATGTACTGCTGTAGCTTCCAAAAATCCTAGAGTTCTCCTTCCACAAAGCTATAATTGTGCATCTTAGAGGTCATAAATCCATGCTGTGTGAGGACTGGGGCTGAGTTAAGTGAAGAGGTCAAAGAAAAGATGATTCTCCCATCACATGAACAGATTTGTTGGGGTATGTGCCCATTGATGGACTTCCCACGTGGCTCAGTAGTAAAGAATCTGCCTGCCAATGCAAGAGACATGGGTTTGATCCCTGGGTGGGGAAGATTCCCTGGAGAAGGGAATGGTAATCCACTCTAGTATTCTTGTCTGGGAAATTCCATGGACAAAGAAGTCTGGCGAGCTACATTCCATAGGGTCACAAAAAGAGTCGGATGTGACTGAGCAACTAAGCACACACACGCACACATGCACACGTGACCACTGATACACACTATAAATTTAAACATTGATACTTGATACCTTTTTGAGCTAAGTCACCTTGGCGTACAACAGGTTAATTGAATCATTTGGAAAGGTTCAGAGTAATACCACCAGGTTCAGCCTAGCTCAAACACTGAAGGTTTTTATATTGACTAAAGAATTAGGAACTAATTATCCATTTTCAAATTTTAAGGTAATTGCAAAGTAGAGATACTGAAAATAATTGCTTGGTTCATGTGCTGTCAATCACCCTGAGGTTGCTAGAGCTTTGACTGCATGGTTCTGTGTAGAAGTGGGCTATAAGCCAATCTCTGCAGGAACAATCACTTATTCCCCCTTTGTTATGCTGTAGAAAGTTAAGTGGTGGATTCATTGAACTAAAATAGTTCAGTTTGTAATAAACATTACAAAACTCATTGTAAAAATCAATAGGAATCCCGCAGGCAAGTCTACTGGACATTTAAGTGAAAATTTAAATGTGACCCAGGGGTTCTTTTTGTTTTATTCATGCTTATTATTTACATCTTGCATTTGTAGCCTACGGTTACCCTCACTTGATTTCTGGCTTGAGAAGTTATCTCTCAGGCAATCTATAGCCCTAGGCTCCCAAATTAGATTACTCTCTCTGTTCACTATGGCAAGTTACGAGCTTGTCTCATGAATTAATGGCAGATTCAAATCTCCCTTTCACTGCGGTCCACTCCCACCTATCTCCAACTCTTTTCCAGGATAACTGTTTTCAGAGAATGATAGCAATTATCAACCTCTCTGTAGCAGACGGTTGATGACATATACAAAAACCTGGTTCTAGGAGACTGAATCACCATGGGTGTGCTCTTTCTCCTTAAGTCCAGAAAACACACACACACACACACACACACACACAGAGACTCATCACTAGGATTCATGGCACTTTTCTGTAAAGGAGCAGAAACCCATATCTTTGTCTAATTTGTTGGGTTTTGAGAAAATCACTCACTTATCTAAGCTTTAGTGTCTACAAAATATTTCTTTCAATGTTTGGAAAAATCTTAGGGAATATTTAGGTGTACAAAAAGGCATAAAATAAAATACGACACCTATGAAATTATTGCCTAACTTTAAAAATAGCATAACCATCCAAGTTGAAGAGGCCTGTGCACCCCTCCCAGATAGAGAAGATGATCACCACCCAGGGTTTGTTGTTTATCTTTCACCTGCATCTTATTAGACTGCTCCCCACAACAGACCAGTAAATCAAGAGATGAGTTGCTGGGACAAGGAAGAGTGACTTTATTCTGAAAGCCAGCAGGCCAAGAAGATGGTGGACTAGTGTCTCGAAGGATCATCTTCTCCAAGTTAGAATTCAGGCTTCTTTTATGCTAAAAGGGGAAGGAGTAAAGTTCTGGTTCCAGGCAGACTCTGGTGGGAATGTGTTAATTTCCAACTTTGCTGAAGCCATTCACAGGTGGACTCGGTAGAGATGTTCCCTATGAGCTACACAAAGGTATTTTGGCTTAATGCTCTTTACATGAGAGGCAGGGCGCTCAGAGACCGGCCGTTGTGTATTATTTAGACATATAGGAAACATCCCTTTAGTGATTAACTTGCAGCAAAAGCAATCGACTACAAAGGTGAAAGTAAAAGAAATAGCTCCAATATGGAGTCAATTTGTTCTTCCCTATTACGATAACTTTCATGGGCTTCCCAGGTGGCTCAGTGGTAAAGAATCCCCCTGCCAATGCAGGAGACGTGGGTTGTATCCCTGTGCTGAGAAGATCTTGTGGAGAAGAAAATGGCAACCCACCCCAGTACTTGCCTGGGAAATCCTACGGACAGAGGAGCCTGGTGGGTTACAGTTCATGGGGTCGCAAAGAATCAACCACGACTGAGCAACGGAGCATGTACACATGCTTTACAATGACATTCATAGGTGTCTGTGCTATCCAACGTGTGTTTTGGGTATATAAAGGTTATAATATTGCATATATTCTTTGGCAACTTGACTTGGTCCCTTAAGATTGTATTTATGAGTCATATATTAATATATGAAGTTGTAACTCATTCTTTTTCAGAATATCCGATTTTATTTGAATATATCACAAGGTATCTATTCATTCTCCTGTTGATGAATTATTTTCCAACTTAATAGCCTTACAAACAATATTGCTATGAAATTTTTTAATATTTCTCTCTTTTGCTAAGACAGGTGCTAAGCCAGGATGCTGACCTCCTGGGGCATGAATGGGTTAAGAGTGCATCTCTCCTGCCCTAAGACTGACCAGTTCAGGTCCTGGGTTGACCAGAACCCCTCTCTGGTCCTCTCTATCCATGAGCTGCTTCATCTGTTTATGGCAGTGCTTGCAGTGAAACAAGAACCCAAATCATTTACTCCCATGCTCATCTGGGACTCTGAAAATGGAAGTCAGATCTTCCTGTTGACAATAACATAGTTTTGTTATTTCACTACATTAGCATTACTTTACTTCCCAGGGGTCCTTTGCTCAGACAAATCATTTGATTGTTCATAGCAGAAATTTCCCCAAAGACTTATCAACTCTTCGATGAAAAGCATCAGCAGACAGTTTTTGCCCTAAGGTTCTTTGAATTTCTTGCCTCAAAATCCTCACCCTGCTGTTCCCATCATCCTGAACTGTTGTATCATGATCCTTACTCAGTCTTAATCAAGCTCTCACAATAAAGTACCTGCCTTAAAATTCCTGTTTCCCAATAAGTTCTGATTCTGACTTCCCCCTTCCCAGATACTGCCAAAGTTCTAAGTCAGTGGTAGACAATAAACAAAGCTTTGTCTTATCAATAGGTTATGTTTGTGATACTAGGGGAGATGGTATTTGCATGCAGAGGAATATTAATATTTTCAACATGTGACATGATAGCAAAAGCTTTGAGAAGCATGGCTATGGAGTACAACTTAGGTGTAAAAATGGCTGAATCTCGGGATAAGTGCTTTGTCAATTTCACTATATATTGGCCCACTGTATCAATTTAAGCCTTGTTTTCTCATCTGTAAAATAAAATGATTGAGCAAGATTATGCTTAAAAATTTTTTTATCTTAAAAATGTTTTCAGGACTTCCCTGGTGGTCCAGTGTCCGGTGGGTAGGAGTCTACATGTCAATGCAGGGGATGCCAGTCAATCCCTGGTTCGAGAAGATCCCATATGCTGCCAAGCAACTAAGCCTGTGCATCACAACTACCAAGCTCTTCTTGTGCCCATGCTCTGCAACAATAGATAATACCTATGGACCCTTCCTTGTTCTGGGAAGATCTCCTGGAAAAAGGAATTACTACCGATTCCAATATTCTTGCCTGGAGAATTCCATGGACAGAGGGGCCTGGCAGGCTATAATCCACGGGGTCACAAGGAGTCCAACACAGCTGAATGACTAATGCTCTCACATTTTCACTTCCTTGCTCATTTCTGCTTCTTTAGTCCAAGCAGCCTGGTTTGCTTTCTGCCTTCCCTAATTGCTGGGTCATTTCTTCCCTGGATGCTGTTTTTCCATCTAGGATTCCAACTTCTCTCATTTGTCTACCCTCCTCACTGCCATTTTCAAAGTTAAATTCAAGTAGAATCTCTTCTGAGAAAGTTTCACCTGCAACTCCATACCATGGTGACCTGTCCCACGCATAACTCTAGAGGACCTTCAGCCTAGTCATCCCCAGGGACCTGTCTTCCTCCACACATACGTGCTCTTCAGTGCTTCTGTGCCTTTGCATATGTTTTCCTGAGACCTGGAATCTCTTCCTCTCACTTCTCAGTCTGGCCAATGTTCAATTCAAGATTATGTTCAGGTATCACCTGCTCTTTAAAGTCTGAAAGAAAATGCCTTCTTCTTCAGCAGTTAGACATTCCCTTTCCTTGGTTCCCAAAGCACCCTTTGCCTTCCTCCATTACAGCAAGTATCCTGGTGTCATGGAGCAGTTAGTCTTCCTTCCCAGAGCTGGGATTTGCAGTCACATCACCTATCACAGAACCAGGTGCAGGATGAGTAATCAAGAAAGGTTTGCTGAGTTGAAATGAAATAAACTGTATATTTACTTCCACTTATAGACCTAGTCTAACTTTTTTAGGAAAACCTCAACTTCAAAAAATTGTGTTATTTTATTGAACATTATTCATTAATATTATAGCCATGACTCAGTTTACATAGTTATTTTCAAAGATTTTTTTTTAATATGGACCATTTTTAAAGTCTTTCTTGAATTTGTTACAATACTGCTTCTGTTTTATATATTTTATTTTGTTGGGTTTTTTTGGCCACAAGGCATGTGGGGTCTTAGCTCCCTGACCAGGAGTCCCAATTCACATCTTCTGAATTGGAAGGGGAAGTCTTAACCACTGGATGGCCAGGGAAGCCCCTGGTTTATATAATTCTGTTAAACTTTACCCATAAATAATGTCACAGATCAGGGGGAAAAAATCCGTTGTCAGATTCTAGGCCCTTATGTTGGGTATGGGGATTACTGTCACTGAAAACCACGTTAGCTACAACTGGGAACATGGCTCATAGCTGCTTGCCCCTTTCCCTACCTCACCACCAAACTTGGGGCTGATCACAGAGCAAGAAAAGAACAGACTCACTGGTTTGTTTTTGATGTCCATACATACAGACCCCTGAAAGAAATAGAGAAAATATGACAACCGACTAATGGGGTATGCCACTGTCGTCAGGAACGAACTCTCAGGCCAGCATAACTGTAAAAGTGTGAGCACAGGTGGGAAAGAACCTGACGCTTTACCCAGCACACACTGAACATTTGAGAGAACACTAAAGGAAAAAACGGATGGACTCTCTGGAAATGTATCGCATGGTTGGTTAAGAGTGGAAAGGGGAAGGAATCAGGTGTCTCCTTGAGTAATTGTTTTTTTGCAGTCAGGCCATTTTTTAAAAGGAAAGTGTGTGGGAGTTGGTGGTGAAGATGAAGAGTACCTGAGAGACGGACGTTTCTACTCCCTGAATTCTACTTTGCAGCCTTTTCTTCAGATATTGAAGTTGGAGAAAGGAAATGATATTAGAATTAAAACATCTTCTCCACTAAGATTATTGGCAGATAAGGTTCACCTTGACTGCAAGGATTTAGTGATTATGTACAACTAGTCCTAAAGTGGGAAGGCCAAGACCGACAGGGAATCATCAAACAATTGTCAGATCATGCTCCATCAACCTAATTTTACCATTAGGGTAGCCCAGAGCAACTGGATCGATAATTTTATGACTCTTTGTTGTCTTGGAAACAAAATGGCTCGTTCCACTATGAAGCTGATCAATTGCTCAGCAATCAAATTGCAAGCAGCGCTCTCGCTGGACTGTACACCTGGCAGTTTTTGGATACCAGCGTAATCAGAATTCTAGATAGGTTTCCTATCACAGAAGGTTAAAGAGACTTAACCAACACAAAAGATTGAGAAATTACATATTTGAAATTACATGATTTTCTATTTCCCTGGTCCCTTCCCACACTCACAATTGCTTTCAATAAAGTTGTGTTTAATTGGTTTCTCTGCAACCAGTGAGATTGCTTATTTTAATCTTGGAACTGAAGGTAACGATTACAAATACAGCATTTTAATCACTTGTCGTGTAGATACAATATCTGAAAAGCTATTCACATTTTTTTTAATCCTGTCCTTTTGAAAGCAGCATAAATATTTTGTTAGAGGATCTAATTTTGAGGTATTAAGCAATTTGCCTCAGTCTTCTACATCAGGTCATGAGTGAGAATCTGAATAAAGGAAAATGTCAATGAAGCTGTTGGAAAGCAAAATGAAGGGAGCAGAAGTCTTAAGGTTGCTGTGATTGTTCTTTAAAAGAAAAAGAAAAGCGGGGACTTTCCTGGTGGTCCAGTGGTTAAGAATCCAGCTCTCAATGGAGGGGATGCAGAGTCTGATCCCTGGTCGGGGAGCTAAGATACCAAAAGCTGCAGGACAACTAAGCCTCCAAGTGGCAGTGAAGACCTGGCACAGACAAATAAGCAAAAGAAAAGAAAAAACGGGGGGAAATCTCTTCTCTCTCCTAAAGCCTAGGATTAAAAGACTAAATAATTTTAAAGAAATAACCAATGAACTCCCCAACACGTAATCCATGTTATGCCTTGTTCTCTCTTTTCTGCTAGAGGAGACGGTGCACCTGCCTGGCCCTCCTCCCTGGCCAGTTCCATGTTTGGAGCCTTTTTTCTCTCCAATCTCTGAAACCTTCTCTTTCCTACATAAATCAGCTTCCCTGCTTTCAACTGAATCTTTCCCATCAATAATTATACATGCTCAAGATTATCCCATCTTAAAAAAAAAAAAAATTCTCTTATCACTCTACAGTTTTCAATTGCTCTGCTGCTCTTTACAGCTAATCTCTTGAAAGAGTTGTCTAAACCCAGAGTTTCCATTTCTCACCTCCCACTCACTCAAACTCACACCTGTAAAATTCTTCTCTGATCTCTGCCTGCTTTGCTTTTTTTGCCTTTAACAGACCCTGTGATAAAGCTCCTCAAGACTGTACCCTCTACCACACTCTTTTCTTATTTTTGTTCTCTTCCTAGGCAGTTTCATCCAGACCCCTGCCCTTGACTAACAGTTCTAGTCCCTAAGATTCTCAAGACAAACCCCTCCTCTCAGCTTGCAAACCAGGTGTCTAACTCCCATTCTGTAACTGACAGCTGAATGGCTTAAACGCATCTTGGTCTCAGCCTACATAAGACTGAACTCATGACCTGCTCCCAAAGCCTAATCTTACCCTAGTGTTCACCTCAGGGCATGGCACCGAGCCAGCATCCTTGCTTAAATACACTCTTCTCAAATGCACCCTCGTCCAGTCCTGCTTTCCTAGCCCATGCTACCATCTTCTCTTGCAAAGGCTTCTGAAATGGCCTGCTATTAATTGATCTCCCTTCATGGCAAATAGATGGGGAAACAATGGAAACAATGACAGACTTTATTTTCTTGGGCTCCAAAATCACTGCAGATGGTGACTGCAGCCATGAAGTTAAAAGACTCTTGCTCCTGGGAAGAAAAGCTATGACAAACCTAGACAGCATATTAAAAAGCAGAGACGTTATTTTGCTGATACAGGTCCATTTAGTCAAAACTATGGTTTTTCCAGTAGTCATGTACAGATGCAAGAGTTGCACCATAAAAAAAGCTGAGCTCTGAAGAACTGATGCTTTTAAACTCTTGAGACAAGATTCTTGAGAGTCCCTTGGACTACAAGGAGATCAAACCAGTCAATCATAAAAGTCCTAAATATTCATTGGAAGGACTAATCCTAAAGCTGAAGCTTCAATACTTCAGCCACCTGATAACGAAGAACTGACTCATTGGAAAGATTGAAGGCAGGAGGAGAAGGGGACAACAGAGGATGAGACGGTTGGATGGCATCACCGACTTGATGGGCATGAGTTTGAGGAAGCTCTGGAAGTTGCTAATGGACAGGGAAGCCTTGTGTGCTGCAGTGCATGGGGTCACAAAGAGTCGGACACGACTAAGCGGCTGAACTGAACTGAACTGGTATGCCTATACTCTAACCCTCCTCCAGCACACTGTCCACATAGCAGCCTGGGTAACACTCTCAAAACCAAGCCCAATGATGGTAACACCATGAGAAACACCACTATTGCCTTCCCACAAATCCTAAATTGAAGATTGAAAACCTCCATGTGGACCACAGGGTCCTTCGTTTCTGGCTCCTGCCCACCTTGCAAGCATTAAATAATACCATCCTCAAAAAAATAAATAATAATAATACCATCCTCTGCGTCATTCTCTACTCTCCAACCCCACTGACACCTTCCTTCAGTTCCTAGAGCTCGCCCTAGAGTTCCAGAGCTTTAGCACAGAGCCTTAGCAAATGCCACCCCCTCTGCCTGAAATGCTTTCCTCCTCTCCTCACTCCCACTGCCAGACAGGTTAACAGCTCAGGCATCCTTTATGCTTCAGCTGCACCATTGCTTTCTCCCAGAAGATTCTTTGCCACCCTAGTCTGTGTCAACCTTTGTTACACATCTTCATAGAAACTAATTTTTCCTTTAAAGAATTTAGCTATCTTATAATTACATGTCCACTAGTACATTCATTTGTTCAAAGTCTATCTCACATGCCTGCCCCAAAGCTCTGTAGGAGTAAGCTCTAGATCTGCTTTTGTTCACCATCCTTTCTCAGGAGCCTAGCAGAATATCCAGCACACAAAGATCACTTAATAAATAATGTGCTTAATAAAGAAGTGTTGTAAAACTAATTCACTTATATTTTATGCTTCTGCCATTGAAAGGGTGACCAAATATCCCCCAAATGGTTGTAGGATGATTTATACAACTACTTTGTGTGAAGGAAGGTATCATAAATGTTGCATAAATGTGCTGGAAGCTATGAGAGATAATTGAGAGTCCTTTCATTTTAAGGCAAAGGGTTGGAGAATCCATCGAATGATTCCCCAGTAGTCACTGTGTTCACTGAGAGAAATTACTAATGGGGATGTGCTGTGACCAAAAACATGTGGAAGGAATAAAAGGCTGTTCTCTCTTTTACATTGAATCCTCTCAATTTACAAAGTAGATGAGTTCCAGAAAGGTAAAAAGACCTGTCCAAGTTCCTATAATGTGAGACACAATAACCACTTTATTTGTGTCTGGCTGTGTACCTAACACTGGGCTCTGTTCTCAGAGGATGCAGGATAAAGAGTCTTAATTAAAAGGACCATGGTAGGTATACAATAAATATTATTAATTTAACACATGTTCATGCAGCACATTCTGCTTCTTGGGCCTGGATAGGTACTGCAGAACTGAAAATAAAACAGATGATATCTTCCCTCATGGATTTTATATTAATTTAGTCATAGATTGTGGGAGTTTTGCTATAAAATGTATAAACAGGCCAAGGTAACAGATGCTAGTGACAGGAGGAAACAGTCACAGCCACTTTCAACAGACTGGCCAAGGCAAACCTCTCTGGGGAATGACATTGCAATTTAGACATAAAAGATGAGAAGTGACCAACCCCATGAAGAGAAAGTGGGATAACTTCAGTGGAAATAGAATTCCAGATAGAAGCAATAGCACGTGCTAAGGTCCTAGAAACACAAGAACTTGTCTTTTTGAAAGCAAATAAGAGTAATGTGGCTGGGAGGTGGTGGTTCGTGGGCATATACTATGGGTTGAAGCTGGGGAAATTAGTAGGAGTCAAACCATCCAGGGCTTTGAAGCCTATAGCAAGGAGTTTCTTCTAGGAAGCATGCATGACCATTGAGAGATCTTAGGTCTGCTAGTTGGAGGCTGAATGGTGACATGACTTGATTTTCATTTTTAAAAGACTACTGTAGATGTTGGGGGAAATAAACTGGCTTTAGAGAGGCCATTTAGGAAACTATTGTCAAGGTCCTGACAAGAGAAATTGTCTTGGGTGATGACAGTGAAGATGAGGAAGTAAATGTTTATGCACTATGTCTGGAGAGAAGACAGACAGGAAGGAGTAGAAATGGCAGTGGAAGCAATGATCAAGAAGTTAGTCTTCAGTAAATGAGATTGATCAAGATGTCATAAAAGACAGCTTCAGAAGGGTTGGTGGGTGGTGAAGCAGAATGTCATAAAGTAAAAGGAGCTTAGGGCTTTGAATGAGAAAGAAAAAGTCATTTAAATGTGACCATGAGAAGTAAGGAGGGTGCTCACCTCCTGTCATGGGGCAAGAGAAGAATAAAGAGAACAGCCTCCACTAGCAAGGGCTGCAGGGAAAACTGTGTTAGAAGGGGGCAAACTAAGTTTCAGTGAAGACATGGAGACAAGAGGAACGCTCCTCTACAAGCAGAGTCTGTTGATCACAGATCAGGAGTTCCAGAGGACACAGCAAGAAAATTTAGGGGACTAGGAGGGAAGTTGCAAGATTTGAGATCAACAGTATGTCCTTAGAATAACAATGGTTGTGTACAGAGCCTGGGACTTCTGAAGGACTGCAGTAAACTGGGGCCTGAGGCATGACATGATAAATATCAAGAGGCTCATGAGAAAGAGGACAATAAATTCAAGCCATAATCCTGAACAAATGACTTGACATCGTAAAGGTGTCCAGGTGATTTCTCCCTCCTACAACTCATGCAATAGTAGATCTGGGTGATGTGGTCGCTGGGTGCCACCCCTCTGTCCTGCAAGGATAATGAGTTATGTGATTAAGGTCCAGAGGACTACTCTCTCTCAGATAGCTAGAAAAGGAAGTTTTATAGCTGTCATTTTCTTATTAGACCCCATTTCCTTAGACATGATTAATTGGAACATGGGTGGGTACCTACCCCAATCTGGGCAAATTCCAGTCTTTTTCCAGATTATTTCCATGTACAACAGGGAGTCCTTCAGTGGGGAGAGAAGTCATTAGATATAAAACATGGTCTCTGTGGACAGCTATTTTTTTCAATCATGCAGAGAGAGCCAGTCGAAATGAGAACCATTCAAGTTTTTTTTTTAAAGTCTTGAGCCAATAAATGTATCTTTTTGCCTAAAATAAAGCTGGATTTCTGTACCTCAAAACCTAGAGTACTAATCTGAAGCCAAAGACTAATAGCTAATGCATGAATTCTGTAACCTTCTGCTATTGACCATGGTAAGACATAGTGTTAACAGCCCCATAAAGTTAGCTAGTAAATTTTCTCCACATCAGTGTGAGGAAGCCACAAAAGTGGGAAATACTAATGCTACAATGTATTAGTCAGGTTTTTCCAGAGAAACAGAATAGGATGTGTGTGTGTGTGTGTGTGTGTGTGTGTGTGTAGAAAGAAAATAAAAAATACAGTTATGTTGGCTGATGATTGTATGAGCCAATCTGCAGGAGGCAGAGGCCCAGGAGACTCAGTGGCTCCAGTCTGAAGGCCTGCAGGCTGGAGATTCAGGAAGAGCTGATTATTTCAGTTTGAATTCAAAGGCAGGAAAAAACAACAACAACACTGATACCAATCAGTGACAGGCAAAAAGGAATTCTCTCCTATTCAGCCTTTTTGTTCTATTTAGGCCTTCAACTGATCAGATGAGGGTCACCCACGTTAGGGAGAGTAATCTGCTGTCTCAACCAATTCAAATGTTCATTTGAATTGGTTCATTCAAATGCTCATCCAGAGCCAGCCTCACAGACACACCAAAATAATGTCTGACCAAATATCTGTGCACCCTATTGCCCAGTCCAGCTGACACATAAGAATCAATGATCACTCTACAAAAACTTATATGACTGCCTTCTGGAGGTATGACTGCCTTACATTGTGTTGAGTGCTACAGGATATATTAATACCGTTATTGAGGAGGTTCAGATGCCAAGACATTGTGTTTGTCATGGTGACCTTGGACTAGCTCTCAGGTTAGGCAAAGTCCTGATGAAGGAATAGCAGAGATAGGGAAACTACGTGGAGGAAAGAAGCAAAACATCCTGGGCTCCCTAAGTTGAGTGAGCAAACTATTTTAAGTAAAGAGTTGTGAACATTTAGAAAACTAGGAAGTAGTTTGTCTAAGTCTATAAAGCAGGAAGAGCTTTAGAAAGGCTATTGAAAGACTATAGGTGGCATTACTGGCACCTCACGGCAAATAGATGGAAAAACAATGGGAAAAGTGTCAGACTTTATTTTCTTGGGCTCCAAAATCACTGCAGATGGTGACTGCAGCCATGAAATTAAAAGATGCTTGCTCCTTGGAAGAAAAGCTATGACAACACTAGACAGCATATTAAAAAGCAGAGAATTACTTTGCTGACAAAGGTCCATCTAATCAAAGCTATGGTTTTTTCAATAGTCATGTATGGATGCAAGAGTTGGACTATAAAGAAAGCTGAGCTCTGAAGAATTGATGTTTTTGAACTGTGGTGTTGGAGAAGACTCTTGAGAGTTCCTTGGACTGCAAGGAAATCAAACTAGTCAATCCTAAAGGAAATCAGTCCTGAATATTCATTGGAAGGACTGATGCTGAAGCTGAAACTCTAATACTTTGGCTACCTGATGTGAAGAGCTGACTCATTGGAAAAGACCATGATGCTGGGAAAGATTGAAGGCGGGAGGAGAAGGGGACGACAGAGGATGAGATGGTTGGATGGCATCACCGACTCAATGGACGAGTTTGAGCAAGCTCCAGGAGTTGGTGATGGACAGGGAAGCCTGGCATGCTGCAGTCCATAGCGTCGCAGAGTTGGACACAACTGAGCAACTGAACTGACTGACTGACTAGTAAAGGATTGACCTGCCCATGCAGGAGATGTAAGAGACAGGAGTTTGATCCCTGAGTTGGGAAGATCCCCTGGAGGAGGAAATGGCAACCCACTCCCGTATTCTTGCCTGGAAAATTCATGGACACAGGAGCCTGGCAGGCTAAATACATGGGGACACAGAGAGCTGGACAAAATTGAACGAATGAGTACACACACATACTCCAGAAAAGCCACTGGGGGGGTGAAATTTTCATAACCTGGACAGAATACCTAAATAAATAAATAAATAAATAAACAGGGTAAGGCCTGAAATGGTATCAAGAAGAGCAGGAACCTATAGCTGTTGTTTCGTTGCTAAGTCACCTCTGACTTTTTACGACCCCGTGGACTGTGGCACGCCAGGCTCCTCTGTCCTCCACTACCTCCTGGAGTTTTCTCACATCCATATCAGTTGTGTCAGTGATGCTATCTAACCATCTCCAAGGCAAAAACTAGAGAGCATAGAGAAATCTCTCATTTTACTCATCTGTAGAATGGTTATAACAATAGTAGGTGACTTACTGGATTATTATGAGGGTCAAATAAATTCTACTTCTATGGCTCTCTCTCATACTGTTGTGTAGGGGATTTGCTGGTTTATTCCCTGGGGGGCACCATACTATGTCATGCTATGATCAGTGGAAGAAGACTGCAGGGTTTCTGTGTTAGCTATGGTTCTTTAGGTTGTGAGGACCAAATAATGCAAGACACCATGCAAAAACCTGCCACATCAGAAGGGGTCACTTAGCTCTGTAGCACTACGCCCATCTGAAACACTGCCTGCCATCCTTGAACTAAGGGGCGTGGGCAACACAGATAATACAAAGGAAAAGAGCTATGAGATCAAGGACGAGGGCTGAGGGCCCAAGGATTGAGACTTTAGGGGAGACTTCTCTGAAATTTCTGGAGTCGCAGTGGCAGCCTTAAGGTCCCCATCACAGGGATATCTTTGAACACTGGCTTAGGGGGCTTCCCTGGGCCCAGTTTGTTACCTATCTTCTTTTTAATGCTCAACATTCTTTCACAGCTATGATCTCATCTGTTCATAGATCATCCCTGGGAAAACTACTGAGAGGAAACCCTGGTTTTCATTGTACCGGGTCCTAGAGCAGTTCAGCTCCTTTCAGTGAGATGAATCACTTCAGTCCTCCCATGTTTTCAGGAGGTGGATCACACTGTCTTTGATACCTTGAAGGCTTTCAGGCTTGTGAGGTTGGAAGTGGTGGGAAAATGTTTGAGGTACATTTGGCTTCATTCCTGTTTCCCGGACATCAAAAGCAAAGTCAAGATCCAAGGCCAGGAACTTAACTCCCAAGTCCCATACTCTTTGCACAAAACCACAACAGACTGATTTTGCCCTTCCCTATGCCTTAGCAGGCTTCCCTGGTATCTCAGATGGTAAAGAATCTGCCTGCAACGAAGGAGACCTGGATTCAATCCCTGGGTCAGGAAGATCCCCTGGAGAAGGGAATGGCTACCCACTCCAATGTTCTTGCCTGGAGAACTCCATGGACAGAGAAGCCTGGTGGGCTATAGTCCATGGGGTCTCAAAGAGTCAGACACAACTGAGAGACTAACACTTTAACTTTCATGTAGGTGACATAGGAGATATCAAATAGTTTCAATGTTTAATTCAGCTCATGCATTTTTGAGAACTTACTATGTATTCTTGCTCAATGCTGTGGTAAAAATGAAGGGCTGACATTGTTAATCAGAGGAGGACCAAACATAACTCCAGAATTTCTCTTGAATTTGTCCTCTTCTGCAGCCCTTGCCCCTGCCTGTGCTCAGCCTCCACCTTAATCACCTGTTCTCTGTATCCAGCTGCTTCAGTCTCACTACTATCACCATCATTTGTATCCACTTGAAAGCTTGTCATTGCCTTCACTGAAAACCTTGATGATGCCCTAATCTCATTAGCAGGGTTCTTCAACCCTGGTTATACAGTGGAATTACCAGGGCAGTAAATGTCCAGGCCCTGTCCCAGATATTCTGACTTTAATTGGTCTGGGGTAGGGCCATCATTCTTTTCCTTTTAATCTCCACATGACATTAAAGTCCGGCCAAGGCTAAAAGTCTTTCCCTTACCACATAAAGCCAGATCTCCTAAGCATTAAATCTGAAGCTCTTCACAGCTTGGAAATGACTGATATTTGTCTTATCTCTTCTGTTGTACACTTGTTATTATAATCATATCTTAAAATACCTGTCATCCCTGTCAGACTGTGAGTTTCTCAAAGCCAAAATCCCTATCATTCATCTCTGTATCCCTAGCATTCATCCGAATGCTGGGAAAACAGTAGGTGCTTAATGAATCTTGGTGGATGGGTAAATGGTAATGGATGGGTGGGTGGACAGATGAATAAACTCTGAACTAACCTAATCCATGCTGAATTATCAGGACTAAGAACGAAGTTTCCTATATCAATGTGCCTCTACCGTTTGCTCCAGAAAATTCTTGCCAAGGAAAATAAGAGAGTAAAGGGGGGCTTCCCTGGTGATCCAGTGGCTAAGAATCCACCTGCCAATGTAGGGGACGCTCTGGAGCCTGTGAGCCACAACTACTGAGCCCATGGGCTGCACCTACTGGAGCCTAAGCACTTAGAGCCCGTGCTCCATAACAAAAGAAGCCACTGCAAGAAGAAGCCCGCACTGCCACTAGACAGCCCCAGCAATGAAGATCCAGTACGGCCAAAAATAAAATAAAAATAAAATCTTTCTTTAAAAAAAAGTGTAAAGTGTGTAAACATTTGATTCACCAGTCCTAAATATTGAACTTTGCTTGATTGCAATCAGATTCCCTTATGGAAATTCCATCTACTTTCAATCAGATTTTCAAATGCTATAAATCTCTACCTCTGGTCTCTCCCCTCTTAGATCCTAGACATCATCAAAGGGGTGTTTGCCATATTTTAGTAAGTAATAAACTCATCTTTATTTGAGCAGTAGGTTATTCTACTGATCGTTTGGGGATCAAGTATCAATATCTAAGTTCTTTTCTTATCTTACAGTGTGGCTTTGGGTTAATCTGTCACATTATCAAATGTCTCTAGATATAAAATGAGTCCAATAATACTTATCACATCTCACTCACAAAATCGTTGGAAAATGGAACGTGCTATAATTTTCTTTGGCGCTTTCTATCCAAGGATTTCAAAGCATTTTATTTCTGCCCAATGCAAATGTACTTCATGATTAATAGTATTGCTTCTGAAAGTCACGGACAAAAGGATTTCATAGCTCCAAGAATTGTGCTGTCAAATGCAGCATTCTCTAAATGCAATGACTTTATCATACCATTACATAAGAGCAAGACAACAGGAAAGATTAAGACCTTAAACTTGCTGCTAGTTTTCTAATTAAGAACTAAAGAATGCCTCCCAACTGCTGATTTATTTACTTGACTCATTAGAAAATCACACATGAATGGATTCATAATTACTCTTAAATTACAAGCATTTGTTTATTAATGTTACCAAAATGAGGAGCAGTACAACAGTCTATGATATGTCAATTTTTAAAAAAGCTGTGAAGCAAACTGTTAACTGTGTTAATTACATTGAACCTTTCACATTCTGGATTCTAAATGGTACTAATGCTTTTATAGGCTTGGAATAGTTTGCCTTTACACTTCACAGGGAGAAAAAAAAAAAAAAAACTACCCTAACAAAAGGGTAGATAGAAAACAAAACAGTTAGCATCTTTTAAGAATCATAAACTGAGTTTCATTAGACTCCAATAAAATCCGATTACAGAAAGATCAGTATTAGAATTTCTGTGTAACAAAGTGTTGGTTTTTAGAAGTTTTCCTTTCTCAATTCTTGTGGGAAAGGAACAAAGTTAAGATTTAGAAAGTTAGTGAGCTGACTCTTAGAAAAAGACTACAGAATTTCTAAGTTTATCACCACATATTGAGGTGCGTGTGATTCAAAAGATGCAATTTGACATTGAAATAAAAATACTGGATTTACTGGACAACATAGAAAAAAATAAAAGAAATGTGAAGTTTTTTATGAACTTGGAACAATTGCTTTATCCTTGCCAAGATTTAGTAAAACTGGATTTGTCGGGCTTCCCTAGTGGCTCAGTGGTAAGGAATCTGCCAGCCTGTGCAGGAGACACAGGTTTGATCCCTAATCCAGGAGGATCTCACATGCCACAAGCAACTAAGCCCATGAGCCGCAACTATCAAGTCTGTGCTCCAGAGCCTGGGAGCTGCAACTACTGAGCCCACGTGCCACAGTTACTGAAGCCCAGAGCCCAAGCTCTGCAGCAAGAGAAGCCACCACAGTGAGAAGCCCGTGCAGCACAAGAGAGTAGCCCCTGCTCTCTGCAACTAGAGAAAAGCCCGTGCAGCAACCATGACCCAGCACAGCCAAAAATAAATAAATATTTCAAAACAAAACTGGATTTGTAATCACTAAAGAGGGTCCTGTAGAGAATCTGTAGTGTATAGGACCTTTCTAATTTGTACTGACTGACAAAACACTCATGATGAATTATAAAATTTTGTGAAATGAAGAAATAATATAACTACTAAGACTCCAAAGCAATAAATCAAGACAAGTGTCTTCATTGTAGATAGAACAATGCCCTTCAACGGTGACCAGATGTATCCTAGCAACAAAATAAGCTCTTCACTGACAACAAAGAACAGATAATAGTTAAAGCAAATAACCAATCATACCTAGTTTTGTATTCTATTTTTGGTTCTGATACTAATTTGTAACCCTAGTACATCACTAATCTACTTTCCTGTGTCCAGGTCTGTTTCCATAAAATTAAAGATTTGGGGGATATTTAGCAAAAAACTCAAGGAGCCAGACTAGGTTAAGTAATATTAATTCAACTCAAATTTAAAGTCAATAAAAAAGGCAGGTAGACATCAAAGAAAGCTCAAACCTCCCCTTACTCATTGATAACAGATTTCACAAAATATGCTTGTTCTTTTGATAGTTCCAGAGATCAGCCTTTAAACTCTCATTTTATAATATTGTCAAAGCCCAGCCACATGGAGCAACAGCGATTTTTTTTCTGTCTCTCTGTTAATCCTTCTTTATCCCTATTCCATTCCTCAGCTTTCACAAAAGGTTAATTTCTAGAGCAAATTAGGGACAAGAGAAAAGAATCTGGGATCTTATCTGTCTCCCTCCCAGCTCCTCTCCCTCAGCATCTGTTCTCTCTGGGTACCACTTCATTACAGAAAGGGATGAGGTGGGGACTTCCCAGGTGGTCCAGTGGCCAAGACTCTATGCTCCCAATGCAGGGGGCCTGGGTTCAATCCCTGGTCAGGGAACTAAATCCCACATGCTGCCACTAAGAGATTGCATGCCGCAATGAAGACGGAAGATCTTGCGTACCACAAGTAAGACCTGGCACAGCTAAATAAATCAATAAAAAGAAAGGGACAAGGTAAGCTAAACCCTGGGAAACTGCCTCCATCAGTGCCTCCTCTGTCCCCACCCACTCACCTACAATGCCAGTTAAATCCCTACATTTGGAATCTACTCCTGGACATGACACAAAAATATACTATGAGAAAGCATGCAGTGAATATTTCTTCTCTTAGAGAATGTTACTAATTCTTTAGAAAAAAATAATAATGTAGCTTTGTTCTCCTCTAGGATATTTATTTTTCACTGCTAAAGACTCCAAGCCCAAACACTGCAGTGAGTCCACAAGAACTCAGCTATTAAAAGCTACATTCACATCTTACCAAAGGTGACCCCTCAGTAGCCTTTCTCAGCATTTCTTTCAGCAAATAAAAATGCATCTTAGAGAGAAGCAAAGCACTCATTTACAAATTAGTTCTCTTGCAGTTAATATATTGTTGGTAGGATTTAATGCTCTCATTATCTTTCATTATTTACAGCCAATGTATTAATATCCCATGAAATGTTTCCTTTGAAATGATTTTAATCTTCTTATTTAGCTTGTTCTAAACTCAACCACTTTGTAGTAATGAACCTGCTCCCCCTAATGAACTGTTCATGGGGAGCCCACACTACCCTGCCAGGAAGTTATTACTAATGTGAAGTGTTCTAATGGCCCTGCTGGGGAACTGGGGTGCCGGTAGGCTTGGTTTTCACAATTCCATCAATTCTTTCATAATCATGAGCTTAGATTCTGGGTAGCAATATTTTCTAATGAATACCTTAAAACCTGCACTGATGACTGTCTACATGTCCCAAATACGATCCCTTCAGTTGTGTCTAGGAATGCATTTACTAAATGCACTCAGTCAACACTAGAAATGCATTTATTAAATCAAGTAGCTCTTATTGATATGCTATCAAGACACTGTCACTGTGAAGGGTACTAGAGATTAAAGGATACAGAAGTCACAGCAGTCTCAAAATCATATAAGCAAGCAGAGGAAAGCTGCTTCTAAAAATATAAGATACCAAAGATTTAATTAATACTTCTGTGCACACACAAAAAATCGTAGAACATTAGGAGGTTAATTGCCAAATAAGTTGACTAAGTTCAGAACAGTAAGAGATCACTGCGGGCTAGAATGAGCTGGGGAGGCTTCACTAACTCTGTGGAAGGGTGGGTTGAATGGTTGCGGATGGAGAAGGAGATTCTTAGTTATTGTAAGCCACTCGCTTACTAAGTACCTATTATGTGAACACCAATCAACTAAGGGCATTACCCCCACTAACTCATTTATACTGCAGAACTTACAATAAATAATTCTTACAACTTGAATTTTTCAGGAGCCAACTGAAACATAATCACACAGCTACTCTGTGGCAGTGCCATAGTTTGGACACACAGTAATTCCCATCAGTACTTCCACTCTGTTTAAGGTAACCCCATTCAACACTAGGAGGAGGAAACTGAGTCAGAAACAACTTGGAGACCTGACAGTCTAAGCCGATGGTTCTGACTGCATGAAAGGGCCCAGAGGGCTCCAGAGGCATGAAGTCTTCTAAGCAGATGCCATTCACCTGGGTAACTTGCCTAGGTAACTGCATTTATTCCTGTCCTTTCAGCTTCTGAAAACAGCTTACACAGTTTCAAGCCACTTGCTCTACAGGGCAAAGCCTTGGAATATCACACTGAAAGGACTTAGAGAGGTGGTCTAAGGCAAGCTCCTTCAAGACCTGAGTTCTTTCTCTCCCCAACCGAACTCCTTTCATTCCCTGAATTCAAGTTTACATCACTGACTGATACAAGACTCTGATACAAGAATCCGCCCTCTGACTCTGTGATCTCAAACCCAAGATTTAACCTTTCTGTCCCTAAATCTTTCCATGGAATGATCTCTGTATTTGCTGCCCAGACAATTTATGCAACTCTAAACACCTCTTCAGATGTTTGATGCCCCAGCCTCCAAAACATTCCTGGTTCCTGGGTTTTCTGCACCCAGCTGGGAAAACTAAACAGAGTAGTTCCCCAAACACTTTGCCTACAAGACCCCTTATCTAATATTTTTAAATACCAAGAGTCCTCTCCCACTATGACACGTGTTTGTTTTGTACCAGTTAATTGAGAAAATAATGACTAAAGCTCCTGCTGATACAGGCACTTTTTAGAGTGAATTTGCATTTTACTGTTTGAAACAGCATCTCTACACAGTCGAAAAACAAAATTACCAATCTGTGGCAGCCACTGTATTTATTCACACAGTGGACAGTGCCGTTCTTCTAATACATATAGCCTCACATTGATGTTAAGGTCTTTCCAAAGATATTCAGCCTTCAGACTGCAAACCACCGACCACAGCTAGTTAACCAGTTAGGTAATTATTATCCTCAGAAAGTTAATTTTTCCTACCGTTGCCTCATTTTATGGCACAGGATGGTAAATGCTAAAGCATCCACATGGGGAGTCTGGTTTGTTTGATGTAGGCACCGTAGATTACAAAGATAGAGATCCTTACTCACCTTTACAGCCCAATGATATTCTGATAAAGAACCTAGAAAGCAATTGTTTAAAGGGCAGAACTCCTGTTTGGTTGTTTGCTAGTTTTCCCTTCTAAACAGGCTCATTAAGCACAAGAAGCTGAACAGTAGAATTTTTTTTTTTTTTTTTTTTTTTTTAAAAAAAGGGGGGCAAAACTGCCTTCCCAAATCCAAGAGTTCACATGAGACTGCATACAAATGGCTGGGGTCTCTCTTCATTCAGCCTAGCAGCTATTATTCCTACTTCTATGTGACTTGCATGGCAAACACGGGAACAGGAGGCCGAGACAAAGAGCCGGGACAGACAATAGAATCGCTGTGTGTGTTTGCCTCTGCAATCTACCAGGCTAGTCTCTCCCTCACAAATTTTTTCCACATGCTGCTGTCCATTATACAGGTACTTTTAGAAAATGAGAAAGGAAAAAAGAAAAAGCCATCAGTTGTCATAGAAACAATAGCAATTTGGGCCACCTTTGTGCGAACAGATAGAAAGACTGCTGCTGCTTGGCCAGTTTCCAAGCACCCAGGTTGAGAAACACTGGCCAGCTTAAAAGAGAGCCCCTGAATTTCTCCCACGCCAGCAAACTGATGCTCTTCAAGTGGGCTGTCACATCCTTGCCTGGAATTGAAGGTTAATTAAAATACAGCCCTGGATGTGCGAACATTTTAAGAAGGACACATTCCTCAACCCCAAACTCCCCTGTGTGAGGTCTAACAAGGCAAGTGTAACCTTGCGCACTGGGGTCACGCTGTGGTGTTCACCCCGCATTCTGATGGGATCTGCTCTCATCAGAGAAAGGTGTAATCATCTCTAAGAGACTCTCATTAAGCTGGTAATTAAAGTTAGCTTTGGGAGATGAAATATCCCCAGGGTGAGGCTGAGATGCCAGGATTCGTGCTGACAGCCTGCACAGCCAGGTGGCCGTGGCTTTCCCCAGTTTATGGCCTCTTTAAGACATCTGCAGAATGGCTTCCTTTGTAAATCAGCAGGCCAGCAAGAAAAGTCACCCACCCGCCTTCCTCAGGACGTTCCAAATGGCCAGCAGTCACAGGAAGTGTCCAACCCAGAGGTGTGATGCAGTGACCTTAAATGTAGAGTTCATGTAAAAATGCGGGTGCTGTGGGCTGATGAAGAAGAAAACACTCCTTTTAGCAGGATTTATGGAAGTCTCTTTCTCTCACTCTTTATGCTGTTTCTACTTGTGAGTACTGAAGCACTGTAGACCATCAGGAAGACAGTAGAGCTCAGTGGTGAAATAAGCTGGGCAGAGGGTCAGTGACAGACAGGAGGGCAAATCGAAGTGAAGTTTAGAAGAAACCAGAGAGTGGGAGGGAGAGGCATCAGGAGCCAGCCAGAGGGAAAGCAGGAGGGAGGAGGGCACACAGAAACAAAGACAAGGGGGAGGGCAAAGGTTTCCACCCGCGGGGGATGTGCAGACGCCCAGAGCCCACTAGACAGTCCATCTGAGGTTTGATTTTGAGACCTGGCCCAAATTCACCCAGTCATTTTACATGTGCTCATGCTCCCAAAAGAATAAATTGTATACCAGATGAGTCGGGTTAGCTTCAGCTGTGTGAGACAGAAAATCACAAAGAGCCCTGGCAAAAGCCAGAGGTTGGCAGACCAGAGCTGCTAAGCTGTTTTATGGCATTCAGAGACCCAGATTCCTTGTAGCTTTCCATTCCGCCACTAGGCTGAGGACCTCGGCCTCATGGCCCATAAATGGCTGTCATAGCTGCAGCCATCACAAGCGCATCCCAAACAGCAGGAAAGATGAAGAGGGGCACACTCTTCCCCTTCTACAAAGGCTTTCCAGAATTATCACCCAACACTTCCACATAAAACTCATGGGTCAGAACCTACTCACATGGTCACATCTAGTTGCAAGGTCTGTATACAGAAAATGTGTTTGGATTCATTGCTACTCTGAATAAATTATTAAGTAAAAGGGGAATAGATACTGTAGGTACCTAGAAGTCTCTGCCAGTCAGGGTATTTCTTTTTGGACTCTCTGATCATCTCTTTAGAGTGTATCAGTCATGGTGACAAAAAGGAAAGCTGTTCCCCTACTCACCACTCACCATGTGTGGTGTGTGTGTGTGTGTGTGTGTGTGTGTGTATGGTGTACGTGTGTGTATGTGTGTCTTGGGGAGGGAGAAGTCCCACATCAATCAATTCTCCAACTCTGCAGACATCGACTGGATGTCTCACAATTTAATTCTGATACTAACAGCCAGAGTCAGTGCAGACCTCACAGGTTAAGGGCTCAGTCCCATAAGACTGCACCTGCCCCCACGCCCACCACCACTTCAGACACCAATTCCAAGTCCAGGCCTCCCATACTTCTGACCAACAGGCTGTAAACTAGGGGTTCCCATAAACACCTCTTTGGGTTGAGTAATTTGCCACAATAGCTCACAGAACTCAGATAAACATTTTATTTACTATTATCAGTTTATTAAGGGCTTCCTTGATGGCTCAGATGGTAAAGAATCTGCCTGCAATGCAGGAGACCTGAGTTCAATCCCTGGGCCAAGAAGACCCCCTATAGGAGGAAATGGCAATGCACTCCAGTTTTCTTGCCTGGAGAATTCCATGGACAGAGGAGCCTGGTGGGCTACAATCCATGGGGGTCACAAAAGAGTCAGACAAGACTGAGTGACTAACACATAACACACACACACACACACATACTTTATTATAAAGATATAATGATTAATGCAAAGAAATAGAGGAAAACAGTAGAATGGGAAAGACTAGAGATTTCTTCAAGAAAATTAGAGATACCAAGGGAACATTTGTGCAAAGAGGAGTACAATAAAGGACAGAAATGGTATGGACCTAACAGAAGCAGAAGATATTAAGAAGAGTTGCCAAGAATACAAAGAACTATACAAAAAAGATCTTCATGACCCAGATAACCACAATGGTGTGATCACTCACCTAGAGCCACACATCCTGGAATGAGAAGTCAAGTGGGCCTTACGAAGCATCACTACAAACAAAGCTAAGGAGGTGATGAAATTCCAGTTGTGCTATTTCAAATCCTAAAAGATGATGCTGTGAAAGTGCTGCACTCAGTATGCCAGCACATTTGGAAAACTCAGCAGTGGCCACAGGACTGAAGGCCTGTGGTCAAAGGTCAGTTTTCATTCCAATCCCAAAGAAAGGCAATGCCAAAGAATGTTCAAACTACTGCACAATTGCACTCATCTCACACACAAAATTCTCCAAGCCAGGCTTCCACAGTACGTGAACCATGAACTTCCAGATGTTCAAGCTGGATTTAGAAAAGGCAGAAGAAGCAGAGATCAAACTGCCAACATCCACTGGATCATCAAAAAAGCAAGAGAGTTCCAGAAAAACATCTATTTTTTGTTTTATTGACTACGCCAAAGCCTTTGACTGTGTGGATCACAACAAACTGTGGAAAATTCTTCAAGAGATGGGAATACCGGACCACCTGACCTGTCTCCTAAGAAATCTGTATGCAGGTCAAGAAGCAATAGTTAGAACTGGACATTGAACAACAGACTGGTTCCAAATCAGGAAAGGAGTATGTCAAGGGTATATATTGTCACCCTGCTTATTTAACTTGTATGCAGAGTACATCATGCGAAATGCTGAGCTGGAAGAAGCACAAGCTGGAATCAAGATTGCCAGGAGAAATATCAATAACCTCAGATATGCAGATGATACCACCCTTACGGCAGAAAGCAAAGAAGAACTAAAGAGCCTCTTGATGAAAGTGAAAGAGGAGAGTGAAAAAGTTGGCTTAAAACTCAACATTCAGAAAACTAAGATCATGGCAACCAGTCCCATCACTTCAAAGCAAATAGATAGGGAAGCAATGGAAACAGTGACAGACTATTTTGGGGGGCTCCAAAATCACTTCAGATGGGGACTGAAGCCAAGAAATTAAAAGACATTGTTTCTTGGAAGAAAAGCTTTGACCAACCTAGACAGCATAGTAGAAAGCAGAGACATCACTTTGCCAACAAAGGTCCATATAGTCAAAGCCATGGTTTATCCAGTAATCATGTACAGATGTGAGAGTTGGACCATAAAGAAGGCTGAGCATCGAAGAATTGATGCTTGCAAGTTGTGGAGCTGGACAAGACTCTTGAGAGTCCCTTGAACAGTAGTGAGATCAAACCAGTCAGTCCTAAAGGAAATCAACCCGAATGTTCATTGGAAGGACTGATGCTGAAGCTGAAACTCCAGTACTTTGACCACCTGATGGCAAGAACTAACTCACTGGAAAAGACCCTCATGCTAGGAAAGATTGGGGGCAGGAGGAGAAGGGGGCAATGGAGGATGAGATGGTTGGATGGCATCATTGATTCAATGGACTTGAGTTTGAGCAAACTCTGGGAGGTGGTGAAGGACAGGGAAGCCTGGCTTGCTGCAGTCCATGGTATCATGAAGAGTCGGACACAACTGAGCAAATGAACATCCACAAGGACACAGAGGTGTGCTGAGAGCTGCACAGCACAAGCCATCTGTGTCTTGAGCAAGCAGCATAAAATTTCCAGGAGGAGGTTTAAGCCCTAGGTTATTATTGAGGAGGAAAAACCCCCACCTTTGCCCAGAAAGGGAACTGCCATGTGATAAGAACCAAGATGCAAAAGGAAGTTGGTACAATAGAAAGAGAACAGGCTTTGGGGCTGTCTATTTATTCATCTAAAATTTCTTGAGCCCCCACTATACGTCAGGCACTCCCCAGGTGATGCAGCAGTAAGCACTGGTTCATTGGCAGGAGGTGAAAAGAAAGGATCTTAATCTCCAGTTTCTAGAAATGAAAATCAAACAGGGGTAAAGAGATCAGGTTCTCTGTAATTCAGAAAATGATGGGGCAGCTTCAGATTTCAGTCCATTCGGAGAGATGTTAACGGAAAAAAACTTATTCGTGACACTTCTGAGAAATTTAAGGCAGACTTCATTTGAGGGCTGAGGGACCACTGCAAGGGGGTTCCACAGTGGGAGAAAAAGACTGACTTAACTCCAAATACAACAAGAAAAAGTGGAGATTTATGGTGGAGAATCAGGCTGAGGTCAGTGGATAGAAAATTGCTAAGAGGAAACATCAGGAGTAAAAGAAGGTTCTGGTAAACTGACCCCCCCAGGATTCTTGCTGAAGGCAGCCAGGCTGATCAGAACCCAGGGTGATGGTGAAAGATGAGGAACTTAATTAGACTCTGAGGCTGATCAGATATTAAGGGTGGGGGCCTCTTGTTAAACGGACTGAGGATTCTTGGTAAAATTGGACAATGTGGAGACAAACAGGGAAGTCCAAAAGTCAAGGCCTCATTGGAAAAGAGCTCAAAGGAGCCTGAGTAGAGTTTGGTCAAGGAGAGAATCTTTGTCAAGGACTGGAGAAAAACAAAAACAAATAAAACCACAAGGAAAAAAACTCAATTATATCATAACGACAAATCAAGAACAGCTGTGGAGTACACATACGTCTTCTATATTTTCTTTCTTATTCTTCTAAAATGAAGATAATAACCAAGCAGTTTATAACCTCATTCAAGTATATATTTACTGCAAACTGCAGTGCAACCTGGCCCGAGGGAGCAAAACATCATACAAGTTTACTGCCTGAAATCTGTCATCACAGAGCCATGCCTTAAAAGATTTTGCCCTTCCTTTTCCCATCTTTCCCCCTCTTATAGGGAGCAGTAGGGCATTTTCCATTTGAATTTGTTGCTGAGAATAGATTTTGAGTACCTCAAGGTAAACTGAGAAGTGGTACCCATGTAGTACTCTTAAAGTTAGAACATATGTCTCCCTTACATCTATAGGCATTTTTTTCCTAGCACCGATTCCTACACGATCATCTTCCTTGTTCCCCTACAAGTAGGAGATGCCTTGAACATTTAAAAACTAATCAAGCAAAGACATGGGAGAATCTTAGATGCATATTTCAAAGTGAAAGAAGCCAGTCTGAAAAGGTTACATGCTGTATGATTCCAACTATATGACATTCTGGAAACGGCGGAACTATAGCCATTAAAAAAATTAGTGGTTACCAAGAATGGGGAAGGAGGGAGATGAATAGGCAGAACAGAGGATTTTAGAGCAGTGAAACTATTCTGTAGGATACTATAATGTCAGATTACATGTCATTATATATTTGTCAAGACTAAAAGAATGTAAAACACTAAAAGTGAACTCTAAGATAAACAATGGACTTCACTCTAGAGAGTGATGTTAATCAGAGGCTATGGTGGGGGTGGGGGGGTGGTAAGGGAGAAATTTCTACATCTTCCTCTCAATTTTGTTGTAAATCTAAAACTTCTCTTTAAAAACTGTCTTATAAAAAGACGAATGAAGCCTCATTATTTTGAATTTCATACTATTTTGGAAAATGCAAACTTTTGTGTTGGGATGAGATTTACAGGACAGGGTTGCAGAAAAGTTTCTAAACCACTTAATAGCACAAACACCATAATAAGGCCTCTGACAAATGACTTCTTTTCCGGAGATAAACTATTTCTCTTTGGGGGATAGTTAAGCAAAAACCATCCCCTGACACCACCTGATGTGAGTGTAAAGGACCGCTATGCAGGTGCCAGGGGGAGCCAAAGGGAAGCGTGGAGGGAGACCTTCTGGTTCTTACCCAACTACACCCCAGTGTTCAGGGCTGTGTTTAGCGCTGGCCACACCTCCTCTCTTTCCAAACCGGGTGGTGCTGTAACACAAAATGAGGACTCTAGGAGCTGAAGTTCAGGAAAAAGGGGCAGGCGGGGACGCTAATGCAAAACTAGAGATCAAAAGGTGGTCTCCGGCTAAAGGTGGCGAGTCTGGATGAGGAAGTGGCATGTGGGGGTAGGGGCATTCCCTGCTCACACTTGGCCGTGAACCCTGCAAAGGGCTGCAGAAACAATGCCAAACCGAAATGGCTGTGCAGCAGCAGATATAACGCCTTTGAGGCCAGGCCGGGAGCTTCCCTGCGCTAAAACGTAATGTGTAGGGGCGGTGGAGGGGGGAACAAAAGAAAGTCAGAAATCTCACGTTTATCAAAGAAAAGGGTTCGAAGAAATGCTGCAGGGGGTGGCGCGGGGGGAAGCTTCAACTCGAGATGCTTCCGGAATTTTCGGATGCTGATGTAGCCGCCGCCGCTGCCCTCTGCAGCTGCGCCTCTGAGCGCTGCCTTCTCTTTAACTGCCACTTTGATACCACAGTCTTTTGAAGTCTTTTTTTCGTATATTTGTCATTCACTTCAGCATTAGAAAGAAGTCACTGTTCCAGGGCGTAATTACCCGGTCGCGAGGCTTTGCTAGGAGCGAGGCAAAGACAGGTCCGTGGGCGCCCTCTCCTGATTCTACTGAGAAGCTGCAGCTGCTAGAGCTGAAAAAAGAGCGCGTTCGTTTTTCCCATAACCGGTGCAGCAAAATTTCAATACATTTACCCCGTATCTGTGGCTATCAAACTTAAGCGATCACCAGAAACGCCTGAAGGGAATCGTAAAAACAAGATTTCTGGGTGCCGCCCCCAGAGTTTCTGATTCAGTAAGTTTGGAGTGCAGCCTAGTAATTTGCATTTCTAGCGAGTTCCCAGGTGCTACTGGTTAAGGGAGCGGAGTCCCAGAACGATTGCTGTCTACACAAGAGACTGGGCAAGGTAGGAAGGCACTTTAGAAAAGCAGTGGACCTTATTTTCTGGAGTATTGGTGCTAATTTTAGGTTTCCAAATAGACTTTCTGAGAAGAATGTTTCCTGAAATTGTTGTCAGATTTACCTTATTTCGGGTTTTCCGGTGGCTCAGACAGTAAAGAATGGGCCTGCAATGCAGGAGATGCAAGAGACAAGAGTTCAGTCCCTGGCTGGGGAATATGGCCTGGAGAAGGAAATGGCAACCCACTCCCGTATTCTTGCCTGGGAAATCCCATGGACAGAGGAGCCTGGTGGGCTACGGTCAGTTCAGTTCAGTTCAGTTCAGTCACTCAGTCATGTCGGACTCTGCAACCCCATGAATCACAGCAGGCCAGGCCTCCCTGTCCATCACCAACTCCCGGAGTTCATTCAAACTCAAGTCCATCCAGTCGGTGATGCCATCCAGCCATCTCATCCTCTGTCATCCCCTTCTCCTCCTGCCCCTAATCCCTCCCAGCATCAGGGTCTTTTCCAATGAGTCAACTCTTTGCATGAGGTGGCCAAAGTATTGGAGTTTCAGCCTCAGCATCAGTCCTTCCAATGAACACCCAGGACTGATCTCCTTCAGAATGGACTGGTTGGACCTCCTTGCAGTCCAAGGGACTCTCAAGAGTCTTCTCCAACATCACAGTTCAAAAGCATCAATTCTTCGGCGCTCAGCTTTCTTCACAGTCCAACTCTCACATCCATACATGACCACTGGAAAAACCATAGCACTGACTAGACGGACCTTTGTTGGCAAAGTAATATCTCTGCTTTTGAATATGCTATCTAGGTTGGTCATAACTTTCCTTCCAAGGAGTAAGCGTCTTTTAATTTCATGGCTGCAATCACCATCTGCAGTGATTTTGGAGCCTCAAAAAATAAAGTCTGACACTGTTTCCACTGTTCCCCCATCTATCTGCCATGATATGATGGGACCAGATGACATGATCTTTGTTTTCTG
Organism: Bos mutus; assembly: GCF_027580195.1. Classification (NCBI taxonomy): domain Eukaryota; kingdom Metazoa; phylum Chordata; class Mammalia; order Artiodactyla; family Bovidae; genus Bos; species Bos mutus. The sequence goes on from NC_091619.1 coordinate 40,482,058, forward strand.
AATGTTGAGCTTTAAGCCAACTTTTTCACTCTCCTCTTTCACTTTCATCAAGAGGCTCTTTAGTTCTTCATTTTCTGCCATGAGGGTGGTATCATCTGCATATCTGAGGTTATTGATATTTCTCCCGGCAATCTTGATTCCAGCTTGTGCTTCTTCCAGCCCCGCATTTCTCATGATGTACTCTGCATAGAAGTTAAATAAGCAGGGTGACAATATAGAGCCTTGACGTACTCCTTTTCCTATTTGGAACCAGTCTGTTGTTCCATGTCCAGTTCTAACTGTTGCTTCCTGACCTGCATACAGGTTTCTCAAAAGGCAGGTCAGGTGGTCTGGTATTCCCATCTCTTTCAGAATTTTCTACAGTTTATTGTGATCTACATAGTCAAAGGCTTTGGCATAGTCAATAAAGCAGAAATAGATGTTTTTCTGGAACTCTCTTGCTTTTTCCATGATCCAGCGGATGTTGGCAATTTGATCTCTGGTTCCTCTGCCTTTTATAAAACCAGCTTGAACAGCTGGAAGTTCATGGTTCATGTATCGCTGAAGCCTGGCTTGCAGAATTTTGAGCATTACTTTACTAGCATGTTAGATGAGTGCAATTGTGCGGTAGTTTGAGGATTCTTTGACATTGCCTTTCTTTGGGATTGGAATGAAAACGGACCTTTTCCAGTCGTGTGGCCATTGCTGAGTTTTCCAAATTTGCTGGCATATTGAGTGCAGCACTTTCACAGCATCATCTTTTAGGATTTGAAATAGCTCCACTGGAATTCCATCACCTCCGCTAGCTTTGTTCATAGTGATGCTTTCTAAGGCCCACTTGACTTCACATTCCAGGATGTCTGACTCTAGGTGAGTGATCACACCATCATGATTGTCTGGGTCGTGAAGCTCTTTTTTGTACAGTTCTTCTGTATATTCTTGCCACCTCTTCTTAATATCTTCTGCTTCTGTTAGGTTCATACCATTTCTGTCCTTTATTGAGCCCATCTTTGCATGAAATGTTCCCTTGGTATCTCTAGTTTTCTTGAAGAGATCTCTAGTCTTTCCCATTCTGTTGTTTTCCTCTATTTCTTTGCATTCAGTGGGGTCACAAAGAATCAGACACGACTGAGTGACTAACACTTTATTCTAAAGCAGCTCTGTGGAAACTGAAAAAGCTTTCAACTTGCCAGGGTGTCACTCGAGGTAGTGAATGGTGCCACCTGAATGAGACCAGAGGTCTCAGCCCCCCAGTGTGCTGCCTCTTACAGTCTGCAGGAACCTCAAGTACCCTGCCGTGACCTTGATGTGGAGCGACATCTGTAACTGCACCTAGGGGAAAAACACACCTCAAATGTTGCTGAGACAGGAGAATTTACCACACACTTACATACCCACCACCTCCAGACTGCTTTCACCAGCAACACCCACCTTCTTCTGAAGATCTGTGGCACCCTAGCACCCTGGGGTGTGGCTGTGGTAACTTTCCTCCCTGCTCTCCGGTGTGTGGGAGCAGGTGTGAGAAAGCCAATTCTTGGTTGTTGCTGGGTCTAGCTGTTTTGTGGTTCCAGTCTGCCCTCAGGATAGGCTCTCTCACAGAGCTCTGTATGACACCTTCAACTTGGCTTCCTTCTCACTTGATGTTTTACATGCTCTGAATATTTACAGTTTCTCCTCTCTGCCCACAGAACCCTTGGGCCTGTGGGCCTTGTACCTGGAATGCCTGCCCCTCACCTGCTCTTCCTCCCACCACCTTGTCTGAGGAACCCCTGCCTTCCATGAGGATTCAACATCCATTTTGTCTTTAGACAACCTCCCTTCATACACACACACACACACACACACCCAACCCCAAGACTGAGTAGGAACCTGTACTACAGAGTTCCCACAGCACCCAGGCCAAATACAGCCCTCAGCATGTACATATGCGTGCTCGGTCACTCAGTTGTGTCCGACTCTTTGCGACAGTATGGACTGTAGCCCCCGGCAGGCTTATCTGTCCATGGGATTCTCCAGGCAAGAATACTGTAGTGGTTGCCATTTCCTTTTCCAGGGGACCTTCCCGACCCAGAGATCAAACCCACATCTCCTGAGTCTCCTGCATTCCTGGCAGATTCTTCACTGCTGAGCTGTCAGGGAAGTCCCACAACCCTCCCCACTCCCGTGGCAATTGCATGTTGGCCGGGTTGATACCACTAGACTCCTTGGAGGAAGGACTAGGACATTTTCATCTTGGCACCTTCAGATCTAGCACAGCACCTAGAATGTAATGGGTGCTCAGTACATATGCTAGAAAGAGTGAACACGAGGAGGTAGGATGGAGATTTCCTACATTATGCATCCACATAAACTGAAAAGCGGCATGCATAGGTGAGCCCAAAGAGCATTTGCAGGCCAGGAAAGCATCACCATTCTCAACCCCCAGACCAGGCAAGAAAAGCCACGCTTTCTGGAAGAGAGAGCTGCAAGCATGCTAGGTAGAACCCTGGCAATCGCAGGACAAATCATGAACTCAGATGGTTGGAGGGATCCTGGAGGTTTCAGAAGATGTGCAAAGGTGCATGAATTATCCCTGGTCTCAAATGTTTTTAGCAAACAACACAAGTAGTACCCAGGCCTCTGGATTCATTATCTGATATTTTCAGCACACATTATCATAAAGATATTGGATAAGCCCAATGATGAAAAAGCAGGGCAGAGAAAAGTAAGAGGGTCTCCAGACAACCGTGCAGCAGTGGCAGCCATGAAGGTACAAAACTCAGATCTCACTTCAAAAATTAACTTACCGACAGCTACAAGGATTGTGCTGAGCTGACGCCTTACCACTGTTGGCACCCCCAGGCTTCACCTAGGCTTTTGCATCTTGGCCAGGTTCATTCCTAGAGACTCCCAGCCAGTGACTCAGCAGGGCACGGAGATGGGGACATAGTCATTTCTGCTAAGATGGGACTGCTCTGAGGGTAGCAGTTACTTTAGAACTTCTAACTGGGTTAACTGATAAGGTCAAATCTCTTTAGCAGTCTGGGGCTTTCCCAGCCCAAGCCTGCTTCTTCTCCCTTTTATTTCTCACAGACATCGCCCCCTCACTAAACCTCTTGTACTCCTAACTCTAACTGAGCAGGACTTTGTGGGGCCTTGCCAGGTGCAGACCCTTCCCCCATATCCTCTGCTGTAGCTCCTCTCCAAAGTACCCAGATCAAAGAATTTCATGCATATTTCCTGAGTTTTTCAGGTGCTAAAAACCACCACCAAGTGAAAGAAATTAACTACTTGATGATCATGAGTACTTAGCTCCCAGAATTGCTGGCACCTAAGGATTGATAATGACCTCCCTGTTACCTCACCATCAACCAATCAGATAATTTGTGGAGGAGCTGATGACGGATCTTGCGACTCCTCCCTCACTTTGACTTTAAAAATGCTTTGCTGAAACTTTTCGAGGAGTTGGGGTTTGGGGACATGAGCCACCTGTCTCTGTCTCCATGGCCCTGCAATAAACCTTTCACTGCCCCAAATGACAGCATTTGTTTGGCCTCACTGTGCATCAAACACGCAAATTTACATTTGGTAACAACTCCTTACCATCTACGTCACTGAGGACCTAGTACAGCAGCTAAAGCCAGACACAACAGTAAGAAACTCAAAGGAAAAGTAGGGTTAGGTGGGGGCGGGGGGCAGGAGCGAGGTCCCTGCCACTGACCAAGTACGTCAAACCCAAGGTCCTATTGGTGACCTTGATCTCAAGTGGCCTTGGCCAGCAGCAGCTTGAAGCAGAGTCTTGGTTCCCTAACCAGGGAGTGAAGTCAAGCCACAGCAGTGAGCACTGGGTCCCAGCCACTGACCACCAGGCAAGTGGCCAGTGACAAGGCCCCGGCTTGTCTACTTTCTAGAAATAAATTTCAACAAAGAAAAGAAAAGTAGTGAAACAAGTAAACAAGTAGTGAAACAAGAGTTTATTAGGAAGAAGAAAGTATCTGTGAATAGACAAATATAGGTGGGCTGAGAGAGAGAGAGCTGTGCCTTTGTGCTGAAGCTGAAGCTCCAATACTTTGGCTGCCAGATGCAGAGAGTCAACTCGTTAGAAAAGACCCTGATGTTGGGACCCTGGGCTCCCCTGATAGCTCAGTTGGGAATGAATCCAACTCCTGCTTTCTAGAGACTCTGGTTTGATTCCTGGGTGGGGAAGATCCCCTGGAGAAGGGAAAGGCTACTCACTCCAGTATTCTGGCCTGGAGAATTCCATAGTCCATGGGGTCACAAAGAGTCGGACACAACTGAGCGACTTACACTTTGTTTCTGATGTTGGGAAAGACTGAAGGCAGGAGGACAAGGAGACAACAGAGGATGCGATGGTTGGATGGCATCACTGAGTCAATGGACATGAGTTTTCCAAGAGATGGTGAAGGACAGGGAAGCCTGGCGTGTTGTAGTCCATGGGTTCGAAAAGAGTCAGATCTGATTGAGCAACTGAACAGCAACAAAATCACTTTAATGGGGCATTTCTTCCCAGTTTCCTCTGGCCAGTCATCTTGCTTTGCTTGGCCCTGAGTCCATATTTGGTATAACTCAAGGTCCTCCCCTGTGTACAGGTATACCTCTTAGCTGAGATGGATCCTAGTACAGAGGCCTATGAGAAAGTTGATACCGCCTATTATGTGCGAACTGGCACCACCTCCTTTTTAGCCCCCAGTCTTTCTGCATGTGTAATCAGGAAGTTCTCCTTGACCTGAAAAATGAGAAATATGTGGTCTCTTTATCTTTTATCTGGGCAGGGCCCAGCTCCTCCCTGCCTCTGCCATTATCTTGGAGTATCTGCCCATGGGAGAGAGACTCCTGCTCAGCCTGGGGCTTCCATGGAGACAACAGACACTGGTATCTTCCATGTTATTAAATATCCTCATCACTTCATGTTCTAAGGCAAGTTCCTTTAGCTCCAAACTCCATGCTACAGCTGAGACAGGACTGGACAGGGCACAACCTTTGAATGAATGATATAGCCCCAGACATGTATAAACTGATTAGAGTAACTAAGTCCAAGATTGTGATTCACACAGTCTAAGGCTTTGGTGTAGTCAATAAAGTAAAAGTAGATGTTTTTCTGGAACTCCCTTGCTTTTTCAGTGATCCAAAAGATGTTGGTAATTTGATTTCTGGTTCCTCTGCCTTTTCTAAACCCAGCTTGAACATCTGGAAGTTCATGATTCGCATACTGTTGAAGCCTGACTTGGAGAATTTTGAGCATTACTTTGCTAGCGTGTGAGATGAGTGAAATTGTGCGGTCATTTGAACATTCTTTGACATTGCCTTTCTTTGGGACTGGGATGAAAACTGACCTTTTCCAGTCCTGTGGCCACTGCTGAGTTTTCCAAATTTGCTGACATAATGAGTGCAGCACTTTCACAGCATCATCTTTTAGGATTTGAAATAGCTCAACTGAAATTCCATCGCCTCCACTAGCTTTGTTTGTAGTGATGCTTCCTAAGACCTACTTCACTTCTCATTCCAGGATGTCTGGCTCTAGGTGACTGATCATACCATGGTTATCTGGGTCATGAAGATCTTTTTTTGTATAGTTCACCTGTGTGTTCTTGCCACCTCTTCTTAATATCTTCTGCTTCTGTTAGGTCCATACCATTTCTATCCTTTGTTGTGCCCATCTTTGCATGAAATGTTCCCTTGGTATCTCTAATTTTCTTGAAGAGATCTCTAGACTTCCCCAATCTATTGTTTTCCTCTATTTCTTTGCACTGATCACTGAGGAAGGCTTTCTTCTCTCTCCTTGCTATACTTTGGAACTCTGCATTCAAATGAGTATATTTTTCCTTTTCTCCTTTGCCTTTAGCTTCTCTTCTTTTCTCAGATAATTGTAAGACCTCCTCGGACAACCATTTTGTCTTTTTGCATTTCTTTTTCTTGGGGATGGTCTTGATCACTGCCTCCTGTACAATGTCATGAACCTCTGTCCACAGTTCTTCAGGCACTCTGTCTATCACATCTACTCCCTTGAATCTATTTCTCACTTGCACGGTATAATCATAAGGGATTCGATTTAGGTCATACCTGAATGGTCTAGTGGTTTTCCCTACTGTCTTCAATTTAAGTCTGAATTTGGCAATAAGGAGTTCATGGTCTGAGCCACAGTCAGCTCCCAGTCTTGTTTTCACTGACTGTATAGAGCTTCTCCACCTTTGGCTGCAAAGAATATAATCAGTCTGATTTTGGTATTGACCACCTGGTGATGTCCATGTGTAGAGTCTTCTCTTGTGTTGTGGGAAGAGGGTGTTTGCTATGACCAGTGTGTTCTCTTAGCAAAACTCTGCTAGCTTTTTTCCTGCTTCATTCTGTACTCCAAGGCCAAATTTGCCTGTTATTCCAGGTATCTCTTGACTTCCTACTTTTGCATTCCAGTCTCCTATAATGAGAAGGACATCTTTTTTGGGTGTTAGTTCTAGAAGGTCTTCTAGGTCTTCATAGAATCATTCAACTTCAGCTTCTTCAGTATTACGGGTTGGGGCATAGACTTGGATTACTGTGATATTGAATAGTTTGCCTTGGAATTGAACAGAGATCATTCTGTCATTTTTGAGATTGCATCCAAGTACTACATTTCAGACTCTTGTTGACTATGAGGGCTACTCCATTTTTCCCAAGGGATTCTTGCCCACAGTAGTAGATATCATGGTCATCTGAGTTAAATTCACCCATTCCAGTCCATTTTAGTTCACTGATTCCTAAAATGTTGATATTCACTCTTGCCATCTCCTGTTTGACCACTTCCAATTTACCTTGATTCATGGACCTGACATTCCAGGTTCCTATGCAATATTGTTATTTACAACATTGGACTTTACTTCCATCACTGGTCACATCCACAACTGGGTGTTGTTTTTATTTTGGCTCAATTGCTTCATTCTTTCTGGAGTTATTTCTCTACAGTTCTCCAGTAGCATATTGGATACTCACAGACCTTGGGAGTTTATCTTTCAGTGTCCTATCTTTTTGACTTTTCATACTGTTCATGGGGTTCTCAAGGCAAGAATACTGAAGTGGTTTGCCATTCCCTTCTCCAGTGGACCACGTTTTGTCAGAACTTCCACCATGACCCATCTGTCTTGGGTAACCCTATAGAGCATGGCTCATAATTTCATTGAGTTATACAAGGCTGTGATCCATGTGATAAGTTCAATTAGTTTTCTGTGGAAAATTCTTAAAGAGATGGGAATAACAGACCACCTTACCTGCCTCATGAGAAATCTGTATGCATGTCAAGAAGCAACAGTTAGAACTGGACATGGAACAACACACTGGTTCCAAATCAGGAAAGGAGTACATCAAGGCTGTATATTGTCACCCTGCTTGTTTAATTTATATGCAGAGTACATCATGTGAAATGCCAAGCACAAGCTGGAATCAAGATTGCTATGAGAAATATCAGTAACTTCAGATATGCAGATGACACCACCCTTATGGCAGAAAGCAAAGAACTAAAGAGCCTCTTGATGAAAGTGAAAGAGGAGAGTGAACAAGTTGACTTAAAACTCAACATTCAGAAATCTAAGATCATAGCATCCAGTCCCATCACTTCATGGCAGATAGATGGGAAACAATGGAAACAGTAACAGACTATTTGGGGGGTCAAAAATCACTGCAGATGATGACTGCAGCCATGAAATTAAAAGATGCTTGCACCTTGGAAGAAAAGTGATGACCAACTTAGACAGCATGTTAAAAAGCAGAGACATTACTTTACCAGCAAAGGTCCTTCTAGTCAAAGCTATGATTTTTCCAAAGTTATGAGTTTTCCAATATGGTTTTTCCTGGATGTGAGAGTTGGACTATAAAAAAAGCTGAGCATCATAGAAATGATGCTTTTGAACTGTGGTGTTGGAGAAGACTCCTCAGAGTCCCTTGGACTGCAAGGAGATCCAATCAGTCCATCCTAAAGGAAATCAGTCTTGAATATTCATTGGAAGGACTGATGCTGAAGCTGAAACTCCAATATTTTGGCCACCTGATGTGAAGAACTGACTTATTTGAAAAGCCCTTGATGCTGGGAAAGATTGGGAGAAGCAGGGGATGAGAGAGAATGAGATGGTTGAATGGCATCACCGACTCAATGGACATGAGTTTGAGTAAGCTCCAGGAGTTGGTGATGGACAAGGAAGCCTGGTGTGCTGCAGTCCATAGAGTCACAAAAGTCAGACACAACTGAGCGACTGAATTGAAGTGAACTGAAATGAAGGCCAAGGTGTTGAATGAATGGACTTCCACTATATCTTGAGTCTGAGCTCATTGTAACATATCAGCAAGCTGATGATACACCTGCAGGCACCATGACAGTTCCAAGTGAAAGTCACTCCGTTGTGTCCAACTCTGTGACCCCATGAACTATACAAGTTCATGGAATTCTCCACGCAAGAATGCTGGAGTGGGTTGCCATGCCATCATCCAGGGGATCTTCCCCACCCAGCGATGGAACCCAGGTCTCCCACATTGCACTCAGATTCTTTACCAGCTGAGCCACAAGGGAAGCCCAAGAATACTGGAGTGGGTAGCCTATCCCTTCTCCAGCGGATCTTCCTGACCCAGGAATTGAACCAGGGTCTCCTGCATTGTAGGTGGACTCTTAACTGACCCAGCTATCAGGGAATCCCCAGTTCCAAAGCCAAACATAAAAGGTCAGAAAGTGGGTGGTGGCTCAATTCTTGGAAATCTCCACCCTTTCCCCAACATAGTTGCAATAATCCTCCCACTTATTAGCCTGTGAAATTACCCAGCCCTATAACAACTGACAACCCCATACCCTGGGGTGTCTCACCCTCTGAGATGGCCCACACTCTGTCTATGCAGAATGTATCTTCCTAAGCAAACCTTTCACTTTCCTATGGCTGCCTCTTAAATTTTTTCCTTTGCAAATCAACACATACTTGGTGGCAGTCCTGGGGACTCCCTGAGATATAAACATCTCTCTAGCCCCACTCTCTTTCCTTTTTCTATTTCTTTTTTTGACGGCTCTGCCACAATGTGGGCTCTTAGTTCCCCGACTAGGAATCAAACCTGTGCCCCTTGCTTGGCAGCTCAGCTTAACCACTGGTCTGCCAGGGAAGTCCCCCCACTCTCTTTCCTTCAGCACAACCAGTCACACAAAATCACATCCTTGACACCTAGGGAATGTTTTCAGTGCATTAAATTAAAAACACCAGCCCCTCCCTCTCACAAGCATCACCTTGGCCTGAGTATCCTTTACTAGCTCACTGCCAGCACCAGAGTTCTGACCCTTTTGGTGGAATGTCCTCAAAAAGGCAAGGAGAATTTAAAGAATTATCTATGCCTATAATTTCAGGTCTTCTCAAATCTACATCTTCTGACACCCTAGAACCTTTTGGTTAAAAAACCTGAGGTGAGGTGGGGAGAAAGAAACTAAAATGAAGAGTCTTACCTAGTCAGATTGCTCCCAAATATTCCTCTAGCCCATCCACTAGCTGTCCACTCTTGCTGCCAAAGATTCAAGAGAGAAGCCAAATGTACCTCACACATATCTTCCCACCAACTCCAACCTCAGAAAATCTTCAAGGTATCAAAGAAAGAGAGTGAGAGATCTACCTCCAGGTGAGAACATGGGAAGGTTGGAGTAATTCATCTCACTTAAAGGAGCTGCCCTTTGGGTATTAATTTAAAAAGTGACTGGTGGTCCAGTGGTTAGGAATCTGCAGGGGACACAGGTTCACTCCCTCATCCAGAAAAATTCCACATATTGAGCAGAAGCTAAGGACACACACCACAACTACTGAGCTGGCATGCTGCAAGAACTGAAACCCGAGCACTCAGGACCTGTGCTCTGCAAGAAGAGAAGCCACTGCAATGAGAAGTCCACGCACCACAATGAGGAGTAGCCCCTGGTCACCACGACCAGAGAAAGGCCTGCACAGCAAGGAAGACCCAGCACAGCCAAAAATATAAATAAAATTTTTAAATGGTTTAAAAAATTGTTTAATAAAATAAAAAGTAACCACACAAGCCAGACATATAGACTTCTTTATCCCACCATTCAATATTGCAAAGTAATTTTAATCCAGCTTCTTCAGCCAGCCCAAATTTCAGATGCATGCCTATCTTAAAATGTATCACTACCCACCTTCACAGTGTTCATTGCATCCCCGAAAGGTCAGCCTAAGTATACCTTTAAAACCCTGCCTTCTGCCACAATCATCATTTCTTGTTCCATCTGGCTCCCAAGATGTATTTCTTGGTCAGCATAGAACTAAGGACACACTGAACCACATAGTGACTCTATTTTTGCTCCTGCCATCCAAGACAGTTGAGAATTAGGTTCGTTTTCTTTGCCTCTAGGCTCTTGTAGATCCCTGGGAACTGGAGCGTGGCTAAGAAGGCAGCGACTTTATCTACCACCTTTAATCAGGGTCGTGCTTAAGCCTTCCCAACAGACGAGAATCAATGTTTAAAAATAATTCTCAAGATGCTGAATGAATAAAAGAGGTCATTTCATTAATTCTATGGTGAGTAATGGACAGTTATGCACATAAATGACATTGCCGCTGGCTGTGCTGCCCATAGGAATCCAGCCTGCACAAAAGTGCTGCCCAGAGAAGCGTAATCCCATCCGGGACACATTATCGGCAGATGAAGATGTAATGGGCCAGAAGTCACAGAGTGTTTCCCAGCTTGATACATGAATCAAATCGACTTTCTGAAGTCCTCTGGGAACATGTGTAAAAACCTGGGAAAAGGAACATCTTTCTCTGAGCAACTGTGATCAACTCTCAGGGTATTTCCCGGAGATTCATAGCCAGTGAGGCCACTCACTGAGCGGATCATACATGTCATGCCACTAGCCCTAAACTGGACACTCATTTCCAGGAAATCTGCTACCCTTGAATCATCATTGCTATAATAAGCATGAAAGAAGAGGGAGTGATGATGTCTCCTGAAAGAAACCTTTTGCCTAGTTCTAGAAAATCATTTGCCAGGCATCAGCCTGAAATAATTTATCCAGTCTTCATGACTCTTTTCGGAAAGAGGTTAATGACTCGTTGCCAGATGCACTGGGGAAAAAAATGGAACTTCATGAGCATTCCTGTGGCAATTGATAAAACTGAACTGGGGTCCCAGGTCGATTATTTACTGCATGTACATCTAAGGGAAAGTTGTTTAACCTCACAAAGACTTCATTTTCTCACCTGTCAAATAAAGGCAATACCACTGCCTTAAAAGCGGTGGCAAGGACTAAATGGACACATCACAGCAGTGGAATTTAAGAGCTGCTCATTGGCCTCAGATCCCTGTGTTCAGAATGGCTTCTCACCAGCTGTGTGACTTTGAACAAGTTACTTACCCTCTCTGGTCCTCAATTTCTTCATAACAATAACACTTTTAATGATGTTTTTATGAGAATAAAATGAGTTAGCACAGGCGAAAAAAAAAAAAGGCTGAGAACAGTGCCTGACATAGTAACCACCCAAGGAGCGTTATTGTTATCATTTTATGTAAAGAACCAAGTGGGTCCACACTGCATCCATCAGACACAGTAAACAGGAGCTCTGTCTGTCCCCCGTTCTCTTGGCAAACTCCAGGGGAAACGTTAGGTAACATTACTCAGTACCTTTTATTTTCCAGTTCCTCTACGTAAATGAGGATTACAGCAAGGGATTGTCCCCTTATCTCCATGGACGCAGACCTTTTTGCCTCATTTCCCATTGGAAATATTTCAGACGTGACTGACCCCAAGTCCAACAAACATGACCTCTAAAGCCCTCTTGACAAAAAAATACAATCCCTCCAACCCACCTGCTCCCAGCCAGAAAATACACTCCCTCAACTCACCAATCCATCCAGGTGCTTCAATACTCATGATTCCATAATCCAGAAAATATTTGCAAAGCACCTGCCACTTACAAAGCAATAAAGAGAACACAAAGAAGGAGCAGTTGTGAACTCTGCTCGAGGACCCGATGATTAGTAGGAGAGAGGAAAAACAAAAGGCACAGGGTGAGAGCCGCCATGAGAGGCCAACAAAGGGGGTCAGAAACGACTTCAGGAAGGAAGTGGCATTGGGACTTCATCTTAATCAATGTGTAGCATCCATGGGAATGGGGTATTCCAAACGGAAGGAAGAATGGGAACAAAGGTTTAGTTGTAAGAAAGCATGAGGGAAAAAAAAGCAAGACAAACAACAACAACAACGAAACTGACTGCAGGTTCCCTGGTTGCCTAATGGTTAGGGTTCAATCCCTGGTCAGGGAACTGAGATTACACAAGCCTCAGAGTATGGCCAAAAAGAAAAAAAAGAAAGCATGAGAGGTACATTGGGAAGGATACAAGGTCGTCCCCTCTGACAGGAGCTTAGGATAAATAAAACATTAGAGTTGGAGATAAAAAAACTTTTAAAATGATATTTAGGGTAAAACTGGAAGAGTGTAAGTGTATCTATAAAGTGGGGAGACAGTGAAGATTTTGGAAAGGTAAGTAGCATGACTGCTGCTGCTGCTGCTGCTGCTGCTAAGTCACTTCAGTCGTGTCCGACTCTGTGCGACCCCAGAGACAGCAGCCCACCAGGCTCCCCCACCCCTGGGATTCTCCAGGCAAGAACACTGGAGTGGGTTGCCATTTCCTCCTCCAGTGCATGAAAGTGAAAAGTGAAAGTGAAGTCGCTCAGTCGTGTCTGATTCTTCGCGACCCCATGGACTGCAGCCCACCAGGCCCCTCCGACCATGGGATTTTCCAGGCAAGAGTACTGGAGTGGGTTGCCATTGCCTTCTCCAGAAGTAGCATGACTAAAGCTATTCTTTTTTTTTTTTTTAAGATTGCTTTTTTACTTTTTTTTTTTTTTTGATAATCATTTTTAAAACCTTTATTGAATTTGCTGCAATATTTCTTCTGTTGTTTGTGTTCTGATTTTTTGGCCATGACGCATGTGGGATCTTAACTTCCCAACCAGGGATGGAACCAACATCCCCTGCACTGGAAGGTGAAGTCTCGACCACTGAACTGCCAGGGAAGTCCCCTAAAAAGATGGTTCTTGGATACCTAACAACATTGCAGAGGATGAGTCTGAGAGGAGAGAGATGGGCATTAGGAGACTGTTACTTGAGTTCGAGTGAGAAAGCAAGCAACTGGTTAGGGTGTGAGGGAAGAGTGAGGGAGATATGGGATGTAGTTGCCACAGATCTCCAACGATGCTTGGACTGGGAGGTGAAAAGAGAAGGAAATCAAGGATAAGCCTCAGATGTTGAACCTAGCTCCCTGATGGAACACAGGGGTAACATCCTCCACAGAAGCAGGGGAGAAGATCTTGGCTTTGATGAGAAATGATGACTTGAGTTTATCCCTCTAAGAATTAGCTCTGCCTTTTCCACATTCTCTTTTGAAACTGCAAAAAGAGAGAATTACCTTCTCATGTTCTGTCCTTATTTACAGGATCAGGTGTTTATGAAAATCATAAGGCCCTGGGACCTCTTGAGTAGAGAGGAAAGAGTGACAGAAGTAAAGGCAATCTTCTCTTCCTTCGTCACAAGTTTGTCTATGGCTCACAAGGGAGAAAAAATAATAGGAGGGTTTTCCACTGCTGCTGCCGCTGCTGCTGCTGCTAAGTCACTTCAGTCGTGTCCAACTCTGCGACCCCAGAGACAGCAACCCATCAGGCTCCCCCATCCCTGGGATTCTCCAGGCAAGAACACTTGAGTGGGTTGCCATTTCCTTCTCCAAGGCATGAAAGTGAAAAGTGAAAGTGAAGTCGCTCAGTCGTGTCTGACTCTTCGCAACCCCATGGACTGTAGCCTACCAGGCTCCTCCGCCCACGGGATTTTCCAGGCAAGAGTAATGGAGTGGGGTGCCATTGCCTTCTCCGGATTTTCCACTACTAGAATGTAAATGCAATGGGGCCAGGGAATTTTGCTTTGTGTTGTTTTTCTCAGTGATGTATCTCTAGTACCTAGAGCAGTCCTTGGCAATAGTTGGGAGCTCAATAATGTTTAGACAGCATATTAAAAAGCAGAAAAATCACTTTACTGACAAAGGTCCGTATAGTAAAAGCTGTGGTTTTTCCAGTAGTCATATACAGATGTGAGAGCTGGACCATAAAAAAGGCTGAGGACCAAAGAATTGAGGCTTTTGAAGTGTGGTGCTGGAAAAGACTCTTAGGAGTCCCTTGGACACCAAGGAGTTCAAATCAGTCAGTCCTAAAGGAAACCAACCCAGAATATTCACTGGAAGGACTGATGCCAAAGCCAAAGCTCCAATACTTTGGCCACTTGATGCAAAGAGACAATTCACTGGAAAAGACCCTGATACTATGAAAGATTGAGGGCAGGAGGAGAAGGGGATGATAGAGGATGAGATGGTTGGATGGCACCATCAACTCAATAGACGTGAATTGAGCAATTTCCAGGAGATGGTGAAGGACAGGGAAGCCTGGTGTGTGGCAGTCCTTGGGTTAGCAAAGAGTCAGACATGACTGAGCAACTGAGTAACAACAATGATGTCGAATGAATGAATGATCCCTGTTTCTAGGCTTATGAAGAAATAAAGATTAGGTCTCTATAGCTCACTCAGGCTCTCCCTCCCAACCTCAGTCATCTACTCTGTTCATTCTTTTCATTTTTTTTCATCTTTGTCCAAATACATCTAGAAATAAGTCTCAAATTGCCCTGCTTTATAGTCATACACTCTTGTAAAGCTCTCAGGAACTGATAGTTGAAGGAAAGATAACAAGTGGAAGCTGTTGGATGATCAGGAAGTTGGATATTTAGGATGTTACCAAACATAGCTCCTTGCTGAGGAGGCTAGATATGAAAGTACGAAAGGATCTGACTTATTTTCTTGATTTTATTTTCTATTTTTTGGCTCACTGTATAATTTTCATTTCCCTCTTAGAACATGATTGGGCAGCGATTTGGAGACTGGAATGCCAACCAGAATATGTTGAGTCTCTTTTGACGCTATGGGAGGATGCCTTACAACCAGTTTTGGCAAATTTGAGGAGTAAAATCCTCTATAGACTCTCAACAAGCATCACAAGGTCGAGGAGTTGGTCTGAGAAAGAGGACATCAAGGTGGAATATGTTTAAATGACTAAGGATTGGGATTTGGAAGGATGTTATTCAAAGGAGTAGTTTATGAGTCAGAGTGGTCTTGACATCAGAAGCTTTAACCTCAGGTCCACCCATCCGGACTCGTTATAGTCAAATTGTATCTTATCTTCCTTTTCTGCTTCCTGAAACTGAATCCTGGTTTCCTCTGTGAGTATTATCAGCTGCCTAAAACTTTATAAGATAAAAGAATGTTTTCTTTTTTGGAAGTTGCTACTCAAGGGCTCAAACTCATTTCCAAACCTACAAGTTTAAACTTGGTAATGTTCAACATGAACCACTCATCCCCCTCTCTTCAGATTATACTCTGGGGTCATTTTTTATGGGCCTATTGCATGCCAGGCACAGTGGGAATATGAGAACAGAAATGAATAAGACTGTCAGTCTTGGGGAAAAAAAAAGAGCAAAAACACAATTCCTGTGTAGAGAAAGACACACAACCAGCTCTTCCAGAACAGGCCATGGCCAGGGCTGACACAGCCACTGAAAGTTTTTGAGTAGTAAGTTTCATGACACCCAGGCTTAGCTTTTTCAAATGGCTTCCACTTTATTTCTTTCATGACTAACTTCATTCTTTCTAAAGATATGCAGAATAAAAGATAAATGATATGTTCATTTTACAATTAGTATTGAGTCCATTCTGAGGAATTATATAGTCACTTTTGCTGTTTATATGCTGAGTTGTGTCCAACTCTTTTGAGATCCCATGGACTGTAGCCCACCAGGCTCCTCTGTCCATGGGATTTCCCAGGCAAAATACTGTAGTGGGCTGTCATTCTCTTCTCCAGAAGATCTTTCTGACTCGGGGATCAGATCTGCATCTCCTGCATTGCAGGTGGATTCTTAACTGCTGATCCACCTTCTGGTTAAGTCCCAAAGTGAAAGTGAAAGTGTTAGTCTCTCAGTCGTGTTCGACTCTTTGTGACCCCATCACTGCAACCCACCAGGCTCCTCTGTCCATGGAATTCTCCAGGCAAGAATACTGGAGTGGATCTTCCCGACCAAGGGATCAAACCCAGATCTTCCGCATTGCAGGTGAATTCTCTACAGTCTGAGCCACCAGGGAAAAGGATTCTTACAATTGAAAGCAATTAGAGAAAGTTGGAGCTAAAGGTGGAGAAAGTAATCAGGATAAAGGGGAAGAAGTTACTGGATGAGGAAACCAGGAAGAAAAGATGAAAATGGTCGGGAGGAAGGGAGGCTGGACACATGTAATATCTAGATGAAAGAGACACAGGATGATCTAACCCAGAGGCACAAAAACACCAGGACTCATCAAGATCCTTGTGACACTGCCACATCTGGCTTTTCCCCAGGACAGGTCAGTGCCTCACATAAGGTACTGAGTACAGTATTTGTGGATGAAGGTATTAAGAAACTATCAGGTGTGTTTCTTTATAATCGTTATATTTGTGAATCATACTTGTTCTCTTTGGAAAGCAAAGTTTAAACTCACTATCTCTGTCTACCAATCTGATCACATGGACCACAGCCTTGTCTAACTCAATGACACTATGAGCCATGCCCTGTAGGGCCACCCAAGATGGACGGGTCATGGTGGAGAGTTCTGACAAAACGTGGTCCACTGGAGAAGGGAATGGCAAACCACTTCAGTATTCTTGCCTTGAGAACCCCATGAACAGTATGAAAAGGCAAAATGATAGGACACTGAGAGAGGAACTCCCAAGGTCAGTAGGTGCCCAATATGCTACTGGAGATGAGTGGAGAAATAATTCCAGAAAGAATGAAGAGACAGATCCAAAGCAAAAACAACACCCAGTTGTGGATGTGACCAGTGATGGAAGTAAAATCTGATGCTGAAAAGAGCAATATTACATAGGAATCTGGGATTTTAGGTCCATGAATCAAGGTAAATTGGAAGCGGTCAAACAGGAGATGGCAAGAGGGAACATCGACATTTTAGGAGTCAGTATACTAAAATAGACTAGAATGGGTGAATTTAACTCAGATGAACAATATATCTATTACTGTGGGCAAGAATCCCTTAGAAAAAAATGGAATAGCCCTTATAGTCAAAAAAAGAGTCTGAAATGCAGTACTTGGATGCAATCTCAAAAATGACAGAATGATCTCTGTTTAATTCCAAGGCAAACCATGCAATATCACAGTAATCCAAGTCTATGCCCCAATCAGTAATACTGAAGAAGCTGAAACTGAATGGTTCTATGAAGACCTAGAAGATCTTCTAGAACTAACATCCAAAAAAGATGTCCTTCTCATTATAGGAGACTGGAATGCAAAAGTAGAAGTCAAGAGATACCTGGAGTAACAGGCAAATTTAGCCTTGGAGTACAAATGAAGCAGGTCAAAGGCTAACAGAGTTTTGCTAGGAGAACGCACTGGTCATAGCAAACACCCTCTTCCCACAACACAAGAGAAGACTCTACACATGGACATCACCAGGTGGTCAATACCAAAATCAGACTGATTATATTCTTTGCAGCCAAAGGTGGAGAAGCTCTATACAGTCAGTGAAAACAAGACTGGGAGCTGACTGTGGCTCAGATCATGAACTCCTTATTGCCAAATTCAGACTGAAATTGAAGACAGTAGGGAAAACCACTAGACCATTCAGGTATGACCTAAATCGAATCCCTTATGATTATACCGTGGAAGTGAGAAATAGATTCAAGGGATTAGATCTGATAGAGTGCCTGAAGAACTATGGATGGAGGTTCATGATATTGTACAGGAGACAGAGATCAAGACCATCCCCAAGAAAAAGAAATACAAAAAGGCAAAATGGTTGTCTGAGGAGGTCTTATAATTATCTGAGAAAAGAAGAGAAGCTAAAAGCAAAGAAGAAAAGAAAAAATATACCCATTTCAATGCAGAGTTCCAAAGAATAGCATGGAGAGATAAGAAAGCCTTCCTCAATGATCAGTGCAAAGAAATAGAGGAAAACAATAGAATGGGAAAGTCTATAAATCTCTTCAAGAAAATTAGAGATACCAAGGGAACATTTTATGCAAAGATGTGCTCAATAAAGGACAGAAATGGTATGGACCTAACAGCGGCAGAAGATATAAAGAAGAGGTGACAAAAAACTATACAGAAGAACTACACAAAAAAGATCTTCATGACCCAGATAACCACAATGGTGTGATCACTCACCTAGAGCCAGACATCCTTGAATGTGAAGTCAAATGGGCCTTAGGAAGCATCACTATGAACAAAGCTAGTGGAGGTGATGGAATTCCAGTTGTGCTATTTCAAATCCTGAAAGATGATGCTGTGAAAGTGCTGCACTCAATATGCCAGCAAATTTGGAAAACTCAGCAGTGGCCACAGGACTGGAAAAGGTCAGTTTTCATCCCAGTCCCAAAGAAAGGCAATGCCAAAGAATGCTCAAACTATTGCACAATTGCATTCATCTCACATGCAAGCAAAGTAATGCTCAAAATTCTCCAAGCCGGGCTTCAACCATATGTGAACCATGAAGTTCCAGATGTTCAAGCTGGATTTAGAAAAGGCAGAGAAAGCAGAGATCAAATTGCCAACATCCATTGTATCATCAAAAAAACAAGACAGTTCCAAAAAATTATCTACTTCTGCTTTATTGACTACTCCAAAGCCTTTGACTGTGTGCATCACAATAAACTATGGAAAATTCTTCTAGAGATGTGAATACCACCTGACCTGCCTCCTGAGAAATCTGAGTGCAGGTCAAGAAGCAACAGTTAGAACTGGACATGGAACAACAGACTGGTTCCAAGTCAGGAAAGAAGTATGTCAAGGCTGTATATTGTCACCCTGCTTGTTTAACTTATATGCAGAGTACATCATGAGAAATGCCAGGCTTGATGAAGCATAAGTTGGAATCAATATTGCCGGGAGAAATATCAGTAACCTCAGATATGCAGATGATACCATCCTTATGGCAGAAAGCAAAGAAGAACTAAAGAGCCTCTTGATGAAAGTGAAAAAGTTGGTTTAAAACTCAACATTCAGAAAACTAAGATTATGACATCCAGTCCCATTACTTTATGGCAAATAGATAGGAAAACAATGGAAACAGTGACAGACTTTATTTTGGGGGGCTCCAAAATCACTGTAGATGATGACTGCAGCCATGAGATTAAAAGATGCTTGCTCCTTGGAAGAAGAGTTATGACCAACCTGGATAGCATATTAAAAACCAGAGACATTACTTTGTCAACAAAGGTCTGTCTAGTAAAAGCTATGATTTTTCCAGTAGTCATGTATGGATGTGAGAGTTGGACTATAAAGAAAGCTGAGCACCGAAGAATTGATGCTTTTGAACTGTGGTGTTGGAGAAGACTCTTGAGAGGTCCTTGGACTTCAAGGAGATCCAACCAGTCCATCCTAAAGGAAATCAACCCTGAATATTTATTGGGAGGACTGATGCTGAAACTGAAACCCCAATACTTTGGCCACCTGATGGGAAGAGCTGACTCATTTGAAAAGCCCCTAATGATGGGAAATATTGAGGGCAGGAACACATGGGGACGACAGAGGATGAGATGGTTGGATGGCATCACTGATTCAATGGAGGTGAATTTGAGTAAGCTCCAGGAGTTGGTAACGGACAGGGCAGCCTGCCATGCTGCAGTCCACGGGTCACAAAGAGTTAGACATGATTGATCAACTGAACTGAACTCATCTCTGTTTAATTTCCCAGGTCATCTTCACATTTGCTAGGTTACTGTTTCATAATGTATCACTTAGGCATTTACCTGTTGCAAATAACCTACATTTTAGGTTACTTGTAGTGTTTGAATTTAACACTGTAAATATACAAAGGAAGGCAAGAAAGCATCATAGAATTACATAGCAATGGAGTTCCCCTTGAGGAGTCCAAAAGGAAACCAATGAAGGTTCCTTACTGTTTTGCAACTCAAAGCCAGTCCTGGTCACCTGCTCATGCATGTTTGCCTCAGAAGTAGGCAGTTCTGCTTCTCCCTCTGGTCGACTCTTTGGGACTAAGCTTCTCTCTCCTCCTCTGCTTCTTTCCCTCTGCTGCTCCTGTGCCACCTCTCCCTTCCTGCTACCTTGCGTCAGACTTCCACACGGAGACAACATGAAGGAACTGGCATCACTAGTGATCGCTGCTCCCCCTGGATAGAGTTCTTGCACCTGAGAATCTCATGGGCTAATCCACAGTATCTCAATGGACAGGGTGCCCATCCCCTCTCCATTCTGTCCTTGAGGCAACGTATGTGAGGGGAGCTCCCTAAAGCTGCCTGAAGGGCTCAGAATGTGGCAAGCACTTAGAATTTCATGGAATTGCATTCATTTCAATTTATATAGGCAAACAAGTATCACAGAACTATCCAGAATTAGAAGAACATTGGAAACATCATTTATCCAAATCTGATCTCCTGAAATTCCAACCGCTCACCGCCCACTATCCCCAGCAGACCTGCCCTCCCCACAGACCTCTTTATCTCAGCTGAAGACCTCTCCATCCTTCCAATCACTAAAAGTTGAATTCATCCTAGATTCCTCTCTTTCTCTCATGCCCCACATCTGATCTGACTAGAAATCCTTGTGACTCCCCTTTTAAAATATATCCAGAAACTTAGAACTTCTCACATCTCCATCATTATCACCATAGTCCAAATCACCATCACCTCCAGCCTGGATTTATTGCTGATGCTCCTAACTGGTCCCCACCTTGCTCCCCACCTATACTCACTTCCTCACCCAACTATTCTCAACACCACAGCCAGAGTGGTCCCTCTAAACATTGGTCAGATCATGTCACATGACTGTTCAGGACTCTCCAGTAGGTCTCGTGTCTCTTAGAAAAAAGCCAAAGTTCTTACAACAGCCTGTAGGGCTGACATGATTTGCCCTCTTCACCTCCTGTTCTTCACCCCCCTCACTCTTGCTCACCCAGTGGCAACCACACTGACCTCTTTGATGTTTCTAGAATACATTAAACATGCTCCTACCTCTAGCCCTTGCACTGGCTTTTCTCTCATTCCAGAGCACTCTCTTTTCCCAGATAAGCACAGAGATAATACTAACAAACCACCTCACTTAAAATCCCCCCAGCATTCCCAACCCTGCCACACACACCTGCCCTATTGTTGTTTGGTCGCTAAGTCGTGTCCAACTCTTTTGTGACCCAATGGACTGTAGCCCACCAGGTTCCTCTGTCCATGGGATACTCCAGGCAAGAATACTGGAGTGGGTTGCCATTTCCTTCTCCAGGGGATCTGCCCAACCCAGGGATCAAGCCCTAGTCTCCTGCATTGGCAGGCAAGTTCCTTACCACTGAGCCACGAGGGAAGCCCACATACCTGCCCTACATGATGCTCTGTAATGTATCATATAATTTACTTATTTGTTATGGTTTTGGTGTGGGGGTTTTAGTTTTATTTTTCTTTTTGAGCTCTCTCCCTCAAATCCTGGTAGAATGAATGAAAGGTCCATGAAGTAATCGAGACCAATCTTTGCAATAAATATCTCAATAGTTCTTTCAATAAACATTTGTTGGTGAATTCCTGACTTACAGGACAACTGACACAATATTCTGAGCTTATTTAGAAGAGATCAAGTGTTGTGAGAATTCAACTGTGGTTTGGGGTTTGGTGCAATGGGTTGAAAAAAATTATGATTTGCAAAGTACATTTTCTTTCTTTCCTATTATCTGTCTTTTGATCACCAATCTGTACTGATGGCGATTTATACATAGATAATGATGTGCTACTTCCCATAAATAAGTTCATGTCAGTGAGTTAATCCACTAGTTTATAAAGAGATCAGTATGGTTCAGGGAGGATGAAAAGTTATGATTCTCATCTTCAAGGAACTGACATGTAGCATCCATGAATTAGTCCACTATATTCCGGTGCAAGAAATTGTTGCATGCTTTTTTTGTTGTTGTTGTTGTTGCTAAACCAGACTAAATCAGCTCCACTCCCTCAGGCTGAGATCGTCTTCTGTAGGCCCCCAGGTCGACACTGCCTGCCACATGTCTCCATCGGTAGTCCCACTAACTCCTGGAATGCTGACACAAGTCCATGACATTCCCAGAACTTCCCAGCACCAACCACTCTTCCTAACTTTGGAGTACACTCATCTTCCATGTCACATGGTCACCTCTTTCTTAAAACAGTGTCAGGACTGCCCTGGTGGTCCACTGGCTAAGACTCCATGCCCCCAATGCAGGAAGTCTGCTCAGGGAACTGAATCCCATGTGCCATCACTAAGGGTTCACACGCTGCAACTAAAGATGGCACATGCCACAGTGAAGATCAAAGATCCTGTATGTTATCACTAAGCCCTGGTGCAGCCAAGTAAATAAATAAGTTTGAAAAGAGAGGGAGAGATTAAAAAAGTAAACAGTGTCAACCTCTAGTCCCTCCCTCTCAATGATTCTGAACTATAAAGATTTGCTATAAATCTTTATATCAGCATAACAAATTGGGGTGGGGGGGTAAGGAGCTCCATGGAACACAAGGAATCAGAGCTTAATTCATCTTTTTGCCTGATGTAATAACTCTGATAAGATAAAACCATCTCAGAATGATTACAACAAAAGGAATTGTAAAATAAATCTTCTAAATTGAATGTATAAAATTTCAAACAATAGATAATAAGGAATTGATCTAAATGCGTTTGAATTTATCAGAGGAGTGTTCCTGGAAGAAGTGGATTTTCAATTAGTCCTGGAATAGGTAAAGAAGAGATTGAAGTTTTCCAATGAAGAAAGGACAATATTCTCTTTGGTGTACAAGAGAGGAAAAAGGAAGATAGCACCAAGATAGGAAATGGTAAGTCAGATATCAGGGAGGAGAGTTGGAGGTTCTGATGTAGGTACCATAGTCATTGGAGGGTGGGGGAGGGGCAACTCTCCGCCATGGCGGAACTGCAAGTCTGTAGTGCGGCAGACACGGCTGGTAGTCCAAACACAGCAAGCATGACTCAGGACTGATTTAGATTCTCGGAAGAAAAACAGGGGAATGAAAATATGCTCATGAGAGACAACCCACAAAAAGAGAAAAGACCAAACACCACAAAGAAAACTCCCAAGGGTGGCATGGGGCACTCCATTCCAACCAAAGCATAAAATTTCAACTGTATTGCATTTCCCAGAGCTACTTCTGTCACCAGGCTCATCAAATCCAATTCCTCCTTTTGGTGGTCAAAAAATTGAAACCACAGAGACTCAATAATGTAAAGAAACTTGAGGTCATCTGTCTGTATTTTCCGAGATGGTACTAGACTTTGTACCATTTCTCTGTCTCGGGCAGTCAAACTCCTTAAAAAGACAAACAGTGGTAATATTACAGAAGACGCGTCAAGAAAAAGGAAGGGTTTTTAACAACCAAAAGGAATGCTATGCTCTTCAAAGTAGTTTCTAAGTAGTTTCACTATTACTTTTAAGTAGTAGTATGTACTTGGTTCCAGCTGGTAGCACGCAGGAACACACCTTTTTATTATTTCTAAAATTTATTCAATCTTTATCCTTCAAAGTATGTGATTATGCAAAATTGCCCAGAGTTCTTTGGTTCAAGTTCTGGTGACTAAGGTATGTGATTAGACAGGGTACAATACCATCTTTATTAAAGTTAATAGATGGACTTTCTTATGTGGTTCCTTAAGGAACTGTGTTCGGAGAAGGCAATGGCAACCTACTCCAGTACTCTTGCCTGGAGAATCCCATGGACGGAGGAGCCTGGAAGGCTATAGTCCATGGGGTCGCTAAGAGTCGGACACAACTGAGCCACTTCACTTTCACTTTTCACTTTCGTGCATTGGAGAAGGAAATGGCAACCCACTCCAGTGTTCTTGCCTGGAGAATAACAGGGACGGAGGAGCCTGGTGGGCTGCCGTTTATGGGGTCGCACAGAGTCGGACACGACTGATGTGACTTAGCAGCAGCAGTAGCAGCAAGGAACTGTGTTATGGAGAGCTCTTGTTTCTTACTCTCTTGGGCACTAAAGGGGAAATGGATGGTTTCCGTGGTCCCTGAAGTCAGGAAACTTACACATTAAGGCGGTACTTACACAGGTTGGCATGAAAAAGTGAAATATCTGAAGTGTGAGAAGAGGCTGAGTCCTTAGTTTGGTTGGAGGAAGAGGGAAAGCAGCATTTATCTGGTAGTTGGGGGATAACTAGAATCAATATGCAAATAAAGGAATGGGAGGAATATTCCAAATGGAGTAAGAATAACAAAATCACAGCAAAATGAAAGTGCAGGGTGAGTTCAAGAAACAAATAGTCCTGTGGTTGGGGCAACAGGCACTTGGGAGATGGTGGTGGAAGATGAAACCGGACGATGGGGGAACATAAACATCAGAGTCAGGATTGCACCAGATCCAGGAGAGCACTTCCTGGCATATTCTGAACAACCCGGCTTTGTTAGAATAAATAAGTCGCTTCCCCAGCTGAGTATTTTGAAGGACAACGCTCTGGAATGCTCAAAGTCCAGGACTGCAAAAACACACATCAGTCTCCATAACTTGATGACCATATCTGATACTGACTATCTCTGTAGAGAAAAAGTAGGCACCAATAAGGTAAGAAATCAGGCTTCAGGGCACCAAATGAGTCATCAGTAGACCAACAACAGGAGAATCAATTCTGCTGGGCAGTCTCTCATGAGAGGCTACAGACTATAAAGATAAACTCTTCCAGGAAGCCCTCTTGAGCAAAATCTATTTCTGTCTCAGGGGAATTTGAGAGGTCTCTCAGAGGTTCAGGAGTTAGTGGGGGAAGAGGTGGCAGGGATTCAGATTCATGGACTGAGCTTGGAAAGAGCTCAGCCTTGTGAAGAGCTGAGGTGGAAAGAAGCAAAGAAGCCAGGTGGACTCTCCAGCATCAACATAGGATGGAAGTGAAGGGGGTTTGAGAGGAAGACCCCAGCAGGCCTAGCCTGTGGGTGCCCAAGATGAACACAGAAATCGAGCAGGGGCCTGTGGGGGCCTTTCTGTCCCCCATTTCTCATAGGCAAGACTCCAGCTTCCATGACCTTCCCTGAGTTCCAAAAGGCAGATTCAAGGGAGGAGCAGTCAAGAAATCACCTGACACAAGATTAAACGGAACAGAGAAGCTCATCAAGATTAGGAGAGTAACACCCGAGATACAGGAGTGCAAGCCCTGCTCCCACTCTAATCTTGTCAGGAACCCCACCTTTGACGCACGGTTATAAAAACCCTCACCAAATTCTCTGGAGTTGAGACACATGGTTTTTCAAGGCAGAAGCCTAGTGTGTCTCCCTTTGCCTGGCGAAGTAACAGAGCTGTTCTTTTCTACTTCACCCAAAACTCTGTCTCTGGGATTTGATTTGGCATCGATGTACAGAGAGGCTGAGCTTTTGATAACACCATCAGGCCTCAAGATAGAACAGCCATGTTCATGCTCAGTCACTTCAATTTGTGTCCGACTCTTTGCAACCCTCTGGACTGTAGCCCGCCAGGCTCCACTGTCCATAGCATTTTCCAGGCAAGAATACTGGAGTGGGTTGCCATTTCCTTCTGCAGGGGATCTCCCCGCCCCCGCCCCATGCATCGAACCTATGTCTCCTGCAGAACCTGCATTGCAGGCAAATTCTTTACCACTGAGCCACTGAGGAAGCCCAGAACAGTCATAGCCCCACAATTAATTCTGAACACCACCAGCTGGAAGTCCAGGGCTACCAAAATAATTCCCTGTCCTGGTCAGAGCTGGCCCTAGAAGAGTGGCTCTCAAGTTTGAGATACACCGTGGTGACCTGGAGGGCTTGTCAAAGCACATATTGCTGATATTGTCAAAATGTATCAGGAGGGAAAGGGGCACAACTTTTGAAAGAATGACATAGCCCAAGGACACAACATAAACCAATTAGAATCAAACCAAGATGGCTGTCAAGACTAGACCTCGATCCTCAATCAGCAAGTGAAATGACACCCAGAGGTGTCATGACAGTTCCCAGGCACTGTCAAAAGACCAGAGTGCGCGGTGGCCTAAATCCTGAAACTTCCACCCCTTCCCCAAAATAGTTAGATAATCCTCCCACTCATTAGCATATGAAATTACCCAGCCTATAAAAACTAACACGCCATTTTCTCAGCCACACTCACCCTCTGCAATGGCCCACACTCTGTCTGTGGAGTGTGCTTCTCTCCAAATCTAAATAAATCCACTTCTTACCTATCACTTTGTCTCTCACTGAATTCTTTCTGCAATGAGACATCAAGAACCTGAGCTTCGTTAGGTCCTGAAACCAGGTACCATAGGTTTTGGCTGGGTTTGAGTCCCAGCACATGGATTCAAGTTCCAATCTGAGGTAAACAGTTTCAAAAACACCTCAGTTTCTGATTCAGTAGGTCTGAGATGGGCTGAAGAGTTTAACTTTCTAAGGATTTCCCAGGTAGTGCCAACGCTGTTAGGAACCACTGACCTAGAACTTGATAGGTCAGAGTGTCACAGGGAAGAGCCAATTTTGACTCCAAGCTGGATGTGTTTCTTTAATTTTATAGTTTGTTTTTCATTGTTTTTGTTACAATAATCATACATAAAAAGCAGAGACATCACTTTGCCAACAAAAGTCAGTATAGTCAAGCTATGGTTTTTCCAGTAATGATGATTTAGTCACTAATTCATGTCTGACTCTTGCAACCCCCATGGACTATAACCCACCAGGCTCCTCTGTCCATGAGATGCTCCAGGCAAGAATACTGGAGTGGGTTGCCATTTACTTCTCCTGGGGATCTTCCCGACCCAGGAATCAAACCCGGGCCTCCTGCATTGCAGGCAGATTCTTGCCCAACTGAGCTACAAGGGAAGCCCCTGGTTTCCCCAGTAGTCATGTATACAGATGTGATAATTGAACTGTAAAGAAGGTTGAGCATCCAAGAATTGCTATCAAATTGTGGTGCTGGAGAAGACTCTTGAGAGTCCCTTGGTCTGCAAGGAGATCAAACCAGTCAATACTAAAGGAAACCAACCCTGAATATTCACTGGAAGGGCTGAGGCTGAGGCTAAAGCTCCAATACTTTGGCCACCTGATGGGAAGAGCCAACTCATTAAAAAAAGACCCTGATGCTGGGAAAGATTGAGGGCAGGAAGAGAAGGAGGCAATAGAGGATGAAATGTTTGGATGGCATCGTTGCACTCAGCGGACAGGGGTTTGATCAAACTTTGGGAGACAGTGAAGGACAGGGAAACCTATCGTGCTACAGTCCATGGGGTCACAAAGAGTCAGACAAGGCTGACTTCGAGACTGAACAACAAAATTCAACCTGCCTCAGGGAACCCTGCCCCTCTGCCTGAAGAAAGTAACATATCCCCTCCCTGAAGCAGGGCTTCCTTTGCAGCTCAGCTGGTAAAGAACCAGCCTGCCAATGCAGGTAGACCTGGGTTTGATTCCTGGGTTGGGAAGATCCTCTGGAGGAGGGCATGGCCACCCACTCTAGCATTCTTGCCTGGAGAATCCATGGATAGAGAAGCCTGGCAGGCTACAGTCCATGGGATCACAAAGAGTTGGACACGATACAGCAACTCAACATAGCATAGCAGCTCCCTGAGGTCAGCCATTCCAGGAGATATTTGCAAAGTAATGGTCTTTACTTGTTCAACTCCTCCCCCTCTCTGTCCTATAAAAGAACCTGGCATCTAGACCCCTGAGAAGACGGATTATTTTGAGACTTTAGTCTGCTGGCTTCTCAGTCAACAGTGGTCTTCTCAGTCAGCTGGCGTTCTGAATAGTTACATTCCCTGCCTTAACACCTTGTCTCTCGGGTTAATTGGCTGGTCAAGGGACAAGCTGACTGAGCTTGGACTCAGTAACAAGAGCACTCAGGTAAAGTCTTCTGTAGCCGAATCTATGCAAGTGATTTTATATGGCCAGGAGACTGATAAGTATCAAAAAACAGCAGTCAGGACAGTGGCAATGCTATAGAAAGAGGAGAGGGCGAAGTGTCTCCTACTTTATAGTCTATGGGAACTTGAGTGGAATTTGTATCCTACTTTTGTGTGAAAATTGTATAAATCTTAATTACATTGAATTGGTGATTTTCAGGTCTACTATATCCTACTTTTCTATATATTCATTCTATTAATTTTTAAGAGTTAGATACTGACATTCCAACTAAAAATCTTAATTTATTTGAAAAAATCATTATAATATACAGTGGAGCTATATGTAACATTGCCCTGTATTTTCCAAGACTCCTGTAAATGTGTTATCATAATTTCATAATTTAAAAAAAAGAAAGAAAAAGGACATCAGGAAAAAAACTAATAAAATCTATAAAATATGGAGTGTACTTAATTTAAAAAAAAAAAAGAGGAGAGGAAGGGAAGGAATTCAAGAAGGAATCTGGCCATTTGCCCAGAGCAACCACCTGTTGGAAGAGGAAGGAACTGAATCACTGGCCTTCACAGATAATCCACAGCTCTGCTGTCACCTGGCTGCCTCTAGAATCACCTCCAGCAGAGGTCCCCAGTTTCCGGGATCTGATGCCTGATGGCCTGAGGTAGAGCTGATGTAATGGCAATAGAAATAAAGTGCACAGTAAATGGAAAGCACTTGCTGCTGCTAAGTCACTTCAGTCGTGTCCGACTCTGTGCGACCCCATAGACGGCAGCCCACCAGGCTCCCCCATCCCTGGGATTCTCCAGGCAAGAACACTGGAGTGGGGTGCCATTGCCTTCTCCGAAAGCACTTGAATTATCCCCAAACCTCCCAATACCTCACCAGTCTGTGGAAAAATTGTCTTCCACTAAACCGGTCTCTGGTGCCAAGAAGGTTAGGGACTTGTATCCTAGCTTTTCAAATATACCAGACCGTAGGCCCCACATACTGCAGATTAAATCAGAATCCCTGCAGGTGGACCCTGACTGTGGGCACGAAGCAAGCTCCCAGGTGATTCTCACATGCAATAAGAACTGAGAGCCATTCTCTAAGGAGAATCTGATTCTATGTGAAGGAAGAAGAGACTTTATCATAGTGAATCTATAGAATGAGGAGTTCATCTCCAGTTAACCTTAGCAAGATTTCCGCACTGACTGGTCCTCCCTTGGCTCTGTCCTTCTCAATCCTTCAGATTGTTTTTACTGCTGGTGATGTTCCCAGAGTCTGAGTAGCATCTTTGCTCTGCTCCCCCCATGCCTTGCTAACTGTGAATCACCGCTGTGGTCACAGCAGTCAAACATCCTTAGAACTGAAAACACCGAACCAGGCACTTTCCTGGAGGTCTCTTTCCTCTTGTCTCTCAGAGGCCTGACACCAAGAGAAAGTTCAAGAGATTTCTTGGTTTCTGCACAGCTACAAGTCTACGAATCATTCATTTTGTAGCAAATAAAAAATATAGGTTTAAGCACCATGAAATTCCCTAGTGAAAAAGAAGATTTATGGATAAGCTAGTTAAATATTTTATGGATAGATAGTCTCAGTCTCAGGAAATATAAGTGAAATTTTGCATGAAAGTCCAACATATAAAATAGATAAGCAGCACCAAGGAACGGTGTGAAAGCTGTATTGCTATTTGTGTTAGTGAAAGAAAGGGAGTGAAGAACTTTCCTGGAGATCCAGTGGTTAAGACTCCACCATTCCAATTCAGGAGTAATGGTTCCATCCCTGGTCTAAGATTCCTGAATTAAGATCCTGCATGCTGTGCAGTGCAGCCTGAATAAAAAGAAAAAAAATTAATAAAAATGAAAAAGAAAGAAAGGAGGTGAGACAACAAGGGCAGGGGTGCGTCATCTTTAGAAAGATAAGAAACAGTGACCTTGGTTTCCCACAACGTGGGGAATAGGGACAGAGCAGTAAGGAGACTTTTGCCTGCATATTCTTTTGTACCTCTTGGATTTTGAATAATGTCCTTGGATCACCTATTTTTAACATTTTTTTAAATAGTGGAGCTGTTCTAGTTGGAACAGGCAGGATCTCACCTTGCCCCCTCTTCTACTCACTCTAACCACCCCCTCCCCAGATGAAGATCCTTCAGGACTTTCAACCCCCTGAAACTCCTCCAAGCATGCCCCCCACCCCAACCCCCACCATGGGATTTGGTTAAGAGAACTGCTGAACCTTTTCAAGCCCAGTGGCTCAAAGCCATGCAACTAACAAATATACATAAATCTCTTGATTCTGTCTTCAGTGTTTTTTTTTTCATGAGTCCTCAAATATAATCCCTTCAACAGAGAAGATCATACATTTGTTAAACTTCTACAGCTATGCCTAAGAGATACCATTCATACATGTGCACATCAGTGGCAGAGAAAACTTACTGACCGGACACCAAATAAAAAATCACAAGCCTCATTATCACAGTATTGATTATATGGCAATAACAACCCTCACCATGAGTGAAAGCTTACACTATTAAAGGATTATGAGCTTATCTGGATATTTTTTAGCATGAGTCACAGGACAAACATTTGGAAGAGGAAAGCACCATATATAGAAAGCAAACCTGTTGCTTTTTGTCGGTGCTGGCACAGCCCCAGCTGGCCACTAGGTGGCAGTAGTGTCCTAGCAACAGTAAAACCGCAAGCCTAGCACGTAGTGAAACCCTGAGCATCCCACAATTGACCCACCTGGCTACACACAGCTTTGAGGAACAGACAGAATTATTAGTACAAATAATTCCCCTATCTCTTGATGAGTTATGTCCTCTATCACAGTAGCCAGGAACGCTTTCTCTTGCATCAGAAAGCAGGCTCGAATCAGCTGCCCTTGGGCGGAATCTGGTCAGCAGAGATGTGTTTGCCTAGAGCAGTGTTTGCTTTTGTTATTTTATTTTAATCTGAAGTGCCTTTAGGTGGAGCAGGCCTTCCCAGAACACTCACCATTCTCTGTCTTATTCGGGGCTTATCCATGCATTTGCACGGTCTCTGAAGGCAGGAGATTAGGATCCCTGCTTGCTCCTGCTCAAATGCTTAGCCCTGTCCGAACCTTTGCGACCCCCTGGACTGTAGCTCGCCAGGCTCCTCTGTTCAAGGGATTCTCTAGGCAAGAATACTGGAGTGGGCTGCCATGTCCTTCTCCAGTGGATCTTCCCGACCCAGGGATCAAACCTGGGTCTCCTACGTCTCCTGCCTTGGCGGGTGGATTCTTTACTGCTGAGCCACTGGGGAAGTCTTTGGGCTTTCCCACCTCCAGCTATTTTTTCTCAAGTCATTCCTCCACAACAACTCCTCCCTCCACGGCATGTGCGTTGTTTCGCAATCCTCATTCTCGAGGGCCCAAATTCAATGTCACCTCTTCCTTCCTCAATCATAGCAGACTGAAATGTATTTCCCCCTCTGACCTCCCAAGACTCACACACTCTATACTACTTAGTTCGTGCTTATTTTCTGCTCCATTAGTTTTCATGTCTCAGCTATTTGTAAATTCTCTGAGGGAAGCAAAGAGGTCTGTTACTTAGTGAGTATGTGTGGGTGTGGGTGTGTAATGGTACCCTGTACAATGCCCTACTCAGCTTTTGATTTCTTCCAACTCAAAAATTATGCCTCCTTAATGAGGACTAATCAGAGAAGGCAATGGCAACCCACTCCAGTACTCTTGCCTGGAAAATCCCATGGGCGGAGGAGCCTGGTAGGCTGCAGCGGAGGAGCCTGGTAGGCTGCAGTCCATTGGATCACTAAGAGTCGGACACGACTGGGCAACTCCACTTTCACTTTTCACTTTCATGCTTCTCTCACTCACTGGAGAAGGAAATGGCAACCCACTCCAGTGTTCTTGCCTGGAGAACCCCAGGGATGGGGGAGCCTGTTGGGCTGCCATCTATGGGGTCACACAGAGTCAGACACGACTGAAGCAACTTAGCAATGAGGACTAATAAGAGATAGGGTGATTTAGAAAAAAGCCTTTTTGAGAATATCATGAAAGAAATTTTTTTATTGTCTTCTTTTTATTTATTTTTGGCTGAGCTGGGTCTTCGTTGTGTTTTTTTTGTTTGTTTGTTTGTTTTGCAAAAGCTTTCTCTAGTTATGGTGAATGGGGGCTACTCTTCATTGCAGCGCACAAGGTTCTTATTGCGGTGGCTTCTCTTGTCATGGAGCACAGGTTCTAGACTTGGGCTCAGTAGTTGTGGTATGTGGTCTTGGCTGCTCCATGACATGTGGAATCTTCCCGGACCAGGGATCTAACTGGTGTCCCCTGCATTGGCAGGCAGATTCTTGTCTACCATGCCACAAGGGAAGTCCAGAAATATATGAAAAATTAAAGCTGAGCTAAAACTTCATTGTCTCCTCCAGGTACTAAGGGGATATATCACAGGATTCTTCATAACCTCAAGACTCAGACAACCTGGATACACATCTTTGCCTCAGCCTGAACAAGCTGGGTAACCCGGAGTGAGTTACTTCACCTGCTAATAATAATGATAGCACCTGCTTCAGAATATTTGTTTTTATTAATATTTTACTTAAAGACACTTGCTCCTTGGAAGAAAATCTATGATAACCCTAGACAGCATATTAAAAAGCAGAGACTTTACTTTGCTGACAAAGGTCCATCTAGTCAAAGCTATGGTTTTTCCAATAGCCATGTATGGATGTAAGAGTTGGACCATAAAGAAAGTTGAGCTGGTGCTTTTGAACTCTGGTGTTGGAGAAGATTCTCAAGAGTCCCTTGGACTGCAAGGACATCCAACCAGTCAATCCTAAAGAAAATCAGTCCTGAATATTCATTGGAAGGACTGATGCTGAAGCTGAAGCTCCAATACTTTGTCCACCTGATGCAAAGAACTGACTCATTGGAAAAGACTCTGATGCTGGGAAAGATTGAAGACAAGGAGAAGGGGACAACAGAGGATGAGATGGTTGAATGGCATCACCGACTCGATGGACATGAGTTTGAGCAAACTCCAGAAGTTGGTGATAGACAGGGAAGCCTGGAGTGCTATAGTCCATGGGGTTGCAAAGAGTTAGACACAACTGAGCAACTGAACTGAACTTGAAATGACTTTAAAAAATGGCAAAAATTGTAGAAAGATTCTCTATACCCAGCTTCCTGGTGGTAGCTAACTACATCTTACAAAAATGTGGTTCAGTTATCAAAACTAGGGATCTGACATTGGTATTATACAATAGCATTAGCTAAAGCTACAACTTCATTTGTATTTCACCAGTTTCCCCACTATTTTCGATTTTCTGGCCCAGGATCCAATCTAGAATTTCACATTGCAACTAGGTACCATGTCTTCTTCATCACCTCCAATCCATGATGCTTCTGGAAAGTCCAGGCCAGTTATTCACAATATGTGTCTCACGTTTTCTCATAAGTAAATGGAAAGGATGCACTTTCAGGCAAGGATATGATATTGTGTCCTCAGTACATCATATGTGGGAATATATGGTGTTGTTCTATTATTACTGGGGAGGTTAACTTCCATTATGTGAATAAAGTAGTGTGGGGGGGATGTCTCCACTGTAAAGTTACTATTTTTCCCTTTTTTAATTAAAAAAAAACCAATATCTCATTTCTGACCATACTTTCACCCACTAATTATGTGCCTGTCAACAGCTCTAACCTGCAATGATTATTACTGTGGTGTTTGCTCAACAGCTATCTTCTGTTTTCTGTATTCCTTCTACATGTATTAACTGAAATTCTACTGTAAGGAAGAGCTGCTCCTCCTCCCTCACTTTTGTCTCCCTCTTTTTACTATGTATTTATTTGGCTGCCAGGTCTTAGTTGCAGCACAAAGTAAGTAAAGTCACTCAGTCATGTCCAGCTCTTTTCGATCCCATGGACTGTAGTCTACCAGGCTTCTCTGTCCATGGGATTTTCCAGGCAAAAGTACTGGAGTGGGTTGCCATTTCCTTCTCCAGGGGATCTTCCTGACCCAGGGATCGAACCCAGGTCTCCTGCATTGCAGGCAGACGCTTTACCCTCTGAGCCACCAGGTTGCAGCACAAGGCATCTTTTAATTGTGGCATGTAGGATCTAGATCCCTGAGCAGGGATCAAACCTGCGTCCCCTGCATTGGGAGTGTGGAATTTTAACCATTGGACCACCACATAAGTCCCCCTTACTTATTTCTTTGGAGGGCGTTCATGAGGATAAAATGAAATAGAACATTTACAACGGTGCCTGGCACATGGTGAAGGCTCAGTGTGAGCCATTTCTCATGTATTGATGAGACAATATGAAAGTTTTCTGATTAATATAGATATTTTCTGGTTTGGAAAATAAGTACTTCTAAAATGTTTAAGGATGTTTCAAAATAGCATGCCATAATAGTTTGCTAGGATACCATAATAAAATACCATAGCCTGGGTAACTTAAACAACAGAAGTTAATCTTCTCAGTTCTGGAAGCTGGAAGTCCAAGACCAAGGTGACAACTGATTCAGTTTCTTCTGGGGCATCTCTCTTTGGTTTGCAGATGGTCTTCCCTCCATGT
This sequence comes from Bos mutus, assembly GCF_027580195.1. Classification (NCBI taxonomy): domain Eukaryota; kingdom Metazoa; phylum Chordata; class Mammalia; order Artiodactyla; family Bovidae; genus Bos; species Bos mutus. The sequence goes on from NC_091619.1 coordinate 40,516,474, forward strand.
GCTGACCTCTGGTGTCTCTTCCTGTGTCCAAATTTCCTCTTAGAAGAACACTAATGAGATTGGATTAGGACCAACCCTAAGAGCCTCATCTTAACTTAATCATACCTTGAAAGACCCTATCTGCAAATATAGTCTCAGTCTGAGGTGCTGAAGTTAGTTTCAGTATAAAGTTTGTGGAGAAACACAATTCATCACATAATATCTACCAACAGGAGACACGGGTTCAATCCCTGGGTCAGAAAGATCCCTTGGAGGAGGGCATGGCTACCCCCTCCAGTAATCTTGCTGGGATAATCCCATGGACAGAGGAGCCTGACAGGCGGTCACAAAGAGTCGGATACAATTGATCAACTGAGCTCGAGCACAGGGAAAGCTCAAGATAACTGGGGAGATAAGTTAGATTGCGGTTGTGGAGTCATTGTGTATTTAAGAGACATTTTAGCAGGAATTCCAAACTCCCGCCTTGAAAAAACTATCATGAAAAAATCATCGTACATGTGAGAGTGCTTTCAGAGTTGAAGAGCACTGCACAGATATAAAACAATAGTGTGAAAATCATTGCAACTCTTTGCAACCATTTCTGCATTCATATACAAGTTGTTTAAGCATTCCCTTATGAGGTCATCAGCACCATTCATTGGACTGTTGTTTTGTGGCTGTCAGAGAGCCCTGGAAGGCGATCTTCAACCCAGCTGCTGCTGCTGCTGCTGCTAAGTCACTTCAGTCGTGTCAGACTCTGTGCAACCCCATAGACAGCAGCCCACCAGGCTCCCCTGTCCCTGGGATTCTCCAGGCAAGAATACTGGAGTGAGTTGCCATTTCCTACTCCATCAACCCAGCTGCTCTCTGCCTTATCACACATTTTCATTGACTGGACCCACAATCAATCTGTTTTGCTGGATTTTTGTCTTCCTGAGGTTTGGGGCTTCAAGCAACTCTCTTTAGTCAATGCCAGCTATCTTGACAGTGGCCCAGGGCATCTCCCTCCCTGAGAGAGGAAGCCTGCCGGTGAGCTGGTCAGCAGAGCCCCGATTTCTGCCTCTACCAGCTGCGTAGCCTTGGGCAAGGCCCCTCGTGCCCCACTTTGTCTCAATTCCTAGGCTGAAAGAAGAGGATAACAATCATCACAAGCAGGCAATGAGGATGAATAAGTCAATCTTCATGGAGCATGCAGATAACATAAAATGGGCATACTCCTATTCATGTCTTTCTAGAACCAGCATCAGACTAAAACACCTGCTAGGCAGTTAATCCTTTTATATCATGTCTTCTTATAGGAGGCAATTTGCAGATCGTCATAAATCTTAGCCTTCTGGAAGTGGGAACAAGACAGACATTTCACTCTCTGAGTCAGTAAAAAGAGGGGAATGATTTCTTCCCACTGAAGGTTTTGCTTATCAGAAACTAACAGAGACCAGGGAGAAGATGTGGCCCTCACCCACCCTGCCTGCCCTTGGGTGAAGGAGAGGAGCCAGGCCTCTTCAACTCTTGAATCCTTGCCGTCCACAGCCACCACGGTCCGGGGGCATAGAACTAGGATCTGGGTACAGTGACTGCTTCCTCTACAAGCCTGCCAAACCCATCACCATTCCCCTGGCTGCCAGGAGCCATTCCTTGCTTTAAAGGCTTTCAGAGTTATAAATACTTCTGATGACTAAAGAAAAGAAGTCCTCCTGAGTTGTGCGGCCACTTTCAGAGCACCCAGGGGACTTTCTCTGTAGGAATTGTCTTTGTTAAACATGTCACATTACCTCTTTGCCAAATATAACCCCTCTTCCTGTGAGGTATCCACAGTGAGCACCTAGTTTTGTTGGAAGCCCTGTCTCCATTCCATTTCCTTATTTTCCGTGCCCAACTCTCAGACTCTCAGGCAATTATCACCTCTTGTGCTGCTACAGCCTTCTAGGACATCTCCCTAATCCATCCTGCATTCTCAGTATCTCCTGCCATCCCTACCCTCTCCACCTATTCAAATCCAAAAGTTGAAACAATAATCTATCCAATCCCGCCCCTGTTCCCACATGGTCTTTCAAGTTCCTTGTGGCTATTGTCAAGGAGAAAATGTGTTCCTGTGTGACAAGGAAAAGAGGGGAAGGGACGACAACAGAGGTAGACAGAGCAACACAGACAAAAGGGTGAGGTGAGCAAATGGCCTGTCTGGGGAGCTTCAGTGCATATGCTCAGTCACTCAGTGGTGTCCAGCTCTTTTCAATGCTATGGACTGTAGCCCTCCAGGCTCCTCTGTCCATGGGATTTCCCAGGCACGAATACTGGAAGAGGTTCCCATGCCCTTCTCCAGGGGATCTTCTGGACCCAGGGATTGAACCCACGTCCCCTGCACGGGCAGGCAGATGTTTACCACTGAGCCAGGGGAACTGCAGACCAGCCAGTAAAGCTGGAGCCCAGTGAGCAAGGGAGGAAGAGAGAGGAAGCTGGCCAGAGTACTCCAGCTTCCCAGGTCACAAAGAGCTCTTGGACTGGAATTTGGAGAGGAGTTTGGACTTTATCAGCAGATGGTGGGAGCTACTGAAGGGTTTTAAGTAGGCTAGTGTCACAAACAGATTTGGAAATGGCAGGAGACCATCCGGGACTGTTGCAATAATCCAAAGTTGACAGCGGTGAGGGAGAAGGAGACGTGATGTTGGCTGCAGCAGCATTACTCAAAGTGTTGTCTTTGGACCAGGGCCAACTTCTGGATCAATGTCTGTCTTCCCACTGTTTTTACTGATCCACTGTTTTTACTGATCCGCTTTGAGATAAGGAACTTGTGCCAGAAAGTAAACCCTAGGCACTTCTCAGTTCATCAAGAAAGTCTTGCTTTAGGAAAAATGTTGAAAGCGGCAATTGAAATAAACAGTGTGCTTAGTGATGTAGCTGATTTACATTCTGGCCCAAGTACTTTATCTTTGTGGACCCATAACAAACAGTTTGCAGACCCGGGATGTGACCAACACTAACTTGAGGTACTTTCCAAACCAATGGTGATTTGGGTCAGAGTGAGAAGCTCGCAGTCATGCTGGGTTAGGAAAGGGAGAGAGAGAAGATGATGGTTCTAAAAAAGACCAGTAATGCAAAGTGAGAAGGGATGAAGGAGTGGCACGTGAATTAAATCTCTGAGGGCTCAAGTTAAGATGCCAGATCCTTCTAGTGGAATTGACCATGGCTTTAAGTAAAGCAGAACTGAGTTCAAATGCCAATGTCCAGATATACAGTGCAAACTTGTTAGCGGACCTCTCTGAACCTCACTTCCTTGTGAGGAAAATGGACAGAATAACACCTGCTGCACAGGGACTCAGTGCCCACGACGAAGCACAAGGCAGGTGCTTGCTAATCAATCCCAAGATCTGGTACAGAACAAGCACTTATTGAAAATGTGTTGAATATCATTAAAAAAAAATCAGCTCTGGTGCTTGCCTGGTTCTCCAGTGGCTGACTCTGTGCTTCCAATGCAGGGGACCCAAGTTCAATTCCTGGTCAAGGAACTAGATCCCACATGCCATAGCTAAAAGTGTGTATGCCGAAATTAAGTCTGACTGCCAAAACTAGAAACACCCTTGTGCCTCAACGAGGACCCAGGGCAGCAAAAATTAATTAATTAATTAAATACTTATCTTAATGACCTATGTTTATTTAAAAAAATAAAATAAAAAATAAGATCAAAGGTGATGAGAAGACTATATAAAAAGAGAGTGATATGAATAAGGACAAAGTTGGGAGTACGTAGGTTAGCTAGTCTGGAATATCAAACTCTGAAAAGATAGTAAAATCATGAAGAACTCTGTCCCCAGCAGAATAGTAAAGTCCATATTCCTTCTAACTCCAGCCTCAGTCCCACACTCTATGACCCCAGCCTCCGAGTCATCCTCACTATCCTGGGTCCATCCCCAGCCTTGGATCTTCATCTGATAATACAGCTGCCTTTGGTGCCCCTTTGGTCCTGTTCATGTTGTAGGTACTCACCCAATACCCCCAGGTCCCTCTACTAGGCCACCTGGGCAACTCTGGCCAGTTTCCTCCCATGGGGAGATCCTCAAACTCCTTGCCGCATAGCTGTTGCCTGAAACCTACTTTCGGACAGATGCCCTGGAGAACAACCAGAACCCATTGCCAATTTTGGGGGGCCTCTTTACAATTTGCCTACGGGACTCTGATGTAGTATTGCCATAGCCCTTGGGCACCAAACTCTGTGGTCAGATGGAAACGTATCCCAGTACCTGATGAGTCTGGGGTCCCCCCTGCCCTCAGAACTTGCCTCACCCCTAGTGTGACAATCCAGTTCTAGATCCAAGTCCTTTGCTACAAGTACCTGGGATGAAAAAAAGCATGCTTGTAGTAGTCTCTTATGATCTTTTGCTTTTGTGTGATGTCAGTTGCAACTTCTCCTTTTTCATTTCTATTTTTATTCGTTTGAATACATGAATTTTTTTGTTGTTGATTAGTTTGGCTAAAGGCTTATCAATTTTGCTTATCTTTTCAAAGAACTTGTTTTTAGTTTCACTGATCTTTTCTATTGCTTTCTCCATCTCTATTTCATTAATTTCTGCTTTATGGCTTCTTCCCTTCTACTAACTTCAGGTTTTTGTTCTCTTTTTAGTTGTCTTAGGTGAGGGTTAAGTAGAGATTTTTCTTGTTTTCTTGAGGTAAAGAAGTTATATGACAGTTAACAATTTACAAAGATCTTTTGCATTATCTCATTTGACCCTCACACCAAAGTCATGATGTAAAAAACAATCAACATCCCTATTTTATAGATAAGTGCAAGTGACTTAGTCAGGGTGACCAACTGTCCCAGCGTACCCAGGATTCAGAGGTTTCCTGGCATGCAGGACTTCCAGCACTAAACAGGACATGCACGCCAGCTCAGTCATGTCTGACTCTGCAACCCTATGAACTGTAGCTGGCCAAGCTCCTCCATCCATGGGACTCTCCAGGCAAGAAAACTGGAGTGGGTTACCATTTCCTTCTCCAGGGGAATCTTCCCAACCCGGGGGTTGAACCCATGTATCCTGTGTCTCCTGCATAGGCAGGCAAATTTTTTACCACTGCACCAACTGGGAAGCCCAAAACAGGACAGTCCTGGGAAAACTGGATGGTTAGTCAGGCTAGGTCACATGGCTGTAAGAGACTGAGCTGTTAATAGGATTTGAAACCAAGGCACCTAACCTAGTACCATAATGTGCTTAGTTGCTCTGTTGTGTCTGACTCTTTGCGATGCCATGGACTATAGCCTGCCAGGCTCCTCTATCCATGGGGATTCTCTAGGCAAGAATACTGGAGTGGGTTGCCGTGCCCTCCTCCAAGGGATCTTCCCAACCCAGAGATCAAACCCAGGGGTCCCGCACTGCAGCAGACTCTACCGTCTAAGCCACCAGGGAAGCCCTAGTACTGTAATGCCGCTGCTGCTGCTAAGTCGCTTCAGTTGTGCCCAACTCTGTGTGACCCCATAGACGGCAGCCCACCAGGCTCTTCTGTCCATGGGATTCTCTAGGCAAGAATACTAGAGTGGGTTGCCATTTCCTTCTCTTTAGTATTGTAATAATTGCTCTCAATAAATATTTGGTGAATGAATGACACCTACCTGGTGTGCTCATCTACTGCATCTTATTTGCCTTCTTTCCCCAGGAAATGGCAGGGGAAAGGGCAGGGGAAACACTGTTTTGCATGAGAAAAGCATCCTTGCATTAACTCCCATGTAGGAATAAACGCCAAGAGCAATAATGTCAAAAAAGGGATTAATCAAGCAGAGTCTGTGATTATCTTAATAAGAACTTGAAATCAAAAGTGATTATGAATGGGTCACTAACCCAACCAATATACATACTCTGCCCCAGAATAATCAAAGCTGACGAATATATGAATATTCAGTACATGTAAATTTGAAATCCTAGAATCAGATAACAACACAAGGTTGTAAGAGATACGAAGTGGTCAGTGTATTCCTTTAAAGTCAGTGGCACCCCACTCCAGTACTTTTGCCTGGAAAATCCCATGGACGGAGGAGCCTGGTGGGCTGCAGTCCATGGGGTCGCTAGAGTCGGACACGACTGAGCGACTTCCCTTTCACTTTTCACTTTCATGCATTGGAGAAGGAAATGGCAACCCACTCCAATGTTCTTGCTTGGAGAATCCCAGGGACGGGGAAGCCTGGAGGGCTGCCGTCTATGGGGTCGCACAGAGTCGGACACGACTGACCCAACTTAGCAGCAGCAGCCTTATGGAAATGATCTTAGAAAAGATGACAATCTGTGCTCCTTTTAATGATCTCCAATGAGAGTCCAACAACTTCTTCACGTAATGCTTTTAACACCTACCCATGACAGAGGGATGGGAGAAAAGGAGATTTGTAGAATGCCATCACCTAGCTCACTATGGAGAATCTGTCCCTTTTTCTTCACCCACCAAGTAACTCTTCATCCCTCAATAACACAGAGAAGAAGAGAACACCCAGGAGAGACTGTGGTCCCATACTGTTTCTGGTGGTGACACTTATTTGAAAAGGGGCAAGGGTTTTTTTTTTTTTTAACAACATCGGCATTAAAAGTATCAAACTGTGGCCCCTCCAAGGCCAAGGCTAACTTGGGACTTTGTGCAAATCACAAAAACTCAGCTACTCCAAGGGGTCCTTTAGAAAAGATGTCCCATTCTCAAAGCTGTCACAGCCACCCCTCTGTGGCACACAGCTTGACCTCTTGACCAGCTGAAAGAGGGCTGAATGTCAGCCCCACCTTCTTATCCTCTACCAGACTCTCGGGCAGAGCACAATCTCCAGTCACTGCCACCCTGCTCCCCAACTCCCTGCCCAAGCCTCTGCCAGCTCAAGCTCTCCTCTGTCACCCTGAATGCAATTATCCTCCAAGACTATGTCTAACCTTTTGTCTGACATATTTCCTTTCTTAGCTTATATCACTTTCTGGGATAATTAATTCTCAAGACTCAGCCCCACTGTGGCTTCCCTGGTGGCTCAGATGGTAAAGAATCTGTCTGCAATGCAGGAGACTTTGGTTCAGTCCCTGGGTTGGGAGGATCCCCTGGAGAAGGGAATGGCTACCCACTCCAGTATTCTTGCCTGGAGAATCCCATGGACAGAGGAGCCTGGCAAGCTATAGCCCATGGGGTTGCAAAGAGTCGGACATGACTGAGTGACTCTGAGCACACTTTGAGCACCTGCTGCACTTTGGGGACACCAGGAGGCTGACAGGGTAGCTGGTCCAGAGGATCCCATTTTCCCAATTTTTTTCTTTAGACTTCCCAGGGGGCACTGGTGATAAAGAACCTGCTTGCCAATGCGGGAGATGTAAGGGACACAAGTTTGATCCCTGAGTGGGACGATCCCCTGGAGAAGGAAACAGCAACGCACTCCAGTATTCTTCTCTGGGAAATCCCATGGACAGAGAAGCCTGGCGGGCTACAGTCCATCGGGTGGCAAAGAGTCAGACATGACTGAATTGACTTAGCACAATCTCTGTATGCATCAAGAAACTTCTGAATGTCCATCATTCATTCAACAAGCAATTTACAAGATGCCTATAGATGGTAAGTGCATCAGTCACTGTAATGGAGGTTGAAGTTAATAATGAAACAGTTATAAGAGGCAGAAGTACTTGAGGTCATTAGGGGAACAGGGAATTTTAAAAAGTCATTCCTGGAAGAGAGAACAGCATCACATACTGAAGAAAACAAATGCTCAGATAACTACAAGTTAGTTCAGGAGGGCTGGAGACAGGAAGTTATTTAGGAGTTGGCAAACATGAGCCTGGATAATTCGGTACTTTTCCAGGAAGTTTTCTCCATCTTATCCCTAGAGAAGCAATAGCTTCAGTTCTCTCACTTTGAATAAACATGAAGCAACCAAGGCTTCCTGCTCTTTCTCTTTTATTTTCCAATTTCCAATGCTTTCCACTGATGGAGATATTTTAACCCCTCCTGGCATGTTCTTTTTCACCTGTTTTCTGTACTTCCCCTACCTATGAATCCACATCAGTGTTTGCTGCCGATAACCACTGGGAAGGGTGGAGTAGTCAGGGTTTCCTGTTGGCCCAGGAAGAAGAGAAAACAAGAGGTAATTGCTCTGCACTATGATTAAGCCACTCTGAGTTTCCTTAGAAGTCTGGTTAACCTATCTCAGCAAAACATCAAATACCTATCTCTGCTAAGCACAGCCTCTTCACTGAGGGAACAGAATCCTTTACATTCCCAAAGATGCTTTCCAGTGGCAGAAATGGAGCCACACAAGGGACTGGCCACCTTCGGCCAATATGAAGAACAGCACAGAGACGGAAGGGACTGGGGGAAGGCTGATGAGACATGCCAGGGAGGAGGGGGGAAGAGGTTCTATGGGAAATATCACTGGCTTTGAGCATGACTGTGGGCCTAATGCCATGTGCCTGGCCCACCCGTGGGCTCAGCTAGAAGGCATCCCCACAGGCTTTCCCTCACTGCCGACCTGAGCTGGTTAAAACAGGGATGGGATCTGACCCTTTGCCTCTCGATTCTCTTCTATTCACAGCTATTTATAAGGCCTCCTCAGCATTTTGCCTTTTGCATTTCTTTTCCTTGGGGATGGTCTTGATCCCTGTCTCCTGTACAATGTCACAAATCTCCATCCACAGTTCTCCAGGCACTTTGTCTATCAGATCTAATCCCTTGAATCTATTTCTCACTTCCACTGTATAATCATAAGGGATTTGATTTAGGTCATACCTGAATGGTCTAGTGGTTTTCCCTACTTTCTTCAATTTCAGTCTGAACTTGGCAATAAGGAGTTCATGGTCTTTGCCACAGTCTTGTTTTTGCTGACTGTATAGAGCTTCTCCATCTTTGGCTGCAAAGAATATAATCAATCAATCTGATTTCAGTATTGACCATCTAATGATGTCCATTTGTAGAGTATTCTTTTGTGTTGTGGGAAGAGGGTGTTTGCTATGACCGGTGCATTCTCTTGGCAGAATTCTATTAGTCTTTGCCCTGCTTCATTCTGTACTCCAAGGCCAAATTTTTCTGTTACTCCAGGTGTATTTTGACTTCCTACTTTTGCATTCTAGTCCCCTATAATGAAAAGGACATCTTTTTCTGGGTGTTAGTTCTAGAAGGTCTTGTAGGTCTTCACAGAACCATTCAACTTCAGCTTCTTCAGTATTACTGGTTGGGGCATTGACTTGGATTACTATAATATTGAATGGTTTGCCTTGGAATTGAACAGAGATCATTCTGTTGTTTTTGAGGTTGCATCCAAGTACTGTATTTCAGAGTCTTTTGTTGACTATGAGGGCTACTCCATTTCTTCTAAGGGATTCTTGCTCACAGTAGTAGATATAATGGTCATCTGAGTTAAATTCACCCATTCCAGTCCATTTTAGTTCACTGATTCCTAAAATGTTGATGTTCACTCTTGCCATCTCCTGTTTGACCACTTCCAATTCACCTTGATTCATGGACCTAACATCCCAGGTTCCTATGCAACATTGGGCTTTACTTCTATCACCAGTCACATCCACAACTGGGTGTTGTTTTTGCTTTGGCTCTATCTCTTCATTCTTTCTGGAGTTATTCCTCCTCTGATCTCCAGTAGCATATTGAGCACCTACCAACCTTGGGATTTCATCTTTCAGTGTCTTATCTTTTTGCCTTTTCATACTGTTCATGGGGTTCTCAAGGCAAGAACACTGAAGCGGTTTGCCATTCCCTTCTCCAGTGGACCACGTTTTGTCAGAACTCTCCATCATGACCCATCTGTCTTGGGTGGCCATACACGGCATGGCTCATACTTTCATTGAATTAGACAAGGCTGTGATCCATGTGATCAGATTGATTAGTTTCCTGTGATTGTGGTTTTCAGTCTGTCTGTCCTCTGATGGAGAAGGGTAAGAGGCTTATGGAAGCTTCCTGATGGGAAAGACTGACTGAGGGGGAAATTGGGTCCTGTTCTGATGGGCAGGATCATGTCAGTAAATCTTTAATCCAATTTTCTGTTGATGGATGGGGCTGTGTTCCCTCCCTGTTATTTCAGTTCAGTTCAGTTCATTTGTGTCTGACTCTTTGCCTTGGACTGCAGCATGACAGGCCTCCCTGTCCATCACCAACTCCCAGAGTTTACTCAAACTCATGTCCATTGAGTTAGTGATGCCATCCAATTATCTCATCCTCTGTCATCCCCTTCTCCTCCTGCCTTCAATCTTTCCCAGCATCAGGGTCTTTTCAAATGAGTCAGCTCTTCTCATTAGGGGGCCAAAGTATTGGAGTTTCATCTTCAACATCAGTCCTTCCAATGAACACTCAGGACTGATCTCCTTTAGGATGGACTGGTTGGATCTCCTTGCAGTTCAAGGGACTCTCAAGAGTCTTCTCCAACACCACAGTTCAAAAGTATCAATTCTTTGGCACTCAGCTTTCTTCACAGCCCAACTCTCACATCCATACATGACTGACTACTGAAAAAACCATAGCCTTGACTAGATGGACCTTTGTTGGCAAAGTAATGTCTTTGCTTTTTAATATACTGTTTCAGCTGGTCATAACTTTCCTTCCAAGGAGTAAGTGTCTTTTAATTTCAGGGCTGCAGTCACCATCTGCAGTGATTTTGGAGCCCCAAAAAATAAAAAATCAATTCTTCAGCCCTGTTATTTGCCTGGGGCCAAACTATGGTGGAGGTCATGAAGATAATGGCAACCTCCTTCAAAAGGTCCCATGCATGCACTGCTACACTCAGTGCCCCCAACCCTGCAGCAGGCCACCGCCAACCGATGCCTCCTCCAGAAACTCCTGGGTACTCAGGGGCAAGTCTGGGTCAGTCTCTTGTGGGGTCACTGCTCTTTTCTCCTGCATCCTGGTGTGCACAAGTTTCTGTTTGTGCTCACCAAGCATTTGTTTCCCAGTCCTGTGTAAGTTCTGGTGGCTCTATGGTGGGGTTGACAGCGACCTCCCCCAAGGGGACTTATGCTATACCCAGGTCTGATGCACTCAGAGCCCATGCCCCTGTGGCAGTCCAGTGCTGACCCGTACCTCCAGAGGAGACAGTGTAGAGTCTACACTCCTTTAATCTCAGGTGGTCAGTCTCCTAATCTTTATGAGCATCTCTGGTTCCTTTAATCTTGCCTCAGGTGTTTTCTTGGCTGCTCCTCCCTTTATTAGCAACTGTTCCTGTCTGTCCTTTAGATCTCATGGAAGGTCATGGAGGCTGGAGTCTTGCCCATAAGGAATGGGGGACAAAAAAGATCCCAGTGCCTGGGAGCCCCACAGGGCCCCACTCAGTTTCTACATCCCAGCAGGTTCATTATTGTGGTTCTATAATAAATCTTGAAATCAGATAATGTATTTGTTCTCTCTTTGTGTCAAGTTTCTCTTGGTTACTCAATATGCATTGAGTTTTCAAGACAAAAAAAAAATCTTTTCAGATTTTGACTGGAATTGCATTATATCCATTAATCAAACTGTATTTTGAAGTAGTTTGTCTTATTTCTGCTTTAATTTGACAGAACTCATACTTGAAACTAGCTGAGCCACTTCTATTTTTATGCCATGTGTATTACTTGATGTATCTCTAACACCTTTTTCCATTGGGAAGATTTTTCTTCTCCACTATCTTTCAAGGGCAACTCCGATTGTAGCTATAATGCAACTGCTGTTTATTTTTAGCTTGCACACGTGACCAAGACTAACTGTTGACAAAGGAAGCTCAGACTTTTTCATCCTCCCTCAGCTGATGGAAGATCCCTAATAAGGTTATACATGTGAGCTGAAGCAGCAACACCTGTGAACTCTACAGAGTGACAATGCTGTGTGCTCATGCCCTCTGGTCACACTCTGGCTTGATCACAGATGAACCATTTTGACAGACTGCTGCTGGTCTGGCCCCAATTTATATTTCGTGAGCCCCATGACTGACATTTCCAATGTAGTTAGGTGTCAACCATTTGGCCCAATGACAAGGTTGCTGGCACCATAACCTTGACCTATTGAAGTGCTCTTTCCTGCTCTGGACCCTATTCAAAGCTAGGGGTATTCCTAGGTGTATAACATACTGCCCCCAGAACCCAAAGATACCTACTGTGCCCCCAGAACCTAAAGAAGGCACTATATCTCCTCCTTTGTGGTAGAAGGTACAAGACGTGTCTTTTACTTTGGAGGGGATAGTCCAGCACACTCCAGACCACTGGAGCCATGAAAATGTCACTGAAGTGTCAGGTCCTTAAAACTGTTTTTTTAAGTATTTTAAATTGTGGGCTTTGAAGTTATTGGGATTTTATATACACACACACACACACACACACACACACGTATATTCATTTATATATACATACACCTATGTACAGGAGAAGGCAATGGCACCCCACTCCAGTACTCTTGCCTGGAAAATCCCATGGACAGAGGAGCCTAGTAGACTGCAGTCCATGGGGTCGCTAAGCGTAGGGCATGACTGAGCAACTTCACTTTCACTTTTCACTTTCATGCACTGGAGAAGGAAATGGCAACCCACTCCAGTGTTCTTGCCTGGAGAATCCCAGGGACGGGGGAGCCTGGTGGGCTGCTGTCTATGGGGTCACACAGAGTCAGACACGACTGAAGTGACTTAGCAGCAGCAACACCTATGTACACATACATATATATATATATATATACACACATACACCATATATATACATTTATTCATTTTTGGCTGTGCTGGGTCTTCATTGCTGTGTATGGACTTTTCCCTAGTTGCAGTGAGGAGGGCTCCTCTTTGTTGTGGTGGAAGCCTTCTCATCGTAGTGGCTTCTCTTGTTATAGAGCACAGGCTCTAGGCACTAGACTGCAGTGGTTGCAACACATGGGATCAGTAGTGGTGGCGCATGGCACTGCGGCATGTAAGATCCTCCAGGCCAGGAGTCGAACCCACTTCCCCTAGATTGGCAGGAGGGTTTCTCATCACTGTACCGCCTGGGAAGTCCCTTGAATCTTCATAGTGCTTCTTTATCTTCCGTGTGTCTTATGAAGTCTTCTAGCGTACTCTTTGGTCTTCCCTAGTGGCTCAGAAGGTAAAGAATCTGCCTGCAATTTGGGAGACTTGGGTTCAGTCCCTGGGTTGGGAAGATCCCCTGGGGAGGGCCTGGTAATGCACTCTAGAATTCTTGCCTGGAGAAGCCTGGCGAGCTACAGTCCGTGGGGTTGCAAAGAGTCAGATACAACTGAGGGACTAAGCACAGCACAGCAGTGCGCTCTTCAATCAGCATGATGTAATTGACAGAATGAAGCCTTATCATTTTCAGTGGGATCTCCCAGTGTTCCAAGCATCTTCAGACTACAGAACTATAGAAAGGAGAGAGTCAGCTTAGTCCTGGATGAAAGCTGCAATTGAATATTGTGTCACATAAGTAAAAACTGTTTTGGATCCTCTTTCTAACTGGAATTTTAAAAAGCATATTTCCTAAATCGATTTCCATATATCATTTACCTAAGGCCTTATTGACTTATTTTGTCTTCTTTATCTAGCAATAAAACCTCATCCAGCCTAGTAGCTGCATTCAGGGTACCCTTGTATGAGCTTGTGGTTTTCTGCAATCATTCCCAGAAACATCCAGCTTTTGCAGGAACTAGCCTGGTGATTTAAATGAAGATGTGATAGTGAGTAGTAACTATCTCCCCTGCATCCTTTAGGTCTTTACTGGTAGCATGAATCTCTGCCCTCCTCCCACTCCCAAGATGCGATTTTCCTTTGTTTGCTATTTTTGTTGGTGAGGTCTGGGGCGATTTCAGAGGTTTCCACTTGGCTTTCTTTACTGTGATATTTCTTTCTTCACAGGCCAATAACTCAATATGCCTCTAATTGCTGGTGTGTCAATCTACTTGGGGATTTGAGAAACGAATAATGGGTGGGTCTGGGGACCTAGTGGATCCCCTTTGGCTGGAATTTAGCCAGGAAATTGTTTTTCCCCAGCTCTTATAAATCTCTACTCTAATGGTGAGGCCACCAGGATAACACTCCCTGGGTCTCTGGGTATCATCACAGACTCTGTTCCCTGCAATGTTGAGAAACTGCATTTCCCTAAGGAGCTCCTGAATTAAGCTGATCCTTCAGTGCTATCCCAAGCTGGGGTAAGGGGGTCAAGCCAGTTTGTCCCCATGTTGATTAGTGACTGGATACAAGCTGCCCTGAAGGGAACTTATACAAGTACATGCAATCCTCTGTTCTTGAAGGAACATTTGGGTGGTACATCACAGTGTCTACCAGAGAAATGCTCTTGGAAACCATGTTGGTAATGGAGTAGGGGAAGTATGACTGGGCAGAAGGAGAAGCTGAACTGGGATAAGTTGTAACAGAGAGCTCTGCCAATTCTACAGGGAGCTCTGCACCTGGCATGGCCCTTCAGAGTTGGCCTGAACTGATGGCCTTTGTCCCCTTGCTTCAACCATCATTGGAGGCAGGCGTCCTGGGGAAAAGGGTATAATTTTGGGCTGAGGACAATACTCAAGGAGGGAATGAACTTCAAGCTGCCAGCAGCTCAGCTAGGGAAATGAGTGCCTTAGTCCTGAAGGGAATATCTGGGTGGTGAACCACAGTCTCCATAATAGAAGTCATCAGCATGTAGATGATAATTTAGACCATGGATGGGCTCACTGGGGAGAAAAAGCAGAGAGTAAAATAAAAAGAAGTCAAGACCTAGCCCTAAGTCAAACTATTAAAAGCTAGCTAGAGAGCTGGTGAAAGAGATGGAGAGGGAGCAGCCAGTATGGTAGAAGAAAACCCAGCAGGTAGGGGTGGAAGGTGCAAAATAGGTGAAGGGGATTAAGAGGCACAAGCCTCAAGTTATAAAATAAGTAAGCCACATGGATGTACATAGCATAAGGATATGGTAAATAATATTGTAATAATTTTGTATAAGTGGATACTTGACTTATGGTGATCATTTCATAATGTACGCAAATGTCAAATCACTATTTGGTACACTTGAGACTAACATAATATTGAACACCAACTATACTTCCATTTAAATAAATAAATAAATGACACAAAGAAAAAAAGAGGAAAAGAAAAAGTGTTACTAAAATTAAGACGAACGGAATAGTTCGCCATGTGAAGTGATGCTGAGAGGCTGAACATATAAGACACAGGATGCCCATTGCCTTGTCAGCGTGGAGATCATTGTTAACTATGACCAAATCTCTTCTAGTGGCCAGTGGAGACAAAGGCCAGATTAGAGTGTCTGAAGGATAAAATGAAGCTCAAGCAGGAGAGACAGAATATTAACAAAACGTTTTTGAGTTTTTCTGGCAAAGGAAACAGAAAAATATGTGGAGGTAGTAGCTGGAAGGAGATAACAGTTCAAAGAGGATTTTTATATGTTTTTAATTTGTGCTTGCTTTTTCATTTGATAGCTAATATAGATGTTTCCTATAATAAAGTAATGCTTTTTTCCTATAGTAAAGTAATGCTCAAAATTCTCCAAGCCAGGCTTCAGCAATATGTGAATCGTGAACTTCCTGATGTTCAAGCTGGTTTTAGAAAAGGCAGAGGAACCAGAGATCAAATTGCCAACATCCACTGGATCATGGAAAAAGCAAGAGAGTTCCAGAAACACATCTATTTCTGCTTTATTGACTATGCCAAAGCCTTTGACTGTGTGGATCACAATAAACTCTGGAAAATTCTGAAAGAGATGGGAATATCAGACCACCTGATCTGCCTCTTGAGAAATTTGTATGCAGGTCAGGAAGCAACAGTTAGAACTGGACATGGAATGACAGACTGGTTCCAAATAGGAAAAGGAGTTCGTCAAGGCTGTATATTGTCACCCTGCTTATTTAACTTATATGCAGAGTACATCATGAGGAATGCTGGACTGGAGGAAACACAAGCTGGAATCAAGATTGCCGGGAGAAATATCAATAACCTCAGATATGCAGATGACACCACTCTTATGGCAGAAAGTGAAGAGGAACTCAAAAGCCTCTTGATGAAAGTGAAAGAGGAGAGTGAAAAGTTGGCTTAAAGCTCAACATTCAGAAAACGAAAATCATGGCATCCGGTCTCACCACTTCATGGGAAATAGATGGGGAAACAGTGGAAACAGTGTCAGACTTTATTTTTCTGGGCTTCAAAATCACTACAGATGGTGACTGCAGCCATGAAATTAAAAGACGCTTACTCCTTGGAAGGAAAGTTATGACCAACCTAGATAGCATATTCAAAAGCAGAGACATTACTTTGCCAACAAAGGTTCGTCTAGTCAAGGCTGTGGTTTTTCCTGTGGTCATGTATGGATGTGAGAGTTGGACTGTGAAGAAGGCTGAGCACCGAAGAATTGATGCTTTTGAACTGTGGTGTTGGAGAAGACTCCTGAGAGTCCCTTGGACTGCAAGGAGATCCAACCAGTCCATTCTGAAGAAGATCAGCCCTGGGATTTCTTTGGAAGGAATGATGCTGAAGCTGAAACTCCAATACTTTGGCTGCCTCGTGTGAAGAGTTGACTCATTGGAAAAGACTCTGATGCTGGGAGGGATTGGGGGCAGGAGGAGAAGGGGACGACAGAGAATGAGATGGCTGGATGGCATCACTGACTCAATGAATGTGAGTCTGAGTGAACTCCGGGAGTTGGTGATGGACAGGGAGGCCTGGTGTGCTGCGATCCATGGGGTCGCAAAGAGTCAGACATGACTGAGCGACTGATCTGATCTGATCTGATAGGATGTTTCCATGTTGAGGGAAGAGATGGATGATGTTAGAGAAAGGGTAAGAGAAGAAATAGAGTCAAAGTCGAGTGGGCAGAGGCAGTGGGACCCAGGGCAGAATTAGAGAGACTAGAGAGATTCTGCTAAGAATACCAGTACCAGGAGAAAAGAAGATGGGGAAAGATACGAGCAGAAGTAATGATTTGATGGGGACACAATAAAGAAGTTCTGAAATGATGCCTTATATTCTCTGAATAAAAGATAACTGCCTTCAGGGTAAATAATATGCCTGCACTTGCAGCTCTCTTCCTACCTTAAACCATCACTATAATGGCCCAAGGCTCTGCTTCTCATCACTACACAGGAAGAGAGAACAAGGTGTGGCTTACAAAGCTGGTAGCCCTAGGCACATGTCACTTTACTTTTTTGCCTTCTCTTTTTTCTTCCATTTAGAGTCATCTGTGCCAACTCTCAGGTTGGTAAACAGAGGGTGGGGCTAAAGGTCGAAAGGTGACAGATCTCAATCTGAACTCACTAGCTTAATCAGCTGCATTTCTTCGTTTTAATCAGGAAATCCTGGAGTGACCGAGTCAGCAAGAGCACTTGTGGGGCGACAAAGAAGGGAGGGAGGGGAAGGAGAAGAGGGAGGAGTCCTGTATCGAGGAAGGGAGGGGCGCCTCTCTCTTTTCTGGGCTCAAAATGGATCTTCCTTTCTTTAGACCACATGTTCAATCTCTGACAAATTTTTTTCCTTTGAGATTCTGTTGGTTTTATCATCTCTTTCCTGACTAGAGGGGATTTCACTGCATTTGCAGATAAGGTCTGTTTCCAGATACAGCCAAACTGGTCTACACTCTATTTTGTTACATTGTAAAGCATACAGATATTTGTGGTAAGACTAAGGATATAAAATATAACTATAAAATGTGTTTATAGACATGGGAAATAGTCCTAATACATTGTTTAGCAATAGATGCAGATTTTTTTTAATGTAAGCCAATAAATACATATGTATGGAAACATCTATGTATCTTTAAATGGCTAGCATATATTGAGTGATTATTATGATCTAGATATAAAGTTAGCTCTGAGTATTGAAAATGAAGGTGATGTTTTCATTTCAAAATTTTATCAATAGTTATTAAGTTTTCTATATCCATTACTTTTGTAAATAAAAAAAATAACTAGAAGTTCATTTTAGGGCCAGTATCAAGTCCCTGGTAAACCCTATCATTTACATACAAATTTTGTGGTTCCTCTTTTCTCTGCTTGCAAATTATATTTGTATCAGACATAAGGTTTAGGAGTTGTTTCCTTCTTCTGCATTAGTGTGACTTTGTTCTGCTCTTTTTAACACATGTCATTGCTTTGGGGCTGAGTTTGGAATACCCCATAGGAGCTGAATATCTCCTGGCCTTGGTTATATTACAGAACAATAATTCAATTGTTGAATTATTCAACAACCAATTTCAGAAGCAGAGCAACATTGTGTGTGTGTGTGTGTGTGTGTGCTCAGTCATGACAAACTCCAGGAACTGTAGCCCACCAGGCCCCTCTATCCATGGAATTTTCCAGACCAGAATACTGGAATGGGTTGCCATTTCCTTCTGCAGGGGATATTCTCAACCGAGGGACTGAACCCACATGTCTAGGATCTCCTGCCTTGGCAGGAGTCTTATTCCAATCAGGAGAAGTTATCCTGGCAACCAAATAACAGCAGAGGTTTTGGTTTTGGAAATTTTTTTTTAACCTCTGTTTTCTATAAATTTAGTTTCCTCTTATAGAGTTGGCCTGCCTCCTAAATGTTGAGAACCGCATGATTCAGTGAAGGCTGCTGACACTGACGGGCATATTTTTAAAATTGCTGGAAATCTTTGTTCTATTTTTCTCTTCAGAAGTTGAGATTTATCTGAATATTGGCATCCCACAGTTCCTATTGTTTCCCTGTTTTCCTTTGGAGATTACAACTGAAAGGGCTGGCAACACATCCCTGAAGGTGACATTTTAAAGAGAGGGAGTGTTTGTAATCCTTGCCAGAAAAGAAAGACCCAGAGAACCACTAGAACCATGTTTCCTGATTTGTCCAGTAGGTTTTTGGACCACCCTCTTGGCTGATCTTCCTAATATGATGCTATTTTGCCGTGGTTCTCAGGGAGTTATTTTCCTGAAATGGTTATGCTTATTTGACTTATAGGAAAAGAAGTCTAAATTTTATTTTGGGAAGTGACTCCTGGTCCCTTAAGTCCTTTGAATAAAACCCTAATTTGAACTGAAAAGGAAAAAAAAAAAGTACAAGAAAACACACAGAGAGGCTAAATTGTTTTTTATTTGCTCCCTTGTACCTCCTCTGTATCCCTGTTTGCTTCTGATTACTGATTTCCGAGTAATTGTCTGACTGATTACGCTTATTAGTCAACTAGTGTTCCTCCACTTCAATCCAAAAGTCCATTTTCTGGTTAAGAAGGGCAGGGCTGGACCTGGTAAGGGAGCCTAAACCTTGGTCACAACTAGAAACGTGACTCAGAATGCAAGCCCTTTTCCAAGGGGATTGATGACTGCTTCTTTGTGAAGCTCGGCATATTTACTGCATTCTGCCTTCCTGCCCAGCCATCAGTTCTGGCAGCTCTCAAAGCAAGTAAAGCGGAGTATTGGTGAGAGTGCCAAAAGCAGATCCCCACTGAACACACCTCTTCTCTGCTCAATTCTTTGTAGGGTATTAAAAGGATAATCTTTAAAAATTGTGACACTATACTGTACATCCATAACTTATATAATGTTGTACATCAACTATACGTCAATTAAAAATAGAGTAAGGGACTTCCCTGGTGGTCCAATGGCTGAGACTCCGGGCTCCCAATGTTGGGGGCACAGGTTCAATCCCTGGTCAGGGAATCAGAACCTACATGCTGCAACTGAAAGACCCCACATGCAGCAGATAAATGGCACAGCCAAATAAATAAACAAAGTTATTTTTTAAAAAAGAGAAAGAAAAAGTAAACAGTCTCAGCCAGATACACACACCACTGTCTGTCACCTCAAGTTGTACACCGTGGATGGCTTTAAATGTACGTGCAGTTTTGCAGGGACCCTGTTATTAAATGACATGGGCACAAAACTCATGGATACAGACGTTATGTGACTCACCAATATCCCTGTTTACACAAATCATTTCTTAAAATTTTCTTAACGTTTCTTAAAATTTAAGTGAAGAAACATTACACATTGAAGTTGGTCTTCACTAACATCTCATGCCCATCAGTAACCAGTTATTTCTTCCAAGTGCCTCTGACATCACTAGGAGTGACTTTTCCTGAAAGGGCACAGCAGCTTGAGGACAAAGAATCGTGTATCTCAAAATAATAGAGAAACTTGAGGAACTAGCCTTGACTTCTCCCAAGCTATAAAGGCTCTGCACCCCCAACCCCTTCCTCTGAAACAGGAACCTGGAGATATTTCTTTGTTCTGAGAAGGAGAGCTCATTAGGAATCTTCTTCATTTCCCTTAAGAACAAGCCAATTAAGGAAATCGGAGGGGAAAAGGAATGGCAGCAGGAGAGGAAAGAGATGAAATATGCTTCAGTTTTAGTGTATACACTCTTTGAAAGCTCTCCTTTCATTTCCCTCCCTTCCCTAATATTTAAGATGTCATTCACTTAACCACTCTGAGTCATCATTTTGATCTGATACTAAATTCTTCCTAGATTCAAGGGATGCTAAGAAGGAGCTCATAGCAAATAACTATGCATTTTTAGATAGAATCCACCCTTCTTCTCATTCCCAAAGACACACACATACAGGTTTTTGTTTTTTATTGAGCCACCCATTAGTTTTAGCAAAACCTCAGAGAATAAAAATATATAATGGCAGGGCTCCACACACCACCTCCAAAGGCTATAACAGCACAATTATAATTGGTGAGTGAGTTGGCCATCCATGAACAGAGGTTGAAAGCAAAGTTCAAAGGGCCCTTCTTGTGGTAGCCAGGATTTTAGAGATTAGGGTTTCAGTGTATCTTATTTTCAATAACTTAATGGGCAGAGTATGTGAGCGAGGATATAAGAAATGAAGCAAGGAAACATAAAGAAAAGGAAAAAATAAGAGTGGTAAAAATGCTAAAAATGGGAAATTAAACATGATTTTAAAAATTAATAATAACCTTACCAGAAAAGGGAAAAGTAATTTAGCCTTCAAAGACAAAACAGAGGGATGAAAGAGGAAGTGGTTAAATCAGCCCAGAGGGAAAAAAAGCCTGATGGAACCAAAATAATATGGAGATCTCCACTGTTAGCAGTTTTGCGTGGCTGAAATCTGTGAGTTCTTTTTATTTCCTGACTTGTACTGCCCTCTTTACCAACACCAAGAGCAAAATAAGGAGTCATCAGACCATTAGTCAGCACTTCTAACAGAATTGCATCAACGATTAATCATCTCTGAAAAGGAGTTCCCCATTCTTCCCTTCAAAGTACAGTTACCCCTTGGTATACATGGGAGATTGGTTCCAGGACTCCCCCACAGATACCAAAATCCACAGATGCTCAAGTGCCTTAAAGAAAATGGTGTAGTATTTGCATATAACCAATCCACATTCTCCACTATACTTTAAATCATCTCTGAATTACTTATAGTACCAGATACAATGTAAATACTATGTAGTTGTACATACAAGGTAAATGCTATGTAAATAAATAGTCACCAGTGTGTAGCAAATTCAAGTTTTGGTTTTGGGAACTTCCTGGAAAATTTTTTTTTTTTTCCTGAATATTTTCTATCTGTAGTTGATGCAGATCCTATGGATATGGAGGGCCAGCTGTAATGATTTTTAGGCTAGTTATCATAAGATAATTTTTGAGTTCCATTTCAGAGTTATTGTAGGATAATTCAATTTATATAAAATCTTCACCTAACACCTAAATATTTTTTTCAGAGCAGTCTGCCTTAGTGGAGTGGGTTTTGAGGCCATTGAAATCTGAGTTCAGGGTCTAGCTCTTCCAGTTATTGTTTCAGCAGTGTTTTTTTTTTTTTTTTATTTCAATTTATTGAGTTGATTATTTGATAGTCTGCCTTGCCCAAGAAATGAAGTTTCTTCAAGGGCAGAGATAATTTCTAATCATGCTTTTCATTTATTTGTCATTTGTTTAATAGTAGTTAACACAGAGTAAGTACTATGTAACGTTTAACAAATGAACGGATGATCTATTAATTTTTTTTCACCTGATATTTGAGTTTTTAAAAAGTATTAATGTGTTCATTATGTTCAGTGCTACTATATTATTATGTTCTAGGAGCAAGGGATGGATGAGTAAAAGCTAATCCTTGCCTTCAAAGATTTATAATATGGTAGAGGAGAAATTCATACAATTAAATATCAAGCAAGCCAGACTGTAATACATGCTATAAAAGAGATTTAAACAGATCTCTATGAGAACACAGAGAAAATAAATCTGCCAAAATGTATGAAGCTTTAAAAAGGCAGAGATTATTTGAAATCTGCCTGGAAGGTAGTTTTGGATAAAATGGAGAACTAGAGAAAGGACGGTTCTATTGTCTTGAACAAAAATGTTTTAACCTCTTTGAGCCTCACTTTCTTCCTGCACACAATGGGGATTCTTAGAATTAAATGAAGGAGCCAAATAAAAGGAGCTTTCTCACCTCTACTAAGTAAAAGATTCTAGATAAATTATAGCAACGGTTATCAGCACATTAAGGAATCAATGTTCACACACATGGAAGGGCAAAAGAGAAAGACCTGGAAGAAGAGCTGAAGGGCACAGGCTGTCAGTGTGGGCACATGGACAAGAGAAAGGGTGTGATTCCTGGACATGTGTCCAGTGTGAGAGCAAACACCAACAGCAAGAAGAGGATAATGAAGAGGAAGAAGAGAGACTGGACATGTGTCCAGTGTGAGAGCAAAGAGAAAAACACCAACAGCAAGAAGAGGATAATGAAGAGGAAGAAGAGAGACTCAGCTGGGTGGAGGAGAAATGTAACTTAGAAGCATGTAATTTGCCACTGACTCCAAATCAATGTAGAGAGCGACCTTTGCAGGACCACCAGCATCTGGGTGCAGGCCGGTCACCTGAAGCACAAAGCCAATAAACAGTGGGTTCCTTCACTGCCACAGTCATGATTCTGTGACAAGGGTAAATGTTTACATTTTTGAAGTGCTTTTCTCTTTTTATCTTCCCGAGTGGAAATCTCTGCACTGGTCTGCCTGAGGTAATGTTGTGCCCAGAAGGAAGATTAGAACTTAAGCATCTGCCTGCAATGCGGGAGACCTGGGTTCAATCCCTGGGTTGGGAAGATCCCCTGGAGAAGGAAATGGCAATCTACTCCAGTATTCTTGCCTGGAGAATCCCATGGACAGAGGAGCCTGGTGGGCTACAGTCCACAGGGTCGCAAAGAGTCAGGCACAACTGAGCGATCTTACTTATACAAGGAGAACAAGGCAAAGAGTCATGTTCTGTTTCTGTCATTCAAAAAAATAGGGTTATGCAAGCCTCTTAAAAAGGAATTCACTCTACTCCTTTGTGAGGCCTGAGTAGTTTAACCACCAGGCACGGAGGTTTCAGATCATAGAGGTCTACCACAATAAGAAAAAAAAAAAAAAACCTGTTTGTCAGGTGAATGAAGTCAGGAAAGAAGATATCTGGTCTTTGCTGATGTGGGGAGCTGTGGGAGGTAGCAAGGGAGGAGGAGAGAGGAGTGAAACGGCCAAAGTGGTCCTCATCTCCCCTTCCGCAGTTCTTTCAAGATTGGCTCAGGCAGGGAAAGTAAGGTTAGTTACTTCTGAAGGCTGAGCAGAGGTTACTCTTGAACAGACCCCCCTACGGACTCTGAATGAATCAGTCCTGCATGTGACAAGTCCCCAGACAAGCCGAGGGACCCAGCCTGCTCCCATCCAGGCAGTACAGCCAGACAGAGAGATGTAGAGTTGTAGAAACCTCAAGCCCTTCTGCTCCTCAGAAGCAGGCAAAAAGTCAGCAAGACTTCAAAGGGCCCTCTAGCAGCAGGGAAACTGAAATGACAGCAGGTCAGCTAGAGCTCACTCCAGACTTTGACCAGGCAGAGATTGACCACAGGTCACACCCACCCAAGCCAGCCACAAACACCCACAGGGCCAGCAGCACCAAGTGGATGGGACAACAGCCTGGAGAGCCAGGGGGCAGGCAACTGCCTGAGGACATCGCCTCCTCCCACCGCCTGAGGTTGCAGGAGCCTCAGCCCATCCCCTTGCTTCAAGCAAACCAGGGAAGAAGAGGTGATCTGTGAGCCTGGCTATTATCAGGCAAGGGGAGAAAATATCCAATACTGAACAGTATGAAAAGGCAAAATGATAGGATACTGAAAAAGGGACTCCCCAGGTCAGTAGGTGCCCAATATGCTACTGGAGATCAGTGCAGAAATAACTCCAGAAAGAATGAAGGGATGGAGCCAAAGCAAAAACAATACCCAGCTGTGGATGTGACTGGTGATAGAAGCAAGGTCCGATGCTGTAAAGAGCAATATTGCATAGGAACCTGGAATGTCAGGTCCATGAATCAAGGCAAATTGGAAGTGGTCAAACAAGAGATGGCAAGAGTAAATGTCGACGTTCTAGGAATCAGCGAACTGAAATGGACTGGAATGGGTGAATTTAACTCGGATGCAATCTCAAAAAGGACAGAATGATCTCTGTTCGTTTCCAAGGCAAACCACTCAATATCACAGTAATCCAAGTCTATGCCCCAACCAGTAATGCTGAAGAAGCTGAAGTTGAACGGTTCTATGAAGACCTACAAGACCTTTTAGAACTAACACCCCAAAAAAGATGTCCTTTTCATTATAGGGGACTAGAATGCAAAAGTAGGAAGTCAAGAAACACCTGGAGTAACAGGCAAATTTGGCCTTGGAATACGGAATGAAGCAGGGCAAAGACTGATAGAGTTTTGCCAAGAAATACACTGGTCATAGCAAACACCCTCTTCCAACAAAACAAGAGAAGACTCTATACATGGACATCACCAGATGGTCAACACCAAAATTAGATTGATTATATTCTTTGCAGCCAAAGATGGAGAAGCTCTATACAGTCAGCAAAAACAAGACCAGGAGCTGACTGTGGCTCAGACCATGAACTCCTTATTGCCAAATTCAGACTTAAATTGAAGAAAGCAGGGAAAACCACTAGACCATTCAGGTATGACCTAAATCAAATCCCTTATGATTATACAGTGGAAGTGAGAAATAGATTTAAGGGCCTAGATCTGATAGATAGAGTGCCTGATGAACTATGGAATGAGGTTCATGACATCGTACAGGAGACAGGGATCAAGACCATTCCCATGGAAAAGAAATGCAAAAAAGCAAAATGGCTGTCTGGGGAGGCCTTACAAATAGCTGTGAAAAGAAGAGAAGCTAAGAGCAAAGGAGAAAAGGAAAGATATAAACATCTGAATGCAGTGTTCCAAAGAATAGCAAGAAGAGATAAGAAAGCCTTCTTCAGCGATCAATGCAAAGAAATAGAGGAAAACAACAGAATGGGAAAGACTAGGGATCTCTTCAAGAAAGTCAGAGATACCAAAGGAACATTTCATGCAAAGATGAGCTCGATAAAGGACAGAAATGGTATGGACCTAACAGAAGCAGAAGACATTAAGAAGAGGTGGCAAGAATACACAGAAGAACTGTACAAAAAAGATCTTCATGACCCAGATAATCACGATGGTGTGATCACTGACCTAGAGCCAGACATCCTGGAATGTGAAGTCAAGTGGGCCTTAGAAAGCATCACCACGAACAAAGATAGTGGAGGTGATGGAATTCCAGTTGAGCTATTCCAAATCCTGAAAGATGATGCTGTGAAAGTGCTGCACTCAATATGCCAGCACATTTGGAAAACTCAGCAGTGGCCACAGGACTGGAAAAGGTCAGTTTTCATTCCAATCCAAAAGAAAGGCAATGTCAAAGAATGCTCAAACTACCTCACAATTGCACTCATCTCACACACTAGTAAAGTAATGCTCAAAATTCTCCAAGCCAGGCTTCAGCAATATGTGAACTGTGAACTTCCTGATGCTCAAGCTGGTTTCAGAAAAGGCAGAGGAACCAGAGATCAAATTGCCAACATCCGCTGGATCATGGAAAAAGCAAGAGAGTTCCAGAAAAACATCTATTTCTGCTTTACTGACTATGCCAAAGCCTTTGACTGTGTGGATCACAATAAACTGTGGAAAATTGTGAAAGAGATGGGAATACCAGACCACCTGATCTGCCTCTTGAGAAATTTGTATGCAGGTCAGGAAGCAACAGTTAGAACTGGACATGGAACAACAGACTGGTTCCAAATAGGAAAAGGAGTTCGTCAAGATTGTATATTGTCACCCTGCTTATTTAACTTATATGCAGAGTACATCGTGAGAAACGCTGGACTGGAAGAAACACAAGCTGGAATCAAGATTGCTGGGAGAAATATCAATAATCTCAGATATGCAGATGACACCACCCTTATGGCAGAAAGTGAAGAGGAACTCAAAAGCCTCTTGATGAAAGTGAAAGAGGAGAGTGAAAAAGTTGGCTTAAAGCTCAACCCAGAAAACGAAGATCATGGCATCCAGTCCCACCACTTCATGGGAAATAGATGGGGAAACAGTGGAAACAGTGTCAGACTTTATTTTTCTGGGCTCCAAAATCACTACAGATGGTGACTGCAGCCATGAAATTAAAAGACGCTTACTCCTTGGAAGGAAAGTTATGACCAACCTAGATAGCATATTCAAAAGCAGAGACATTACTTTGCCAACAAAGGTTCATCTAGTCAAGGCTGTGGTTTTTCCTGTGGTCATGTATGGATGTGAGAGTTGGACTGTGAAGAAGGCTGAGCACTGAAGAATTGGTGCTTTTGAACTGTGGTGTTGGAGAAGACTCTTGAGAGTCCCTTGGACTGCAAGGAGATCCAACCAGTCCATTCTGAAGGAGATCGCGCCCTGGGATTTCTTTGGAAGGAATGATGCTAAAGCTGGAACTCCAGTACTTTGGCCGCCTCATGCGAAGAGTTGACTCATTGGAAAAGCCTCTGATGCTGGGAGGGATTGGGGGCAGGAGGAGAAGGGGATAACAGAGGATGATATGGCTGGATGGTATCACTGACTCGATGGATGTGAGTCTGAGTGAACTCAGGGAGTTGGTGATGGACAGGGAGGCCTGGTGTGCTGCGATTTATGGGGTCGCAAAAGTCGGACATGCCTGAGCGACTGAACTGAACTGAGCTGAGTGTGTATATATTAACCTCCACCTCCTAATTTATCCCTCCCCCCGCCCCCCGCCCTTTGATAACCTTAAGTTTTTTTTTTTTTATGTCTGTGAGTCTATTTCTATTTGTAAATAAATCGGTGTCATTTTTAGTTTCCACATACATGTGCTATTCTATGGTATTTGTCCTTCTCAGTCTGACTTTCATCATCTCTAGGTAAATGGGACTACATTTTAACCTGGGTGTGTATTTACTGTTATTCCTCCCTCTGGTCAGGAGGTGAGAGCTTGGGAAGAAAGCCAAAACAGTATAGACAATAAAGGTCATTTTTCTGCACATCCAAGCTGCACTGTATGTTAAATTTTGCAATTCCGTCATATGTTCTTTGTTTGGTTTCCTGTGAAAGGCAATGTAAGCAGAAAATGCATTTGTTGACTGTCAGGACTTCCAAAGGAATGAATTATTTGAAAGAACAATATTCACCCTAAGTGTCCTGGCTTGACTCAGGAGGATCAAATGACTGACAAGGAAAGAGAGTAGAAAGGGAACTGTCTGTAGGTAATGATTTTGTCTATTTTCTTGATGTGTTGGCAGTGTCTGGAGCATAATAGTGAAAGTGAAAGTCACTAGTCCATGGAATTCTCCAGGCCAGAATACTGGAGTGGATAGCCTTTCCCTTCTCGAGGGGATCTTTTCAATACAGGGATCGAACTCAGGTCTCCAGCATTGCAGGCAGATTCTTTACCAGCTAAGCCACAAGGGAAGCCATAAGTGCCCCATAAAGTTGTTAAATGAATGAAGAAATAAACAAAAATTGACTAGTAGTTATTTTGTGCCAGACGTTATAAACATGATCCTATTTAATTTTCACCATAACCTTTTGAGGTTGTCATTATCATCAAGATTTGATAGATAAAGGACTTCAGACAGGTTGAATAACTTCTCCAGGGTCACACACCTGTGTGTGGTGTGGACAGAATTCAAGCACAGATCAAACTGACTACTGTGACTTCTCAATGTATTTCCTCCTGTGGAAGGAAATCTCTTCATATAGAATAAATTTCAATGACATTCCCACCCCCTTTTTTATATTACAAGGAAGATCCTGGTGTTCTTTTCCATGACCAGATGGCTGTGACCACTGCAAAAATAATCCCTACCTACCACAAAAATGATCCTTCTGCTAAGAATGTAACACCAATTTTGTGGCAGCTGCTGTGTCTAAATTGAAACGTTAATAATTATCTGGATAAAAGAAATCAGAAGAAAGTAGAAGAGGCTATGTGTGAAACAAAACTTCAATCCCAGAAAAATAAAAGGAAAGGAAAACAGAAATCATAACAGAAATCAGAGATTTAACTAAAATAGCATCTTTGAATGTCAAAAGAACTCTTGAGCTTTGTGTAATCAAAATAAAGAACAAAACAGACCAAACTGCATAAAGTAAGTCCTTTCTTGGGTTTCCAGTGACGTTACAAACCACAAAAGACTCCACCATTTTTTAAATTACAGCATGAGGTTTTACCCTCTGTTGGGTTCTTTGGTCAAGCAGTAACATCTACATTAACATTTCATACACCCATCTGCTTTGATCTGAGATTCCCTCTAAGTTCAACAGACATTTATTCCCAGTGCTGCAGAAGCAAAATCATTGTCATTTCAGAGAGTTGCACTCCACTTGTCCCAGTTGCAAAAATTAGCAAGTGCCAATAGCCTAAGGGTCTAAAGAAAACCTGGCGGGATCTAAAAGAAATAAAGCTGGATGCATAAAACCGGAAATACAATCAGCAACACAAGTATTTCACTTTCAGTCATGGGTCTTGCTAAAAAGACTATGATTTCCAAATATTTAGTAGTATAACGAAAAGAGAAATGATGAGGAACCAGGAGCAAGTCACTAATCTCTAAAATAAGACCCTTGGACATGTGAATCTCTAAGGTCCCTTCCAACTCAACAGATCTTTGATTATGAGTCTGGGAAGCCTGAAGAAGTTCTCTTGGCTTCTCTGGGTAATGGAAAAGCATAGCCCACCTTCTTGGAGATTGTGTGTGTATGCGCATTCTCAGTCACTTGGTCATGTCCAACTCTTTGTGATCCTATGGACTATAGCCCAACAGGCTCCCCTGTCCATGGGTTTTTCCAGGCAAGAATACTGGAGTGGGCTGCCATGTCCTCCTCCAGGGGATTTTCCCAACCCTGTGATGGAACCCACATCTCCTGTATCTCTTAAAATGGCAGGCTGATTCTTTACCACTGAGCCACCTCATTAGCTTAAGATTCTTCATTCTAAGGAAACAGGTAGTGGATAGGATTGTTGTTCATAGGATTATTGTGTGTAGCAAGCAGAAAAATGGGAAAGTCAGACTTGCTCATACACTTTCTGAAGCTTTCAAATTTTAAAGTAATTTTGGAAAAGGAGGATAGAGAGAGCCAACATTTGGGAAGTACTGTAGCATCCAATGCCCATGACTGACACTCTCATTATGCTACTACTTTGTAAGAGATGGCAATTTTTTGAAAGGTTGAGATGCTAGTGTTTCAGTATCCATCATCACCACGCAGTCTGAGAGCTGGAACCTCTCATCCAGATATGTGGTAGCCTACAAAGATCACATACACCAACCAAGACGACTCCCTAACACAAAGTCCCAGAACCCAATCTAGATGGTTTCCCAACTCCACAAGAGTTTTCACATCCCAGGAAACTGCTTCACTGTGAGACTGATTGAGCACCAATGGTGGATCTCAATGACAAGCTCAGTTATTTCTATTTAAATTAAGTGATAAATAGGCGCCCTTAGGTCATCTGTGAATACTATCATGTGAAGTTTGGTCTGTATGAGATTATTCTGAAATTGAATCAGCTACCAGCATTTAAAACTCAGACTACACGTCAGAATCCCTATGTCCATCTCCCATAGGAACATCTGAAAACACTGGGTTCCTATTCTCAGCTGGCAACATATGACTGGAGGAAGTAAGGACTCCTCACTGAGATGGACTTTCTTCTCAAGTTGGTCTCACTCCTATCTGACTCACTTCATTCCAGTAGTCCTCTGCCTGCTTCCCAGAGGCATTTGAGAGCCACCACTGACACAAAGATCTAAATAGACTAGGAAACCTTCCGTAAGCCACTCAGCAGCCAGGATGCAAGGCCTCAGGATCTAAGTGGCTACCTTAGCATCTAATTATGAAGCTGATCTATCAAGACCCGTGTGCAAGAGACTCCTGAGAGCCAAATGATGGAAGGATGCTGGCAAACAAGTTATTGGTCTTTACAGCACTGACAAGGAATGAAGACCAGGCTAGAAGCACTGATTCATTATTGAAATGGTTTTTCAACTGCTCTGCTCTGCCATTCATGGTATATAAAATGTCCTTTTGCAAGATATCAGGTTAATTAGCCAAACAGCATATGGAGTTGTCAGTTCAGTCATTCAGTCGTGCCCAACTCTTTGCATCCCCATGGACTGCATCACACCAGGCTTCTCTGTCCCTCACCAATTCCCCAAGACTACTCAAACTCATGTCCATTGAGTCAGTGATGCCATCCAACCATCTCATCCTCTGTTGACCCCTTCTCCTCCCACCTTCAATTTTTCCCAGCATCAGAGTCTTTTCAAATGAATCAATTCTTCACATCAGGTGGCCAAAATATTGGGATTTCAGCTTCAGCATCAGTCCTTCCAGTGACTGGTTGGATCTCCTTGCAGTCCAAGGGACTCTCAAAAGTCTTCTCCAATATCGCAGTTCAAAACATCAATTCTTCAATGCTCAGCTTTCTTTATAGTCCAACACTTATATCCATACATGACTACTGGAAAAATCAGAGCTTTGACTAGATGGACTTTTGTTGACAAAGTAATGTCTCTGCTTTTTAATATGCTGTCTAGGTTGGTCATAGCTTTTCTTCCCAGGAGCAAGTGTCTTTTAATTTCATAGCTATAGTCACCATCTTCAGTGATTTTGGAGCTCCCCCAAATAAACTCTCTTACTGGTTTCATTGTTTCTCCATCTATTTGTCATGAAGTGATGGGACCAGATGCCATGATCTTAGTTTTCTGAATGTTCAGTTTTAAGCCAACTTTCTCACTCTCCACTTTCACTCTCATCAAGAGGCTCTTTAGTACTTCTTCACCTTCTGCCATAATGGTGATGTCATCTGCATATCTGAGGTTACTGATATTTCTCCCAGCAATCTTCCTAACACTTTGTGCTTCATCCAGCCTGGCATTTTGCATGTTATACTCTGCGTATAAGTTAAACAAGCAGGGTGACAATAAACAGCCTTGATGTACTCCTTTCCCAGTTTGGATCCAGTCTGTTGTTCCATGTCCAGTTATAACTGTTGCTTCTTGACCTGCATACAGATTACTCAGGAGGCAGGTCAAGTGGTCTGGTATTCCCATCTCTTTAAGAATTTTCAGTAGTCAATATAGTCAATTTGGCATAGTCAATAAAGCAGAAATAGATGTTTTTCTGGAACTCTTTTGCTTTTTCAGTGATACAACAGATGTTAACAATTTGAACCCTGGTTCCTCTGCCTTTTCTAAATCCAGCTTGAACATCTGGAACTTCATGATTCATGTACGGTTGAAGCCAGGCTTGGAGAATTTTGAGCATTACTTTGCTAGCGTGTGAGATGATTGCAATTGTGCGGTAGTTTGAACATTCTTTGGCATTGCCTTTCTTTGGGATTGGAATGAAAACTGACCTTTTCCAGTCCTGAGGCCACTGCTGAGTTTCCAAATTTGCTGACATATTGAGTGCAGCACTTTCACAGCATCATCTTTTAGGATTTGAAATAGCACAACTGGAATTCCATCACCTCCACTAGCTTTGTTCATAGTGATGCTTCCTAAGGCCCACTTGACTTCATTCAAGGATGTGTGGCTCTAGGTGAGTGATCACACCATCATGGTTATCTGAGTCATGAAGATCTATTTTTGTATAGTTCTTCTGTGTGTTCTTGCCACCTCTTCTTAATACCTTCTGCTTCTGTATTTCCGTACATTTCTCTTCTTCATTGTGCCCATCTTTGCATGAAATATTCCCTTGATATCTCTAATTTTCTTGAAGAGATCTCTAGACTTTCCCATTCTTTTGTTTTCCTCTATTTCTCTGCATTGATCACTGAAGAAGTCTTTCTTATCTCTCCATGCTATTCTTTGGAACTCTGCATTGAAATGGGTATATCTTTCCTTTTCTCCTTTGCTTTTCACTTCTCTTCTTTGCTCAGCTATTTGTAAGGCCTCCTTAGACAGCCATTTTGCCTTTATGCATTTCTTTTTCTTGCTAATGGTCTTGATCACTACCTCCTGTACAATGTCACAAACCTCCATCCATAATTCTTCAGGCACTCTGTCTATCACATCTAATCCCTTGAATCTATTTCTCACGTCCATTGTATAATCATAAGGGATTTGATTTAGGTCACACCTGAATGGTCTGGTGGTTTTCTCCACTTTCTTCAATTTAAGTCTGAATTTGGTAGTAAGGAGTTCATGATCAGGGCCACAGTCAGCTCCTGGTCTTGTTTTTGCTGACTGTATAGAGCTTCTCCATCTTGGGCTCCAAAGAATATAATCAATCTGATTTCAGTATTGACCATCTGGTGACGTCCATATGTAGAGTCTTCTCTTGTTTTGTTGGAAGAGGGTATTTGCTATGACCAGTGTGTTCTCTTGGCAAAGCCTTGGCCCTGCTTCATTCTGTACTCCAAGGCCAAATTTGCCTGTTACTCCAGGTATCTCTCGACTTCCTACTTTTGCATTCCCGTCTCATATAATGAGAAGGACATCTATTTTGGCTGTTAGTTCTAGAAGGTCTTGTAGGTCTTCATAGAACCATTCAACTTCAGCTTCTTCAGCATTACTGGTTGTGTTGCAGGAAGGCGGATCCCTTCCTGGGCCTGAAACTGGGCTCTTGTCTAACACTCAGAAATGAATTATCCGAGGAGACACATGTGCTGACAAAGCAAGAGATTTTATTGGGAAAGGGCACTCAGGTGGAGAGCAGTAGGGTAAGGGAACCCAGGAGAACTGCTCTGCCTCAGTCTCGGGTTTTATGGTGATGGGATTAGTTTCTGGGTTATCTTTGGCCAATCATTCTAATTCAGAGTCTTTCCTGGTGGCTCACACATCGCTCAGCCAAGATGGATGCTAGCGAGAGGGATTCTGGGAAGTGGACGGACACGCCGTGTCTCCTTTCAACTTTTCCTGAACTCTTCCAGTTGGTGGTGGCTTATTAGTTCCATATTCCTTATCAGGATCTCCTGTCATCAAACAACTCATGCAAATGGTTACTACGGTGCCTGGCCAGGGTGGGCGGTTTCAATCAGTGTGCTTTCCCTAACAGTTGGGGCATTGACTTGGATTACTGTGATACTGAATGGTTTACCTTGGAAACGAACAGAGATTATTCTGTCATTTTTGAGGTTGCATCCAAGTATTGCATTTCAGAGTCTTTTGTTGACTTTGAGGGCTACTCCATTTCTTCTAAGGGATTCTTGCTCACAGTAGTAGATATAATGGTCACCTGAGTTAAATTCCCCCATTCCAGTCCATTTTAGTTAGCTGATTCTTAAAGTGTTGATGTTCACTCTTGCCCTCTCTTGTTTGATCACTTCCAATTTACCTTGATTCATGGACCTAACATCCCAGGTTCCTATGCAGTAGTGCTCTTTACTGCATCAGACTTTACTTTCATCACCAGTCACATCCACAACTGGGTGTTGTTTTTGCTTTGGCTCCATCCCTTCATTCTTTCTGGAGTTATTTCTTCACTGATCTCCAGTAGCATATTGGGCACCTGCCAACCTGAGGAGTTCATCTTTCAGTGTTCTATCTTTTTCCTTTTCATACTGTTCATGGGGTTCTCAAGAATACTGAAGTGGTTTGCTATTCCCTTCTCCAGTGGACCACATTTTGTCAGAATTCTCCTCCATGACCTGTCTGTCTTAGGAGGCCCTACATGACATGGCTCATAGTTTCATTGAAATAGACAAGGCTGTGGTAAATGTGATCAGTTTGATTAGGTTTCTGTGATTGTGGTTTTCATTCTGTTGGCCCTCTGATGGATAAGGATAAGAAGCTTTGGAAGCTTCTTTACAGGAAAGAATAATTGAGGGGGGAAATTGGGTCTTGTTCTGATGCTCAGTAAATCTTTAATCCAATTTTCTGTTGATGGGCAGGACTGACTTCCCTCCCTGTTGTTTGACCTGAGGCCAAACTATGGTGGAGCTAATGAAGATAAAGGTGACCTCCTTCAAAAGGTCCCATTCGTGCCCTGCTGCACTGAGTGCCCCCAACCCTGCAGCATATGGAGGCGTTTCAGCAATATAAAGGAATATTTCACCCTACTTAAGGAATTCAAACAGAGCTTCACAAAACTAAATGCTTTCTAGATCCTACAATTCTTTTCCATAAAGATAAGCCCAATTCCATGGAGAATACTGTAAATCACAAAGATCCTGATCTTAGCAAAATTTAACAGACAGATCCTCACATTCCCCAAACCCATACTTGACTCATTTAGGTGGAATTAGGTTTGTTTCTCCGTAGCACTATTTCTCAGTGTGTGATGGTCATCAGCCTGAGTGCCAGCCCTGGAATCAGGTCTTGCTTGTGGGAATGGGCTCTAGTACACTTAAACTTTTATGTTAAAGAGGATACATCCCATTAAAGAACTTATGCTTTGTTATCCTTTTCCTAACCTTGGCCAAGGCCTCTTCAATCTCTTTTTAGATTAAGTGAAAAGCAGAACTGTGTTTCGAGTAGCTGCTAATGCTTCCTAGTGAAAGTCATGAGGTATGAATAGTGTTCATGGAAAATGTTATTCAAGTAGTCAGCCACCAATCCCAGGGATATCCTCCTGGTTCAAAAATACAGGAAACAAAGTTACACCCTCAACTTATACCCCTCCTTAAGTTTGCCGGAAAAAGAATTCAACAAGGGAAATGATGCTGCCAACTTTTATTTGCTTTAGGCAGCGTGTTACAACCCTCTGAACTAAGGGTTAAAGCTGTGGACCTCCTCTAAGTTACAGGAAAGTTCATGGAATGACATACAAAGAGTGAAGCTTATAAGGCAGAGAATCTATAGAAATCCCTGATATCTTAGACTTCTTTTGTATGAAATACAAATTGTTCTTTTTCCTTCAGATTTAAGTGGAAATAGGGAGGAAGTTAAAGCACTTTCAACAATAAGAATATGTTCTGATTACTTTGTTACAAATGGAAGTTTCCTGCTAGTCTCCAGTGCATTCTTAATTAATAATGAAATACAAAATTTAAAGTGAACTTACTGTGGTAACACTGGAACACAATTCTGTATGAGTCAAAATTCTGCAAACCACCTAATAATTTCATCCACAATGCCAGACTCAACTGTGACATGACGCAGGGCAGTTGTGGTGGCCTGAAAACTGTCCTCACCAGGGAAGGAACTGACATTCAGTTATTTAGTGGTTTTTCAGTGAAATTCATCTCTTGTGTACTTTGTGTTTTTGTTTTTTTTTTCCAGTGTTTAATTTCTCCAAGTTCTCCATAGGTTTATTCTGTTAGGCAAAATTATGTATAAATATTTATTTCTTTTAAGACTCTGATAAAATCATATAGCAATTCCAAAACGCCACCTTTCTATGAATCAGGGAAGTCTATTTTAAAGCGCAAATAAAACTATATGTCAAAAAGCCTCTTGATGAAAGTGAAAGAGGAGAGTGAAAAAGTGGGCTTAAAGCTCAACCTTCAGAAAACTAAGATCACGACATCTGGTCCCATCACTCCATGGCAAATAGATGGGGAAACAGTGGAAACACAGGCAGATTTTATTTTTGGGGGCTCCAAAAATCACTGCAGATGGTGATTGCAGCCATGAAATTAAAAGACGCTTTCTCCTTGGAAGGAAAGATGACCAACCTAGATAGTATATTCAAAAGCAGAGACATTACTTGCCAACAAAGGCACCAATTTTGTGGCAGCTGCTGTGTCTAAATTGAAGCGTTAATAATTATCTGGATAAAAGAAATCAGAAGAAAGTAGAAGAGGCTATGTGTGAAACAAAACTTCAATCCCAGAAAAATAAAAGGAAAGGAAAACAGAAATCATAACAGAAATCAGAGATTTAACTAAAATAGCATCTTTGAATGTCAAAAGAACTCTTGAGCTTTGTGTAATCAAAATAAAGAACAAAACAGACCAAACTGCATAAAGTAAGTCCTTTCTTGGGTTTCCAGTGACATTACAAACCACAAAAGACTCCACCATTTTTAAATTACAGCATGAGGTTTTACCCTCTGTTGGGTTCTTTGGTCAAGCAGTAACATCTACATTAACATTTCATACACCCATCTGCTTTGATCTGAGATTCCCTCTAAGTTCAACAGACATTTATTCCCAGTGCTGCAGAAGCAAAATCATTGTCATTTCAGAGTTGCACTCCACTTGTCCCAGTTGCAAAAAATTAGCAAGTGCCAATAGCCTAAGGGTCTAAAGAAAACCTGGCGGGATCTAAAAGAAATAAAGCTGGATGCATAAACCGAAATACAATCAGCAACACAAGTATTTCACTTTCAGTCATGGGTCTTGCTAAAAAGACTATGATTTCCAAATATTTAGTAGTATACTTGAAAAGAGAAATGATGAGGAACCAGGAGCAAGTCACTAATCTCTAAAATAAGACCCTTGGACATGTGAATCTCTAAGGTCCCTTCCAACTCAACAGATCTTTGATTATGAGTCTGGGAAGCCTGAAGAAGTTCTCTTGGCTTCTCTGGGTAATGGAAAAGCATAGCCCACCTTCTTGGAGATTGTGTGTGTATCGCATTCTCAGTCACTTGGTCATGTCCAACTCTTTGTGATCCTATGGACTATAGCCCAACAGGCTCCCCTGTCCATGGGTTTTTCCAGGCAAGAATACTGGAGTGGGCTGCCATGTCCTCCTCCAGGGGATTTTCCCAACCCTGTGATGGAACCCACATCTCCTGTATCTCTTAAAATGGCAGGCTGATTCTTTACCACTGAGCCACCTCATTAGCTTAAGATTCTTCATTCTAAGGAAACAGGTAGTGGATAGGATTGTTGTTCATAGGATTATTGTGTGTAGCAAGCAGAAAAATGGGAAAGTCAGACTTGCTCATACACTTTCTGAAGCTTTCAAATTTTAAAGTAATTTTGGAAAAGGAGGATAGAGAGAGCCAACATTTGGGAAGTACTGTAGCATCCAATGCCCATGACTGACACTCTCATTATGCTACTACTTTGTAAGAGATGGCAATTTTTTGAAAGGTTGAGATGCTAGTGTTTCAGTATCCATCATCACCACGCAGTCTGAGAGCTGGAACCTCTCATCCAGATATGTGGTAGCCTACAAAGATCACATACACCAACCAAGACGACTCCCTAACACAAAGTCCCAGAACCCAATCTAGATGGTTTCCCAACTCCACAAGAGTTTTCACATCCCAGGAAACTGCTTCACTGTGAGACTGATTGAGCACCAATGGTGGATCTCAATGACAAGCTCAGTTATTTCTATTTAAATTAAGTGATAAATAGGCGCCCTTAGGTCATCTGTGAATACTATCATGTGAAGTTTGGTCTGTATGAGATTATTCTGAAATTGAATCAGCTACCAGCATTTAAAACTCAGACTACACGTCAGAATCCCTATGTCCATCTCCCATAGGAACATCTGAAAACACTGGGTTCCTATTCTCAGCTGGCAACATATGACTGGAGGAAGTAAGGACTCCTCACTGAGATGGACTTTCTTCTCAAGTTGGTCTCACTCTATCTGACTCACTTCATTCCAGTAGTCCTCTGCCTGCTTCCCAGAGGCATTTGAGAGCCACCACTGACACAAAGATCTAAATAGACTAGGAAACCTTCCGTAAGCCACTCAGCAGCCAGGATGCAAGGCCTCAGGATCTAAGTGGCTACCTTAGCATCTAATTATGAAGCTGATCTATCAAGACCCGTGTGCAAGAGACTCCTGAGAGCCAAATGATGGAAGGATGCTGGCAAACAAGTTATTGGTCTTTACAGCACTGACAAGGAATGAAGACCAGGCTAGAAGC
Organism: Bos mutus; assembly: GCF_027580195.1. Lineage (NCBI taxonomy): Eukaryota > Metazoa > Chordata > Mammalia > Artiodactyla > Bovidae > Bos > Bos mutus. The sequence continues at coordinate 40,554,419 of NC_091619.1, forward strand.
ACTGATTCATTATTGAAATGGTTTTTCAACTGCTCTGCTCTGCCATTCATGGTATATAAAATGTCCTTTTGCAAGATATCAGGTTAATTAGCCAAACAGCATATGGAGTTGTCAGTTCAGTCATTCAGTCGTGCCCAACTCTTTGCATCCCCATGGACTGCATCACACCAGGCTTCTCTGTCCCTCACCAATTCCCCAAGACTACTCAAACTCATGTCCATTGAGTCAGTGATGCCATCCAACCATCTCATCCTCTGTTGACCCCTTCTCCTCCCACCTTCAATTTTTCCCAGCATCAGAGTCTTTTCAAATGAATCAATTCTTCACATCAGGTGGCCAAAATATTGGGATTTCAGCTTCAGCATCAGTCCTTCCAGTGACTGGTTGGATCTCCTTGCAGTCCAAGGGACTCTCAAAAGTCTTCTCCAATATCGCAGTTCAAAACATCAATTCTTCAATGCTCAGCTTTCTTTATAGTCCAACACTTATATCCATACATGACTACTGGAAAAATCAGAGCTTTGACTAGATGGACTTTTTGTTGACAAAGTAATGTCTCTGCTTTTTAATATGCTGTCTAGGTTGGTCATAGCTTTTCTTCCCAGGAGCAAGTGTCTTTTAATTTCATAGCTATAGTCACCATCTTCAGTGATTTTGGAGCTCCCCCAAATAAACTCTCTTACTGGTTTCATTGTTTCTCCATCTATTTGTCATGAAGTGATGGGACCAGATGCCATGATCTTAGTTTTCTGAATGTTCAGTTTTAAGCCAACTTTCTCACTCTCCACTTTCACTCTCATCAAGAGGCTCTTTAGTACTTCTTCACCTTCTGCCATAATGGTGATGTCATCTGCATATCTGAGGTTACTGATATTTCTCCCAGCAATCTTCCTAACACTTTGTGCTTCATCCAGCCTGGCATTTTGCATGTTATACTCTGCGTATAAGTTAAACAAGCAGGGTGACAATAAACAGCCTTGATGTACTCCTTTCCCAGTTTGGATCCAGTCTGTTGTTCCATGTCCAGTTATAACTGTTGCTTCTTGACCTGCATACAGATTACTCAGGAGGCAGGTCAAGTGGTCTAATATTCCCATCTCTTTAAGAATTTTCAGTAGTCAATATAGTCAATTTGGCATAGTCAATAAAGCAGAAATAGATGTTTTTCTGGAACTCTTTTGCTTTTTCAGTGATACAACAGATGTTAACAATTTGAACCCTGGTTCCTCTGCCTTTTCTAAATCCAGCTTGAACATCTGGAACTTCATGATTCATGTACGGTTGAAGCCAGGCTTGGAGAATTTTGAGCATTACTTTGCTAGCGTGTGAGATGATTGCAATTGTGCGGTAGTTTGAACATTCTTTGGCATTGCCTTTCTTTGGGATTGGAATGAAAACTGACCTTTTCCAGTCCTGAGGCCACTGCTGAGTTTCCAAATTTGCTGACATATTGAGTGCAGCACTTTCACAGCATCATCTTTTAGGATTTGAAATAGCACAACTGGAATTCCATCACCTCCACTAGCTTTGTTCATAGTGATGCTTCCTAAGGCCCACTTGACTTCATTCAAGGATGTGTGGCTCTAGGTGAGTGATCACACCATCATGGTTATCTGAGTCATGAAGATCTATTTTTGTATAGTTCTTCTGTGTGTTCTTGCCACCTCTTCTTAATACCTTCTGCTTCTGTATTTCCGTACATTTCTCTTCTTCATTGTGCCCATCTTTGCATGAAATATTCCCTTGATATCTCTAATTTTCTTGAAGAGATCTCTAGACTTTCCCATTCTTTTGTTTTCCTCTATTTCTCTGCATTGATCACTGAAGAAGTCTTTCTTATCTCTCCATGCTATTCTTTGGAACTCTGCATTGAAATGGGTATATCTTTCCTTTTCTCCTTTGCTTTTCACTTCTCTTCTTTGCTCAGCTATTTGTAAGGCCTCCTTAGACAGCCATTTTGCCTTTATGCATTTCTTTTTCTTGCTAATGGTCTTGATCACTACCTCCTGTACAATGTCACAAACCTCCATCCATAATTCTTCAGGCACTCTGTCTATCACATCTAATCCCTTGAATCTATTTCTCACGTCCATTGTATAATCATAAGGGATTTGATTTGGTCACACCTGAATGGTCTGGTGGTTTTCTCACTTTCTTCAATTTAAGTCTGAATTTGGTAGTAAGGAGTTCATGATCAGGGCCACAGTCAGCTCCTGGTCTTGTTTTTGCTGACTGTATAGAGCTTCTCCATCTTGGGCTCCAAAGAATATAATCAATCTGATTTCAGTATTGACCATCTGGTGACGTCCATATGTAGAGTCTTCTCTTGTTTTGTTGGAAGAGGGTATTTGCTATGACCAGTGTGTTCTCTTGGCAAAGCCTTGGCCCTGCTTCATTCTGTACTCCAAGGCCAAATTTGCCTGTTACTCCAGGTATCTCTCGACTTCCTACTTTTGCATTCCCGTCTCATATAATGAGAAGGACATCTATTTTGGCTGTTAGTTCTAGAAGGTCTTGTAGGTCTTCATAGAACCATTCAACTTCAGCTTCTTCAGCATTACTGGTTGTGTTGCAGGAAGGCGGATCCCTTCCTGGGCCTGAAACTGGGCTCTTGTCTAACACTCAGAAATGAATTATCCGAGGAGACACATGTGCTGACAAAGCAAGAGATTTTATTGGGAAAGGGCACTCAGGTGGAGAGCAGTAGGGTAAGGGAACCCAGGAGAACTGCTCTGCCTCAGTCTCGGGTTTTATGGTGATGGGATTAGTTTCTGGGTTATCTTTGGCCAATCATTCTAATTCAGAGTCTTTCCTGGTGGCTCACACATCGCTCAGCCAAGATGGATGCTAGCGAGAGGGATTCTGGGAAGTGGACGGACACGCCGTGTCTCCTTTCAACTTTTCCTGAACTCTTCCAGTTGGTGGTGGCTTATTAGTTCCATATTCCTTATCAGGATCTCCTGTCATCAAACAACTCATGCAAATGGTTACTACGGTGCCTGGCCAGGGTGGGCGGTTTCAATCAGTGTGCTTTCCCTAACAGTTGGGGCATTGACTTGGATTACTGTGATACTGAATGGTTTACCTTGAAGCGAACAGAGATTATTCTGTCATTTTGAGGTTGCATCCAAGTATTGCATTTCAGAGTCTTTTGTTGACTTTGAGGGCTACTCCATTTCTTCTAGGGATTCTTGCTCACAGTAGTAGATATAATGGTCACCTGAGTTAAATTCCCCCATTCCAGTCCATTTTAGTTAGCTGATTCTTAAAGTGTTGATGTTCACTCTTGCCCTCTCTTGTTTGATCACTTCCAATTTACCTTGATTCATGGACCTAACATCCCAGGTTCCTATGCAGTAGTGCTCTTTACTGCATCAGACTTTACTTTCATCACCAGTCACATCCACAACTGGGTGTTGTTTTTGCTTTGGCTCCATCCCTTCATTCTTTCTGGAGTTATTTCTTCACTGATCTCCAGTAGCATATTGGGCACCTGCCAACCTGAGGAGTTCATCTTTCAGTGTTCTATCTTTTTCCTTTTCATACTGTTCATGGGGTTCTCAAGAATACTGAAGTGGTTTGCTATTCCCTTCTCCAGTGGACCACATTTTGTCAGAATTCTCCTCCATGACCTGTCTGTCTTAGGAGGCCCTACATGACATGGCTCATAGTTTCATTGAAATAGACAAGGCTGTGGTAAATGTGATCAGTTTGATTAGGTTTCTGTGATTGTGGTTTTCATTCTGTTGGCCCTCTGATGGATAAGGATAAGAAGCTTTGGAAGCTTCTTTACAGGAAAGAATAATTGAGGGGGGGAAATTGGGTCTTGTTCTGATGCTCAGTAAATCTTTAATCCAATTTTCTGTTGATGGGCAGGACTGACTTCCCTCCCTGTTGTTTGACCTGAGGCCAAACTATGGTGGAGCTAATGAAGATAAAGGTGACCTCCTTCAAAAGGTCCCATTCGTGCCCTGCTGCACTGAGTGCCCCCAACCCTGCAGCATATGGAGGCGTTTCAGCAATATAAAGGAATATTTCACCCTACTTAAGGAATTCAAACAGAGCTTCACAAAACTAAATGCTTTCTAGATCCTACAATTCTTTTCCATAAAGATAAGCCCAATTCCATGGAGAATACTGTAAATCACAAAGATCCTGATCTTAGCAAAATTTAACAGACAGATCCTCACATTCCCCAAACCCATACTTGACTCATTTAGGTGGAATTAGGTTTGTTTCTCCGTAGCACTATTTCTCAGTGTGTGATGGTCATCAGCCTGAGTGCCAGCCCTGGAATCAGGTCTTGCTTGTGGGAATGGGCTCTAGTACACTTAAACTTTTATGTTCGTAGGATACATCCCATTAAAGAACTTATGCTTTGTTATCCTTTTCCTAACTTGGCCAAGGCCTCTTCAATCTCTTTTTAGATTAAGTGAAAAGCAGAACTGTGTTTCGAGTAGCTGCTAATGCTTCCTAGTGAAAGTCATGAGGTATGAATAGTGTTCATGGAAAATGTTATTCAAGTAGTCAGCCACCAATCCCAGGGATATCCTCCTGGTTCAAAAATACAGGAAACAAAGTTACACCCTCAACTTATACCCCTCCTTAAGTTTGCCGGAAAAAGAATTCAACAAGGGAAATGATGCTGCCAACTTTTATTTGCTTTAGGCAGCGTGTTACAACCCTCTGAACTAAGGGTTAAAGCTGTGGACCTCCTCTAAGTTACAGGAAAGTTCATGGAATGACATACAAAGAGTGAAGCTTATAAGGCAGAGAATCTATAGAAATCCCTGATATCTTAGACTTCTTTTGTATGAAATACAAATTGTTCTTTTTCCTTCAGATTTAAGTGGAAATAGGGAGGAAGTTAAAGCACTTTCAACAATAAGAATATGTTCTGATTACTTTGTTACAAATGGAAGTTTCCTGCTAGTCTCAGTGCATTCTTAATTAATAATGAAATACAAAATTTAAAGTGAACTTACTGTGGTAACACTGGAACACAATTCTGTATGAGTCAAAATTCTGCAAACCACCTAATAATTTCATCCACAATGCCAGACTCAACTGTGACATGACGCAGGGCAGTTGTGGTGGCCTGAAAACTGTCCTCACCAGGGAAGGAACTGACATTCAGTTATTTAGTGGTTTTTCAGTGAAATTCATCTCTTGTGTACTTTGTGTGTGTTTTTTTTTTTTTTTTCCAGTGTTTAATTTCTCCAAGTTCTCCATAGGTTTATTCTGTTAGGCAAAATTATGTATAAATATTTATTTCTTTTAAGACTCTGATAAAATCATATAGCAATTCCAAAACGCCACCTTTCTATGAATCAGGGAAGTCTATTTTAAAGCGCAAATAAAACTATATGTCAAAAAGCCTCTTGATGAAAGTGAAAGAGGAGAGTGAAAAAGTGGGCTTAAAGCTCAACCTTCAGAAAACTAAGATCACGACATCTGGTCCCATCACTCCATGGCAAATAGATGGGGAAACAGTGGAAACACAGGCAGATTTTATTTTTGGGGGCTCCAAAAATCACTGCAGATGGTGATTGCAGCCATGAAATTAAAAGACGCTTTCTCCTTGGAAGGAAAGTTATGACCAACCTAGATAGTATATTCAAAAGCAGAGACATTACTTTGCCAACAAAGGTCTATCTAGTCAAGGCTATGGTTTTTCTAGTGGTCATGTATGGATGTGAGAGTTGGACTGTGAAGAAAGCTGAGTGCCGAAGAATTGATACTTTTGAACTGTGGTGTTGGAGAAGACTCTTGAGAGTCCCTTGAACTGCAAGGAGATCCAACCAGTCCATTCTGAAGGAGCTCAGCCCTGGGATTTCTTTGGAAGGAATGATGCTAAAGCTGAAACTCCAATACTTTGACCACCTCATGAGAAGAGTTGACTCATTGGAAAAGACTCTAATGCTTTGAGGGATTTGGGACAGGAGGAAAAGGGGACGACAGAGGATGAGATGGCTGGATGGCATCACCAAGTCGATGGACATGAGTTTAAGTGAACTCCAGGAGTTGGTGATGGACAGGGAGGCCTGGCGTGCTGCAATTCATGGGGTGGCGAAGAGTCGGACATGCCTGAGTGACTGAACTGAACTGAACTGAACTGATTCCTTAATTTAAAAATACTTTAGATTTCCAGTGTTGAACACTGTGTTAACACATTTATTCTAACTTTTTTATTTTAGGGAGGAGTTAGTTAATTCATTCCTTGTTTTGTTTTGTTTGAGAAGACAAACAAAAGATTAAACAGTATTTTTTCCCTTTACTGGAAATCTGATGTGTACTTAGGCAACCAAAATCCCATACTGCTAGGAATTAGTTGCTGTGTGGGTTAGGTATTAACACATACTTCAAATTTACACTCTAGTGTCTTCACTAGTATTTATCCTAGACTTTGTGAGAATATCCAACACTGACCTATTTACAAATCTACTAGAAAGCCTGATGAATATAGAAAGATACCAAATAAACAACCCCAGAAATCTAAATCTGCTTATCTTCCAGGTTCCATGGCATAGCTCCTGTCCCTGTAGATCACATTTAAGGGAAGGATAGTGTAATCCAGACATCTCTCTCTCTCTCTTTTTTTTTTTCCCCCAGACATCTCTTTTACTTTTCCTCTGGTAACAAGTCCAGTAACTAAACTGCTTGTATTGAATTTTCTAGAAAGTGAAAAGAGAATGGAAATCTATTTAACACAAATAACCTACAAATATTTAAATTACTTCAACCCATTTCAATTTTGGCTACTTTGGATCACAATTCAAAAATAGCTGATTATACAAAAAACACTGTATAAGCATAATTTTAAAAAGTAAAACCTGATAAAATGAATATATAAAATGAGATCATGTATATAAAACTGCTTTTCAAACTTTGCTGTTATAGGGGTCATTTTTTCCCTTTAAATTAGGAGGTCCTTTGGGTATGTCTTCTAAATCCCTTGTAATTTTGCAACTCCTACTATAGTACTTTTGATAGTATAATAATTTAGCTGGGGACAGTATGGACAGAAAATACTCAAATAACTGAAGTAAAGGATTTTATACATTGAATAATCTAGGTAATTCTTTAATACCCTAAATTTGCACTACACGTGTGAATGGGGAATATGAAAATCCGTGTTTTTCTAAACGCTGCCCTAACCAGCATCTAGACAAGGAAGAGAAACCAAGAACTATTTCTGTAGGTGGCCACTGAAGCTAGCTGAAGCAGAACAGCATGTGAGACCTAACCACTGTTTCTGGTGCCGCAAAAACCTGCAGAAGCTGAGTGAGTGAAGAATCTCGAGGCATATGATAGTTAATACCTTTCAAGTGATTTAGCACCACTCTCCTCTTATTTTAGAACATTTTTACTGGTAACTTAAATTTGTTTTTCTCTGAAGTGTCTAGACAGGCACAAAAGGAACCCTGAAATTAGAAAGATGCTTTCCTTTGTACTAAAGAATGACACCACCCAGTCCTGCCAACAGTAGTCCTTTGAGGGGTAGATCCGGTCTTGGTGAGTAGGCATCTGAGCAGGTGCAGTGATTGGTATGTGATATTGGGATGTGGAATCCTTGAGAGCCAGCCCCAGCTCCCCGGCATCAGTAGTCATCGAAACATACAACACGCAAAAGACCTACTTAGGGTTCTTTCTCTAGTCCTTGAGAGGATTTGTGATTGTTCACTTTAGATGAATTTGCTCGAGATATTGATAATTAAGGATGTGCGTCATGTTTCCTCTTGAGTTATGCATTTTTCTCTCTTTTGCATCCAGGTTAAATACACCACCTAAGACTTATTCAAATGTAGACTTCATTGGCCCATTTCACCAAAGTGCCTCCACCCAACACAGGTCACAGCAGGGTTCTAGAAAAAAAGCACGAAGTGAAGTGAGACAGAAACTAAAATAATGTTGAATGCTTTGATTTCACATGGGACCTAGAACAATTTGAAAAATTGAATACAAGGGATGTAATGTACAACATGATGAATATAATTAACATTGGTATATGTTATATAGGAAAATTGTTGAGAAAGTTGTTAACGACGTCCTAAGATGTCTCACCATAAGGAATTTTTTTCTGTCTTTAATTTTATATCTACATGAAATGATGTTCTCTAAACTTACTGTGATACTTATTTCATGACAAATGTAAGTCAAATCATTATGTTCTACACCTTAAATTTATAGTGCTATGTCAAATATATATCAGAAAAACTGGAAAATTGAATACCAATACCAATATTTATAACAGAGTCCAATAACATAAAGGACTTCTCTCTAGTTGGAATCTATAAGTTAATTCCCCATTTTTTAGTTTTAAGTTATTTAGAGATGTTTGTGAAATAAAAGCCAAAGACCAAATTTGCCAACATTGATCATATTTATTAAATTAAATTATTTAAGACTACTTGAAAACTGAATACATTCAGGGAAGTATACAACATTGGAAAACTCTTGGAAAGAATAACTGTTTCTTGCTTGTATCAGCTGTATCTCTTCTCCCATAGAGGAGGAACCATCGAGGCACTATAGCTGGAGGAATGGCTCCTGTAAGCTCTATGAAGGAAGGGATCTTGTTCATCATTCGCCTGGCCCCATGGCACACAGCCTAGGGCAGGCATTCTTGTTGAAGGTACAGGTGCATGGGTGGGTGCACCCATCAAGAAGGGTGGGACCAGGAAACAAGCCCCATCAGTGCTTCCTCTAGGGTTCTTCTTTCTGCCCTGGTTTCAACAAAGCAGCAGAAACGTGAGCAATAATAGGATTTGAGCTCTAGGGAAGTAGATGAGCAACTACTTACCGTCCCCACGCCAGTCAGCACTGGAAGCACTGTCTCTTCTTCCCTATTCCCATTCTTCCATGTGTCAGATCAGCCTGGCCCAGGAGCACTGCAGTGCCTGGAGCAGCATCTGCCCAGCTACTCCCAGAGCAGGCGAAGGAAAGAGTCCTCAGACAGCACAAAGCACAGGAGAACAAGCTAACTAGCTGCAGCAAGCTTATAGAGCCCTCAAAAGCATAAGCTTAGTGGATAAAAATAGGTCCTATTATATAGCACAGGGAACTCTATTCAATATCCTTTGTATTTTTAAATAAAATTTTTAATGTATGTATATATATATATATATATATGTATAACTGAATCAGTTTGCTGTGCAGCAGAAATGAATACAACATTGTAAATTAATTATACTTTAATAATATATATATGTATATATATATATACATATATATATCTAGAGAGAGAGAGAACATTTGTTGTTCAGTTGCTAAGTCATGTCCGACTGTGATCCCATGGACTGTAGCACGCCAGGCTTCCCTTGTCCTTCAGCATCTCCCAGAGCTTGCTTAAATTCATATCCATTGAGTCGGTGATGCCATCCAACCACCTCATCCTCTGTTGTCCCCTTCTCCTCCTGCTTTCAACCTTTCCTAGCATAAGCGTCTTTTCCAATGAGTCAGCTCTTTGTAACAGGTGACCAAAGCAATGGAGCTTTAGCATCAGCGTCAGTCCTTCCAATGAGTATTCAGGGTTGATTTCCTTTAAATCAACTATGCTTTAATAAAACACACATGTGTATATATATACATGTATATATATAGAGAGAGAGAGAGGGAGAGAGAGTATAATATTATCTATTTCTTTTGTGTCTCTGCCTACTACCAATACTTCTAACAATGCAGATCTTGCACCCAAGACAAGTGTTATGTGACTATCTTTTACAGGTTTGGTCAGGTGGTTTGGCACACTCCAGTTTGTCTGTCACCACTACTAACATGTTTCAGAATCCTTGCCTTTGTGTAAAAGTCCATTCTTCATTAGGTGGTTTACAATGCACCTAAAACTGAAATCTGACTGTTAATAAACTTTCATTGTGAGAGTTTCAGTTATAACCCTAGACTCTTTCAGGACATAGAAATTCTTCAGAGATTACAAATACCAATACCAGGCCAAATTCTCATCCTATAGAAGCAAAGAGAATATCATCAGGTCACAGTTACTTAGCATTTTAATGTTTTGGTTCTGGGGCCTTGGAGGATACTAAAAAAGCATGTGTTCCTTTTGTGGAACATTTTGGGACTTTTGCCACATCTACTGAACTCTTTGAAAACTTGCTCTATAATTTCACAGAGAAAGTGCCGGTTGCATAGCCTTGCCTGGAAAATCCCATGAACGGAGGAGCCTGGTGGGCTGCCAGTCCATGGGGTCGCTAAGAGTCGGACACGACTGAGTGACTTCACTTTCACTTTTCACTTTTATGCATTGGAGAAGGAAATGGCAACCCACTCCAGTGTTCTTGCCTGGAGAATCCCAGGGACGGGGGAGCCTGGTGGGCTGCTGTCTATGGGGTCGCACAAAGTCGGACACTACTGAAGCGACTTAGCAGCAGCAGCAGCAGCAGCATACTCAAAAGTAGAAGTTTACCAAGGTGACTCTTTTTTTAATTCCACAGATCTTAAGAATATGGTTGGATAAGTTTAGACCAATCCATACACAAAGTAACCAACACCTTAAAAAATTAATAAAGAGAACATTGCTAACAACCTAGAAAGTGTCCTCATGTTCCTTTTCAATTTGTCCTCGTCCCCCAAGCAACCATTGTTCTGATGACTTCTATCTCCATTGATTAGTTTTGTCTGTTCTTAAATTTCACATAAATGGAATCACAAAGTTATGTTCTCTTTGGTGGCTGGCTTCTTTTTCTCAATGTATTGGTTTTGCTATTTGCACAGAATGCTGCAAATAGCAGTAATAGTTCTTTTTTTAATTGCTGAATATTCACAGAATATTCCATTCTGTGAATTTATCACAATGTGCTTATCCATCATTAATTAATACAGAAGCTGGTTGGGCACATGCCAGTGGTTCAATAAAACAAATGCAGCAATTCCTGTTCTTTCAAATTTGCAGTTTATACTTGGCTTTTACTAATGATTATACCCAGAGTTAAATCTGATTTGTAAATCCTTCAATCCTCAAAGAGAGTATGGAAAAAAACAGGAATCCCTTGGGAGTCTGAAGAATCTGAGCAGAAAGCAGGAGGAGTAAGAGATAGGCGGTATTAGGGCAGATATCTTTAACATGAACCAAGTTCGCTCTAGCTCCTGGCTCTTGTCAAAGATTGTGAAAAGACTGAATTAAATACAGGTATAACCCTAACCATCTCTCAGTGTTATCTTCCTCTTATCTTTCCTAGCTGTTTGACCACTGGTTAAAAATTCTTTTTCTCTGCAGACAATCTAAAGACTTTCAGTTATTCAAGAAAGCCATGCTTGCTTGAGTAGTCTGTAGTTTCAGTTAGAACTGCAGTGAAGGCAATGGTGTATATCAAAAAGTATTTTGAGTCCCTTTCCTTGTGACCAAGCACACATCAAAAAAGCAGGAAGGAAGGCTGGAGGAAATTACACAATTTATTATGATTTCTCATCATCAAGAGCTCACTGTGTCCACAGGGAAAGAATAATAGTTCCTATAAAGGTTTCTTTTGGTTATTTGTGATTCTCCCTCAAGATCTTTACAATCTATTTTGAGAAAGCATAGACAAATCTAGTTCGATCTCATGTGTTGGGAAACAAATGAGATCAATCTAATTTGATCTAATTAGTTGTCCACAGAAAACATTTTTCCAGAAGAGAATGGAGCAACCAGTATAAAAAAATAATAATAATTGAACACTATACTGAGATTATAGAAACTCACTATTGCAAATACTATGGGTATGGGTAAATAATAGTTCCTAATCAGAGATTAATGTTTTTAAACCAGTGACTATTTACAAGATCAAATCTTTAACAGATTTGTAGGTAGAGTATTTTTTAATGTGTTATTCAAATATTATCCTTTGTTTCTCAGTTGAAAAAGGAATTGCTAATATTTAGAATTACTTGAATTTCAAGTTCTCACTTTGTATGATTTCCCCAACAGGGTCTGTAATCTTTCTGAAGGTGTTATTTCAGAGTGGTATTTCCCACAAAGAGCTACATTTGTAGTTGCTTAGAAAACCTAACAGGTCTCAGTGGGATATGGAGGCATGAAGAGTCAAAATCATGCAAAACCTGTAGATTAGGTTAAAAGCACTAGGAAAAGTATTGTACTGGATGTATTTTTAACATACACCATGTACCAAGGGGAAATTAACCTAATTTGAAAATAAAGACCATTAAAGTCTTCAGAACTCTTTTTGCATTAGGGAAAAAAAATAAAGACCCCATAATCACAACTGTAGTGATGATATTATTACAATAGAATATAATATCTAATTAGCATAAATGCAAAACTCCTATCCTTGTACACTTTTGAATTTATAACATCACTAAATCAACTTTTTTACAGAATTAAATTTTTCTACTTATTAAGAGACTACAAAGGAAGAACAAATGTTGGCTTTTGTAAGATTTTTATTTGAATATTCTGTAAAATTATAATTACACTTAAAGTTGTGAGGAAGAAAGCATTATTTGATGTCATTTTGTAATTTTCCTGAATATTTATGAAGCGAAGTGAAGTTGCTCAGTCGTGTCTGACTCTTTGCGACCCCAAGGACTGTAACCTACCAGGCTCCTCCATCCATGGGATTTTCCAGGCAAGAACACTGGAGTGGGTTGCCATTTCCTTCTCCAGGGGATCTTCCCTGGAATATTTATGAGCCATAAAGTATTGTGCTGGTTGTCTGTTTTCCTCCTCTTAAAATCTCTACATGTTTTTTTTTTTTAATCAAAACTTTATGGAGTTTATTTTAGTGTAAATGTACAGGTACTGAGGGTTCCTTTTTTTTTCTTTCTTTTCTTTCATCCTCAATTCTCAAAATATACTGAATTAAAACCAGATATTTCTGGTTGAGATGCAGCCTAGAATTCCTTCATCTTACCCATTGCTCTTAGCTAGAACTAGGGATCTGACCCACATCTACCAGGAAAACCACAGTCCATGACTACCCAGTTGTCTCAGAATGAACTGCACTGTCTGGAATTTCCGAAGAAAGCATATTAACTCACTGAGTAATGTGCTCACAGGTGGGCACGCGCAACTGGGCTCCCTGTCACTAATGAGCTCCCCGACTCCACCTCAACTTCCCCACATCGTTTGAGTCACTGCTGTGCTTATAAAGATAAGTCCAAGGGTACAACCACTTTATCTCCCATAGAAACCCAAAATGGACACGGTTTTCCATTATGTTTGATTCTGTACTGAAAGGTCTGGGAAGTGAGTGTTACATGAACTCATTCCTTCCGCTTCAGCAGACAGATGGATAGAGACATTCCAGTTTGTTTCCAGTCTTTTGTCTTCAGAGCATTTTTGGCATTTCCCTCAGGAAACTGGAGGTTGTGACCTAAGGTTTCCTTAGTGAGCACGCTTCTGTTTCCCACAGTTAACCTTACCCAGAAATGACATCTACTCTATTAGGTGAGGCTTTATCTTCACGTCCCAACTGTGTCCTGTGCATATTCAATGACACTTGAAAGCACAAATTCTGAAAGCTAACAATAGCACTGAGGAGCCAAACATGCCAAAATACTTTGATATAATCCCCAATGAAGATGACAATAATATCAAAACAAGAATTAAAAAATTCTGTGAGGCTTGCCGTTTTATAGTTGAAGAAATTAATGACTATAGATGGTAAAGCTTTCAGACAGTATGAATCAAAATTTTTCAAAAAAAAGTGTATGCTATTCAGCCAAGATTCTACAAGTTGTTACTTTATCGCTATTGAATAGTTTTATATTGTTCAGCTGGTAGACTGGGAGAAGCCAAGACAGTCTTCTGAAAGAAATAAGTAATTTAACAGTATCTCCCATAACCATACCGCCACCTCCCAAGTATGCTGGTGGCAAGCCAAGAATATAAACTTCTGTGGATGGGTGTGAACTGACCAAAGTGTCATAATTTAACTTAGTGTCATAATTTAACTTAACAATGATATTGTTGTACATCATTTATTTTAAAACCCATGTTTTTAGACAAATTTATTACACTATTGCTTCTTGTTTTCTGTTTTTCAGCCAAGAGGCATGTGGGATCTTAGCTTCCTGACCAGGGATCGAACCCACACTCCCTGCATTGGAAGGCAAGTTTTAACCACTGGACCACCGATACTTAATTTAGTTGGACTTGAATGTCATTTAACTCAAACAATTACATTTACTTGTCAATGTGGTATTTAGAGGTTGGTGGTTTTCATCTCATTCTTTACTACTCTTCAGTGTTAACTTATTGAAGTTTCTCTTCCTGAAAAAGAGTGGTTTCTAAACAAACCACACTTTTTTTTTCCACTCTCTAGTTTATCAAGATAAAATCCCATGAAGAATAACAGAAATTTGCCTTTAACTTTAACTCTAAAGAGGCACATAGTCAGATAGAATGTCTTACTAATTATTTTTTAAAAATGCTCTTCACCAAAGAATCTTTAAAAAATCAGTTTATTAATGTTTAAAAGTTGATAAAGCTATGTGCAAAACGATCCACATTGTCAGAAACCTTTTAAATACTATTAAAAAAAAAAGACATTTCTTGATTTAATTGCACTGGAAACCATACTAAACAGACACCAATATTTTTTTTTATTCTTTGTGACATTTATACACATCTTCAATTAACTACTTAATGTACTGAAAACCTTGTCATGTTCCCTATCAGTTAAAGTAATGCTTTTTAAGGGCACAAGAAGATGGTATTTTCTGAAGAAATACACATTCAATGGTGTTAACACAGGTTAGGAAAATCCAATAAAATGCTGAAACAAATACATTCAAAGATTACACAAAGTACTTTTAACACAACAAAATACAGCCATCCTGTTGGTTGAAATGATTCCCACAACACTCTGAAAGAAACATCAACAAAAGTGCCAAAGACAGATGTTGTATTGTTAGATAAACTAATTAAAAAAAAAAAAAAACTCTCTTGGTTTACAAAGTCACCCCCCAACCCCGAGTCAGTTTTCACCTTCTTTTGCTTGTTTGTTTCTCTTATGACACTAAGGATACTGGCTGATGTCATTTAAATAAATTGGACTTCCTTATGCAGATTTCAGCCACGATGGATATAATACTGCAACACATTTCATTGCAAAGGTTGTTTTTTTTTTTTTTTAAGTGACTGCAATTAAATTCAAAAACACTCATCCAGCTTATGTGGAAACTTTGGCCACACAGCAAGTAAAATTGCTTTCCAGCTCCAAACCATCTCCACCACAGTCTACCTGCTGGATGCAGCCTACCTGCTACATATGCTCAAGACTGGACTGTGCCACACTCCCAGCTCTGAGTGCCAGGTAGTTAAAATATAAAGTAAAGGTATTCTGAGGAGGGGTGTGAAGGGGAAGGGAGGGTGGGATGCCTAGCATAGTAGGTATGTAGAGCATACCTAGCGAAGCAGAAGTGCACACACTCACTTGCGTTGGAAACTAAAGTGAAAGAAAACATCTCCTCAAAGCTCCCGTCAGACATGCTTTCACACACGGACATTAGTCTTTGAGGAGGGGCCAAACGAACCCTTCAGGAGCTTGACAATGCTAGACCTTTGGCTCAGTGCAAAATCAAAACTCCGGCAAGGGGAGGAAATAGATTCCAGGCGAGGACCTGATCTCCACCCTTCCCAGTGCATTGTTCACAGGAACTAAGTCTACCCACCAACTCCAGGCACTACCAGACTGTTCTGTGCTCCTTCTCCCTCCCTCTGGCTTCGGACAGCTCCTCCCTGGAAGCAGTGGAGGCACAGAGGCTTGGTTGGTTTTTATTTTTTCTCCCCAAACACTGGGGTGGTGGGTGACCATGCAAGAACACTCCCCATGGGTCGGCAGTTTCCCCTTTTAGGAAGAAGAGTTGACGTTTCCAGAAGACATAATGGTCTCTGGGTTGTCCCCATCGTCCTTCTGGGGGTGGGAGGAGTTGTCTGACTTACTGCGGCTGAATTCCATGCCCGCGATGATGGGTCGTGTGAATTTACTCGCGGAGTCTCTACTGGGGCACTTGCAGCAGGACATGATCCGGACGAAGGCCCGACGCATCTCCTTGTTGGACAAAGTGTAAATGATGGGGTTGGTGCCAGAGTTGAGCACAGCCAACACCAGGAAGTACTCCGTTCTGAAGAGGATGTCACAGGTCTTCACCTTGCAGCCCACGTCGAGCAGGAGCAGGATGAAGAGTGGTGCCCAGCAGGCGATGAAGACGCCCAGGACAATAATCACGGTCTTGAGCAGTGCCAGCGACTTCTCAGAGCTGCGGCTGGCCTTGGAAATGTTCTTGCGGAAGGTCAGACGGCGGCTGCGAGTCCTGACCAAGGAGTAGATCCTGCAGTACAGGATGACAATGGAGAGCAGGAGCAGAGTGAAGACCGTGGTGCAGAAGAGGATATAGTGCTTGTGGTAGAGCGGCAGCACAGTAGAACAGCTGGGCAGCGTGCTGATGCAGTTCCAGCCCATGATAGGCAGGCCCCCCAGGATGAGGGAGATGACCCAGCAGGCACTGATGAGCAGGAAGGAGCGGAACCTGTTGCTCCCATTGTGGAGTTTCATCTTCAGCATGGTGATGTAGCGCTCAATGGCGATGGCCAGGAGGCTGAACACGGAGGCCGAGAGGGCCACAAACATACTCCCTTCCCGCAGAAACCACTGGGCGGGGGTTAGCTTGTAGGTGGTGGCCCCAGACAAGAGCAGGTTGGCTGTGTAGGCCACTCCCGCCAACAGGTCTGAGAGGGCCAGATTGCCGATAAAATAGTACATGGGTCGGTGGAACTTCTTGGTTTTCCAGATGGTCAGCAAAACAAAAATGTTCTCTAGGATGATAAAGCAGCAGATGAGAATGAACACCACTGAGATCAGTTTAATGCCATTGTCCTTGTCCGCGCTGATCTTCAGCTTTCCCGTGTAGTTATAATGCCGGACGATGATGTCGTAGTTGACATAGTCCGAGACAGGGCTGTGGAGGGCCTTGACCAGCGGGATACGGGTGGACCCCATGATGCGCACGGTCCCGACACCCGGGGCGGCGCTTCTCCAGATGAACGCTAGAGGGCGAGGCGGAGCGAGCCTTCACAGGCAGCCGGGGTGGTTCAAGGAGAGAGATCCAGGCTTTTTTGTGTGTGCAGGTTTTCTTTAGCTGGAGAGGGCCTCGGAAACCACAGCCTTAAACAAATCACAAACAGCAGAGAGTCAGGGGAAAAGCCACAGCACACTGGCGTAATTCATTCTAGCAAAGGCATTGCTCCAGTTTTCTTATTGTTGATTTGTTTTAAGGAAACTTGGGGAGAGTGCAGGGGGAAGGATTTTTTTAAAAAACATCAAACTCTCATTTCTTGGGGAAAAAAAGGAAGAAGGGTGAGAGAGAGAAAGAAAGGAGAAAAAAAAAATTACCCAAACGGAAAACTCCGATTCGACGACAAGACGAAAAAGTCCCCTATGGTTACTACATACACTCAAATGGAAATGGGAAAACTGGAGGTGTGAGCCCCATTTAATTCCACTCCTGCCTCCTCAACACACACACACACACACACACACCCTCCACCTCTCCCAACGCTGTCCCCACTCCCACCAGGTTTCCAGCTCCAGTAGAAAAACTAAAGCCTTCACCAGCTTCGCGGCGGGCTCACCAGTAGCTCCTAGTCACACCTTCGAAGAGACCAAATCACCAATGTGAGACGCACACCTCTGTGCTCCGGCACTACCCAGCTAAAACTACCTCCTAATTGCCATGCAAGAAGTTAGATTTGCACGAAAATCATTTGAAAGCGTAAGTCACTTTTTAGGCTCTATTAATAATCTCTAGGAGCAGGTGTGCTTAGGGTCCGAAGGCACAGCACAGTGTGGGCAGCCAAGCCCGCCCTGGCCTTGCGGTAAACAGGAAAGCTTTAGCGCCTCCGTGAAGCAACTGCCTTTTCATTCTTCTTCTTTTTTTTTTTTTCCGCGCAAGTCAGTGCAAGAAACTATAAAAGTACTCAGTAAAAATCATTCATAAGCTATTGCAATAAATCCCAGAAGTTTCGTACACCCATTGATTGCAAAAGGAGTATTTTTAGTTACTGTGGATATAGCCCAAACATGCATACAAAAAATTAAATTACAAACGCTAAAAATACACGCCACTGCGTTTCAAATTCCGAATGCAAAATTACTCTCCAGAAACTCATACAAACAGAAGCCTAGCGGTTCGTTGCTAAGCCAGTTTTATTTACTGCCCTCCCCCAATACGTTGCCTCGTCTCAGAGAACTACAAAGTGTCGAGGGGATGAAACATGGCACGTGTGAGCAGTTTACCCATAAGATGTTTAAATGTTTCAGGGTGACATTCACGGTAGCAAATGCGATAAAAGTGGAATTCTCAGGACCACAGCAATTCCCGGGACCCAGAGGCTGCTCGGCGCCCAGTAGCTCCGCGTTTCCCCCCATCTAATTCCACACCCGGCTCGCTCGCAGGGCAAGTTTAAGCCCTTATCTCATCTCCCGCAGTCTTTGTCTATAGGATTGCCCAAAATAAGCGCCTTCCCTCCCACTCCGCTGACCCACCGCAGCTTCCTCTATCCCCCAACCCCAGATGGTTCTACAAAGAGGACTTAATACTTTTCCAAACTTTTTAGTGAGCCCAGAACAATCCGATCCGGTTGGGCGCCTGAGTAGCCCAGAGATGCTTGTTCTCAGCACCCAGAGATGGATGGTTTAAAAGTGTTTGCTTTGCTTCTCTCCGGTTTGAAAATTTTGTTTCTGCCTCTGAAGACCTCCGGCCGCGATGCTCCCCCGCGCGCCCGGGTCCGCGCCTGCCCAGCGCTCACTCCCTACCTGGCTCAGGCGGGACGCAGCTGCGTTCGCGGAGCTCCGGGTCTGCACTGCGCGCTCGGCATCTTGCTGCTGCCCGGGACTGACTACGTCGAGCTCTCAATTTACTCGAGTCGGGATCCCCTCCCTCCGCAGCCGCACACTCCAATGGCCAACGCTCTTGCCGTGGCCGGGCAGACCGGTTAGCTGAAGTCGCCGAGCGCCCCGCTGAGGCTGAGTGGCTTCTTTAGGAAGAAATGAGGAGGATTGAGTGCCTCAAACCCCCATGCCCCTCCGCTCGCGCCTGGGGGCCGCCGGATCTGTGCAGCTGAGACTCACTGTCCAGGAAAGATCTGCGGCAGAAACACACAGACAAAAAAGAACCCCTCCTCCCCAAGGGAACCAAAAAAAGAAAGGGGAAAAAAAAAAGAAAGGGGGCGGAGCCTGGTGCCCCCTGGACTCTAAACGTATAAATCACGGCCCTCGCCCTGCTATCCGCCGCTCCCTGGCGGTGGAGACCGTTTTCCCCAGCCTTAGAAAAGAAGGGAGGTGACGCGCTTTTGGAAACTTTTCTCAAGAAGAGTTTTAGGAGACAGAGGACGGCCTGGCCAATCTAGTGCGCCTTTCTGGTCCCCTAACCCCGCAGCCCGTGGGGGATCGGAGTCTGAAGATTGTGGCCGGGCGCTCCGGGCCCTCACCCCACCCCACACCCCCCACCCCGACCCGGACCTCAGGCGCTTCTGCGGAGGCAGGGGGAAACCAGCTCCGCGACCCCGCGAGTCCCGGTCGTGTTCCTGGGGACGAGATGCTGGGAAGGGCTGCCAGAAGGATGGAGGAGACATGCAGCCCGGGTAGAAGAATGGCCTGGGAGGTTCCTCCACTTCAGCTCACTTCCCTCCCTCACCTTTATCCTTCTGCTGCCTCAAAGCTTGCGGTCTGAGGGGCAGAAAGTGGCTTTCGCGGGGCGCACAGTGAAATGGGCCAGCTGGGGGCGAGGTGTTGTGTGGGGGTTCCCCTCACTCAACTGGGCGCAAAATCAGGCCTTGTGTCCCAGATTCTAGCCAGTGGTGAGGTCTGTGAGGGGGTGGGCAGCTGCTGGGGCCCAAGAGTTTAAACAGCTTGGGCAGCTCAGGAGTTTCCAAAGAGAAAGGGCTACCCGGCGCGGACCAGCCTAGGACCGGCAGCTGCCCAGCCTGGGGCCGGCGCCCTTGTCTGTCTTTCTACTTCGGAGGCCCAGCCTCGGTGCTCACAACTCGCCCACTCTTTCGTTTCGCTTGCATGCTGCTTCAGAATGTGAGACTGAGAGTCGGCCTTGGTCAGCTCCACCTACGTGGTAAACTGAGGGCCCTTCTGCCCTGCCCTTCTGCGTGTAGCTTTGCAAGACGGTTTCCACCCAATCTCTGGTCTCACTGGCTTCCCATCCAGGCAGATGTGAACGCAAAACTTCTCCGTTGTGAAGTTTCAATTAACACAGTACAGTCACACCCTGTACCTGAATGACTCAGAAGGAGGCTGAATGAATAAACAACAACTCCTGGCTTCTGGGATCTTATGACTTTGCAAAAAAAAAAAAAAAAATCAAACGACAGTTAGTATATAGTTTGCCCAAAAGCTCTCTTCAACAGCCATGGGCCCAGCACACACCCTCAAACTCAACAACAGTAAATTCGTAAGACATAGAAACCAAGATAACGGTCCTCTAGAATAAACTCTGATTGGGTTTGAGGATGTATTTCTCTTAAAAGGTATGATATATTGAGTTTGCTCAGCACAACATAATGTGTGGACTTGGCAAACTTCACCCCATCTACTAATTTATGAGTTCTTTAAAGGGAAAAGAATTAAAGTAGATGGTACACCCAGACTATATCAGGCATGTGGTAGATTATCTAATTTAACACTACTGCTCTGTGAAGCAAATGTTGTTGGTCATTTTGTTGATGAAGGAAATGTCACACAGTTTAAACCACTGTATCGCTGAGCTAGGTTTGAAAACTCAAATGCCATGTCAAATGCCTTCAGTAAACAGTTTAGGGGTTCTGTATGTATACAACTGTCTGACAATGAAAGTCCTTTAAAACCACTTATTTCCTGACTATCAAGCTTCATACATATTAACACATTTTATCCTTACCTTACCTTTACTTATCATGATCCTAACACAAGTTAGGTACTATGTTTTTTTGTTTGGATTTGGGTTGTGTTTTTTGTTTTTGTCTTTGTGGGGGTGGCGGGGCTGTGCCATGCTGCATGTGGGATCTTAATTGCCAACCAGAGATGGAACTCACGCCCCCTGCATTGGAAGCACTGTCTTAACCACTGGACCATAGGTAAGTTCCAAGATAGGTACTATTAAAATCCTAATTTTACAAACAAGGAAACTGAGTCTCAAACAAATTAAGCAACTTGGTTAGCGTGGGCGTTGACCATAGACAAGTTGCTGATTTCTTAACCGCTACCCCAAACCACCACAATAAACCTCAACCATGTCAAAGAATTATGTGGGGGAAGTCAGTCCTTTTTTCGTGAATACTGTTGGAGGACAACATTCAATACTGATTCAATATTTAGAAGAGTTCAAATACTTTGCAGATGATTACTTAGCAATATTCATCCTTAGTGCACAGCTATGAGATATAAAATGTAGGTGAGCATTCAGGTAAAATTAGAAAGCAGTCACAGTGATTTGCCGTAATGGCTTCCCTGCCAGTTTGGTGCCCACATTTGTCTCTTCCCATCATTCTCATGAGAGGCCCCAAGTACTGTCCCCTCAAGCTATCTCCTGGCTGTTAGCCCAGCTCCCTTTCAACTGTTGCCTGGAAGATAAGCCCAGTGTTCCTACCTTCTTCCCCGCACACTGAGCTTACCATCTGATGCCCATTACATTGAGGTGGATCCATTCCAGACTTCTTATTTCAAAGCAGCTTTGCTGTTCTTTATGCATGCTTTGGGAGAGCTGGGTTCAGTCCCTGGGTTGGGAAGATCCCCTGGAGTAAGGCAAGGCAGTCCACTCCAGTATTCTTGCCTGGAGATCCCCACAGACAGAGGAGCCTGGTGGACTACAGTCCATGGGGTTGAAAAGAGTCAGACATAACTGAGCGACTAAGCATATGCATGCTTTAATGTTTCTCTTTAAGGGCTGCCAGATAAAATACCATGCAATGTTCATCGCAGCACTGTTTATAATAGCCAGGACATGGAAGCAACCTAGATGTCCATCAGCAGATGAATGGATAAGAAAGCTATGGTACATATACACAATGGAGTATTACTCAGTCATTAAAAAGAATACATTTGAATCAGTTCTAATGAGGTGGATGAAACTGGAGCCTATTATACAGAGTGAAGTAAGCCAGAAGGAAAAACATAAATACAGTATACTAACGCATATATATGGAATTTAGAAAGATGGTAACAATAACCTGGTGTACGAGACAGCAAAAGAGACACTGATGTATAGAACAGTCTTATGGACTCTGTGGGAGAGGGAGAGGGTGGGAAGATTTGGGAGAGTGACATTGAAACATGTAGAATATCATGTAAGAAACGAGTTGCCAGTCCAGGTTCGATGCGCGATGCTGGATGCTTGGGGCTGGTGCGCTGGGATGACCCAGAGGGATGGTGGGGGGGGGTGGAGGGGGTTCAGGATGGGAGCACGTGTATGCCTGTGGTGGATTCATTTTGATGTTTGGCAAAACTAATACAATTATGTAAAGTTTAAAAATAAAATAAAACTTTAAAAAAAAGAATATATAAAAAAAAATACCATGCAATATTTGAGACATATACTGAAACAATCATGTCGTTTTAATCTGCAATTCAGATTTCACTGAGCGAGTGGTATTTTTATTTGCTGAATCTGGCAACCCTACTCTCTTTCCTAAAGGCTCCAGTCATTTTCCAATTTCACTCTTCCCCCTAGTCTCCTGCAAAGATCCAACCCTTTCCTTATTCATTTGGTCCTAGGAGAATAACTAAACTCTTACTTCACAGAGAAAAAGAGTATCAGACTTACAAATTCCAGTTTGATAACAATTTCACCCACACTTACCTCCTTTCCACAACTCTACTCCTGCCTATATCACCATGCTGCTTTCCCCTAATTTTCTAAGGTAAAATCTGCATAGGCCATCAGTATGTGTGTATTTAGTTGTGTGCAACTCTTTTTGATCCCATGGATTATAGTCCACCAGGCTCCTATGTCCATGGACTTTTCCAGGCAAGAATACTGGAGTGGGTTGCCATTTTCTACTCCAAGGGATCTTCCCGACCCAGGGGTTGAACCTGCATCTCTCATGTCTCCTGCATTGAAAGGCAGATTCTTTACCAATGAGGCCACCTGGGAAGCCCAACTATCTAAAACTTGGATAAATTATTCCTTCTCTCTTCTGTACTTTCAATTATTGCCCTCTGACGACTCTTCACTTTCAACTTACCTTAATATTCGTGTTTCCTCTACTCAAAACTTACTGTCTTCCCTTCATATTAGGTCCCAGTATCTTTCTCTTCTGTTTGCCAATATTCAGAACTATGTAATGGAATATGACTGAGCTTTGGAACCAGACAGACTTGGGTTCAGCCTCAATTCTGCCAGTTCCTAGCTGTGTGACTTCGGGCAAATTCCTTTAATTTCCTGGAGCCTTAGTTTCCTCATCTCTAAAATGGTATAATGGTATTTCTTTCAGGAGTGTGAGGGTTAAAGAGCTTCATGTGTGTAAAGAGTATTACAGTAAATACTTCACCCTCCCCCACCTCTATCTTTATAAGATTCATTGCTTTTATTACCTCACTTTCCGTCTTTCCATTTGCTTTCCTTTTTGATTATAATACAAAATTATTTTAATAAAATTAATACATGCACATTTTAAAAAAATTAGAAAACTCATAGGGAAGAGCATTAGTCCTCCTCCCTGACCCTCTAATCTTTCCAACCACTTTAGAATCTTATTGATCTTTCTTCTAGTGACTATATGAGCTAAGTCCACTATTTTATACCTCTGCTTCTTGATTATCAATTTTATGCAGTATCTATAGATTTTCTGCTATATTGAAGGAGTATGTTGAATTTACTTACCCTTAAGAAACATGCTTGTGGTATAAGCTTTCTAAATTCTTGCATGCCTGCAATTTTAAAAATTCTACTTTTACACTTGACTAATATTTTGGCTGAATACAGAACAATAGAGTGTAAGTAATTTTCCCTGAGAATTTGAAGGCATTATTCCCCTGTCTTTTAATTTCTAGTACTACTGGTAAAACTTTTAAATCTATTCTGATCAAAACCTCATGTGACTACATTTAGTCTTCTTTGGTTGTTTTTAGAAGTTTCTCTTTCTCCATAGTGTTCCAGAATTATACAACAATATACTTTGATTTTCCAAGTGTTTTCCTAGGAAGTCATCTGAAATTATTTTTTGGATAACTTTATTTTCTCTATTCTCTCTTTCTAGAACTTCTACTCTTCAGTCCATTTGAACTGATCTTTTAATTTCTCCATATTTAAACTTCAGTACTTTGGCCTGATGCAAAGAGCCAGCTCAATGAAAAAGACCCTGATGCTGAGAAAGAATGAGGAAAGGAGGAGAAGGGGGCAACAGAGGATGAGATGGTTTGATGGCATCGCTGACTCAATGGACATGAGTTTGAGCAAACTCCAGGAGATAGTAAAGGACAGGGAAGCCTGGAGTGCTGCAGCCCATGGGGTTGCAAAGAGTCGGACACAGCTAAGTAACTAAACAGCAACATTTTCTATTTTTTTACATGTTTGCCTTGTTTTCTAATTTCTGGGAGTTTTCTCAACTTAATCTTTTAACTCTTCAGTTAACATTTCCCTTGCTTTTATCAGGCCTTTAATTCTAAATGCTATCTTTTTCTTTTATGAGTATTTCAGTTTTATATAACCCTGTGCTGTTGATGCAGAGAAGGCAATGGCACCCCACTCCTGTATTCTTGCCTGGAAAATCCCATGGACGGAGGAGCCTGGTAAGCTGTAGTCCATGGGGTCGCTAAGAGTCGGACACGACTGAGCGACTTCCCTTTCACTTTTCACTTTCGTGCATTGGAGAAGGAAATGGCAACCCACTCCAGTGTTCTTGCCTGGAGAATCCCAGGGACAGGGGAGCCTGGTAGGCTTCTGTCTATGGGGTCACACACAGTCGGACACGACTGAAGCGACGCAGCAGCAGCAGCAGCAGTGCTGTTGATGGCTTTTTTCCTATTTTCTTTACTTCTCATTTTCCTGTTTTGTTCTCGGCCCTTTGTGTCAGAGGCTTTTCCCACTGGCAGGTAATCTCTGGCTATCTATTAATATTTCAGACAGAGTCACTGAAAGCTAATTTAAACTACTTGCAGGGAGCTTGTTAATGGAAAGATGCTGGATAATCAGACTGTGTTCTTTTGTTGGAGGGTCACAAATGTAAGCACCTAGAGATCTCTATTCCTAAGCTGGTCAATTTCACCTTGTCTGCTTTCTAGCATTTTCCCAGGTGAATCAAGAAAGAGCAGGAGAGAGAAGTAGAGGGACTCTTAGTACTCAGTATTTAGATTTGAACTGAATCACAATAATGGGGATCCCCACACACATACTCTAAGCTCTGCCACATGTCCCAAAGACTCTCTGATTTAGGCTCCAGGAAACTTGCGGTCATCTGCTGAAATGGGGGTATTGGTACTTGTCCTGTCATACAAGTTGGAAATAGTGGGCTGGAGATATGGCTGCTAATTTTAATTCGATTTAAAAAGTAATTTTATTTAAAAACCTGAAAGGAAAATGAATGAGAAGTAAGAGGTTGAAAGCAATGAGTCTAGCAAGGCTAGAGAGAGGTAGATGGGAGGTGATATATGGAGCATCTTTTCTCTAGTAGATGTTTCACACTCACTCCTCTTATTTTCAGATCATCATTTACACCAATTTTCAGAAATACCTATAGCTTCCATCTCTTCACATTATTTTAGGATCTGTAGTGGTAATTTGGGCTTCCCAGGTGGCGCTAGTGGTAAAGAACCTGCCTGCAAATGCAGGAGATGTAAGAGACCTGGGTTCAATCCCTGGGTTGGGAAGATCCCCTGGAGGAGGACATGGCAACCCACTCCAGTATTCTTGCCTGGAGAATCCCATGGACAGAAGAGCCTGGTGGGCTACAGTCCACGGGGTCACAAAGAGTCTGCCATGACTGAACGGATTTAGCACATATGTACCCACGGTGGTGATTTAACTTGGCTCTAGAATTGCCCTGCTTCTAGCACAAGGTTCAACTTTCTCTAGTCTGACAAGCCATTTACACACGTTAATTTGTTTTCCAAAATTTAATTGGTATTGTCAGAGGCAATTAACCTTGAAGCTAACATAGCTCAAACTCTCCTGTCCTGCTCCCAAGGTCCTGCTTTCTTGGAAGGAGTCCTAGCAATATGTCCACGAAAAGTAAGCCATTTTACCCACGGCTAAGTTTCTTCTTTCATTCCATTAGGAATTCTCATCTGTTTCATTTCCTGATGGGTAGGGGTGCTTTTGGAGTTACTGTAGGCATTTTTGGGATCTGGTTGAGGGGAAGTTGAGCTGCATTTAGTTTGAGTAAAGGACAGGGGTCTACATTTAGATTCAATGTAGAAGGATATGTGAGTGAAATCGGGGCTTCCCAGATGGCTGGTGGTAAAAAACACACCTGCCAATACCCAGTGCTGGAGACATAAGAGATGTGGGTTTGATATGTGGGTTGGGAAGATCCCCTGGAGGAGGGCATGGCAACCCACTCCAGTATACCTGCCTGGAGAATCCCTTGGACAGAGGAGCCTGGCGGGCTACAGTCCATAGGGTCACAAAGAGTCAGACATGAGCAAAGTGACTTAGCAGGCATGCATTTGAACAAGATCACAGTTACTTCCAAGTTATTACTAGCTACCCAAGTGTAGAACTGATTTTCAGAATTTCTACTGTCCTCAATGGCTACTCATGCTGTCGTGATATAAAATGCAAGGCCAGTGTCACATGACTGTAAGCTAGAAGCTAGTCTGGGGAAATACTTTCCAAGATGTCACATGTAACAGGTAACCGGAGCATTTGATTCTCACTGATCCCTCATGAAAACAGAAGTTCTCTTCTTTCCAGAATATACTTGATGATTTAGTATATATAATTATTAAACACATCATATACTTTTTTTCCGCTTTTGATGGAATTCACCCAAAAAAGATTGACTGGAATTTGTGTATATGTCCAGTATTTGCAGGGTATAAATAACTATTGCAATTTGGAAATAAGTTTAGCACTATATCAATAAAATATATGAGAAATTACAAAGTCCTCACTTGGGCACATATAAAAGATACTTTATTCTATCACCTATACATTTATTTATTGAGAGAAAATTCATATTAAAACTTAGTAGAATATGGAACAAAAACAATAAAATGGGCAATTAAATAAACAGAAATTTTTCTGATGCTGAGAAAAAAGTAGTATCAGATCACACCAAGACCATAATATGTTATTAAGAAGAAGATACATGTTTTGAATAGAAGCAATGAATATGTTTTTGGATTGTTGATAATCCATAAAATGAAGGGTAAATAATCATAAAAACTAGAAAAAGATAAGTTTCCTGCTGACTTGACACACAAAACAACTGACATGGACAAAAATGTTATAAAGTTCAAGATATGTTACTGTGACATAAAAATACTAATAGCAAATGGTTCATGATCATCTCCATCTAAGTACATTGGCAATTAGTCAAAACACAAGAAAACTTGAACTGTTTTAAAGTCCTACAGTTTATGTACAAAAAAATAGGCAACTACTTTCCTAAATTTGGCAACAGTCCTAAAAGCTTATATGACACTACCAATATTAATGTCGAAGCTAAAAGAAGTTCTTCTAACTCATCAGTTTAAAAACTTTCTTTGAGCAGTATGCTAGAGGGAAGACTAAATTGTCTTTCTATTCTAATGATAGATTTAACATTTTATCACACGAAGAGTAGATGGGAGGCAATATAGCCAAAGATGTAAAAAAAAAAAGCATCAAAAAATGCCTAAGGCAGTTAATAAAAACACTGTTATTTTTTTGATGTCATGATGTCTGCTGGCTTTTTTAAATTAGCAGTTTGTTGTGATGTCTTTTATTCTATTCATTTTCAAATCTGATTTTGTGCTCTTTTTGTCAATGAGGGTCTGCTATTTTGTAAGCTCCTGCCTTGCTCTTGTTTCTTCTTCCATTCTCTTTGTCCTAATAAGTTTATTTTACTGCATCTGGTAGCATTGAAAAAGGGAGAAAACACGTACAAACCTTCATGCTTTGACAGAAATTTTCATTCATGATTTTTTAGACAGTAATTTTTATTTTAATCAAGATATGTACGTAATTTTCAAATGAAATATTTCTATAAAAGTTGTTAATTTAAAGACTTCCTTGGTGGTCCAACAGTTAAGACGTTGTGTTTCCACTTCAGGTGGTATTGCTTCAATCCCTGGTCCAGGAAGATCCTGCATGAGGCGTGGACCAGCCTTCCCCATCCCCCAAAAAAAAAAAAAAACAGAAACAGACCAAAAAAAAGTTATTAATGCATGAAATAATACTCCCCCCTCCCCATTCTTTCTCCTCAGTGATAACTACTTTTACCTCTTTCACTTTTCCTTTGTATATTTGCTTCCATGCCCTCCCCTGGTGGCGTCAGTGGTAACGAATCCACCTGCCAGTGCAGGAGACACAGGAGACAAGGATTCCGTCTCTAGGTCGGGAAGACCCCATGGAGAAGGGAATCACAACCCACTCCAGTATTCTGGCCTGGAAATCCTATGGACAGAGGAGCCTGGGGGGCTAGTCTGTGGGACTGCAAAGAGTCAGACATGACTTAGCAACTAAATAACAAACAATGTGCTTCCATGTTCTCTAATAATGTACCTATGTTGATTTTTGGATTTTTTTTTTCTATTTTAATAATTGTGTGTTGACTTTATCCTTTGAATATTAGGATTTAGCTCTCAAACACGCTGCTCCCTCAACTCCTTTCCAGTTTCCTGTCCCCAAAATACAAATCAAATATTAATTTTTATATTATTGCGACTATGCAGATTTTACTCACAGCTTAGTCATGTATATACTATGATATGTTTACCTTCAAGTATACCTTTTGGTTTTCCCTAGGCTTGAATATTGTCATTTTCTTTGTTCAGTCTCTTATATGCTTATTACTAATTCATTCCCTCACCCTGTTTCTTTAACCTATATACAGAGTACATCATGAGAAATGCTGGACTGGAAGAAACACAAGCTGGAATCAAGATTGCCGGGAGAAATATCAATAACCTCAGATATGCAGATGACACCACCTTTATGGCAGAAAGTGAAGAGGAACTCAAAAGCCTCTAGATGAAAGTGAAAGTGGAGAGTGAAAAAGTTAGCTTAAAGCTCAACATTCAGAAAACAAAGATCATGGCATCCAGTCCCATCACTTCATGGGGAATAGATGGGGAAACAGTGGAAACAGTGTCAGACTTTATTTTTCTGGGCTCCAAAATCACTGTAGATGGTGACTGCAGCCATGAAATGGCTGCTGCTGCTGCTAAGTCACTTCAGTCGTGTCTGACTCTGTGCGACCCTATAGACGGCAGCCCACCAGGCTTCCCTGTCCCTGGGATTCTCCAGACAAGAACACTGGAGTGGGTTGCCATTTTCTTTTCCAATGCATGAAAGTGAAAAGTGAAAGTGAAGTCACTCAGTCGTGTCTGACTCTTAGCGACCTCATGGACTACAGCTCACCAGGCCCTCCGTCCATGGGATTTTCCAGGCAAGAGTACTAGAGTGGGGTGCCATTGCCTTCTCCGACCATGAAATTAAAAGACG
The DNA here is from genome assembly GCF_027580195.1 of Bos mutus. Lineage (NCBI taxonomy): Eukaryota > Metazoa > Chordata > Mammalia > Artiodactyla > Bovidae > Bos > Bos mutus. The sequence continues at coordinate 40,584,011 of NC_091619.1, forward strand.
CTTACTCCTTGGGAGGAAAGTTATGACCAACCTAGATAGCATATTCAAAAGCAGAGACATTACTTTGCCAACAAAGGTTCATCTAGTCAAGGCTATGGTTTTTCCTGTGGTCATGTATGGATGTGAGAGTTGGACTGTGAAGAAGGCTGAGCACCAAAGAATTGATGCTTTTGAAGTGTGGTGTTGGAGAAGACTCTTGAGAGTCCCTTGGACTGCAAGGAGATCCAACCAGTCCATTCTGAAGGAGATCAGCCCTAGGATTTCTTTGGAAGGAATGATGCTAAAGCTGAAACTCCAGTAGTTTGGCCACCTCATGTGAAGAGTTGACTCATTGGAAAAGACTCTGATGTTGGGAGGAATTGGGGGCAAGAGGAAAAGGGGACAATAGAGGATGAGATGGCTGGATGGCATCACTGACTCAATGGACGTGAGTCTGAGTGAACTCCGGGAGTTGGTGATGGACGGGGAGGCCTGGTGTGCTGCGATTCATGGGGTCGCAAAGAGTCGGACATGACTGAGCGACTGATCTGATCTGATCCTTTACTCTCAGGGCATGCAAACACCTAAGAAAATACAGCAGATTAATGGGGCATCACTCCTGAGTCCCCTGTTCTTCTCTCCAGCCTCAACTGCTGCATGGTTATTGTCCTGGGTTGTCCTCCACTTCTCTCCTATTTGGGGCCTCAATTCCTGGCTCTGCTTCATTCTTTATGCCTTCATATTGATGGAGCACAGCTGCCAGGAGTTTCCTGGTTAAAGGTATATGGAAGATAAAATCCTTGAGAAATTGAATATACACAAATATTCTGTCTTAACTCTTTAGTCAAAGCTTGGCTGAGTATAAAATTCTGCGTCAAAAGCTGTTTTGTTTGATAATGTTTAAGGCACTGTTGCATCATCTTCTAGCATCCAGTGTTGCTAAGAATTGTGATCCCATCCTGACTCCCTATCCTTGTGTGTCTGCTGTGTTTATTGCTTTGTCCTGTCCCACCCCACAAGGCCTTCCCACAATGGAACAATTGTGCAGTCTCTATTGCCTCCAACTGAACCTGGTGGCCCTTTTTAACCAGAATGAGATACAAATGATGCTGAGGAACTTCCAAGGCTAGGTCATAACAAGAATATGGCTTCCTCCTGGTGCTTGCTATTTCTTGCTCTTAGCATTCACACCATATTGCAGACACTACATGGAAAGAGAAGAGAAATAGAAATGCCCAGGGTACCATTTGTCCTTGTTAAGATTTTAGACACATACAAAGACCATGAGGGCACTGTGTGGGTGAGCTGAGCTTGCTAAGTGGTGGACAGCACTGGAAGATAACCTGGCTGAGCCATTTCACTGGGAGACCCCTGTCAGTAGCTTTAGGCTTTTTTCTCCTGGGGTACATATTTATCGAGAGGAAAAAGTCTTTCACCCTCTTTCCTAGAATACATAAACTTGGTTGCAGCATCCTGGAAAAACAGAGAGAGAATCTCTTATCTCACTGTTCAACAGAGACTTTCGCTTAATCCATCCATTTGTACTGTGGTGTTCCTTGGTCAAGGTCATTCGGTAATAACAAGGATCTACTCTAGAGCAGAGAAACCTCTATGCCATAGTCTGATGACCTATATGAGCAAATGAGCTGAAAATGAATGAATATATGTATATGAATGACAATAACTTTGCTATATATCTGAAACTAACGCAACATTATAAATCAACTAGACTTCAATAAAATACCCCACAGCTTCTGCCCCAAGAGTGAAGAGACAGTCCTTCTGGCTATGCAGGGTTAGGGAAAGTCATGGTGAGGCAGTGAGAGGTGATGTGGTGATGATAAATGCTTCTTTTTTCCTTAAGTTTCTTTTCAGCTTTTAATTTTTATATATTAATTATGCGTTTGCTAGTTGGTTTAGTCACTAAGTTGTGTGTGACTCTTTTAACCTCATGGACTGTAGCCTGCCAGGCTCCCCTGTTCATGGGATTCTCTAGGCAAGAATACTGGATTGAGTTGCCATTTCCTTCTCCAGGGGATCTTCCCGACCCAGGGATCCAATCAGGGTCTATATATATATATCTATCTATATATATAGATATATATATCTATATCTATATATATATAGATATATTTATATAGTTGATTTATAAGAGTCTAACTGCTTCTGGAAAAGGTCAGGTGTCATTCCAGTCCCAAAGAAAGTCAATGCCAAAGAATGTTCAAACTACCGCACAATTGCACTCATCTCACATGCTCAAAAAGTAATGTTCAAAATTCTCCAAAGCAGGCTTCAACAGTACATGAACCATGAACTTCCAGATGTTCAAGCTGGATTTAGAAAAGGCAAGGGAACCAGAAACCAGATTGCCAACATCTGTTGAATTATTGAAAAAGCAAGAGTGTTCCATAAAATCATCTACTCTGCTTTACTGACTATGCCAAAGCCTTTGGCTGTGTGGATCACAGTAAACTGTGGAAAATTCTGAAAGAGATGGGAATACCAGACTATCTGACCTGCCTTCTGATAAATCTGTATGCAGGTCAAGAAGCAACAGTTAGAACTGGACATGAAACAACAGACTGGGTCCAAATAGGGAAAGGAGTACGTCAAGGCTGTATATTGTCACCCTGCTTATTTAACTTATATGCAGAGTACATCATGTGAAATGCTGAACTGGATGAAGCACAAGCTGAAATCAAGATTGCAGGGAGAAATATCAATAACCTCAGTATGCAGATGACACCACCCTTATGGCAGAAAGCGAAGAAGAACTAAAAAGCCTTTTGATTGAAAGTGAAAGAGGAGAGTGGAAAAGTTGGCTTAAAACTCAACATTCAGAAAACGAAGATCGTGGCATCTGGTCCCATCACTTCATGGCAAATAGATAGGGAAACAATGGAAACAATGAGATATTTTATTTTGGGAGGCTCCAAAATCACTGAAGATGGTGATTGCAGCCATGAAATTAAAAGATGCTTGCTCCTTGGAAGAAAAGCATGCTAAAAAGCAGAGACATTACTTTGCCAACAAAGGTCTAGTGAAAGCTAAGGTTTTCCCAGTAGTCATTTATGGATTTGAGAGCTGAGCACTGAAGAATTGATGCTTTTGAACTGCGGTGTTGGAGCAGACTCTTGAGAGTCCATTGAACTGCAAGGAGATGCAACCAGTCCATCCTAAAGGAAATCAGTCCTGAATACTCACTGGAAGGACTGATGCTGAAGCTGAAACTCCAATATTTTGGTCACCTGATGCAAAGAACCAACTCATTGTAAAAGACCCTGATGCTGGGAAAGATTGAAAGCAGGAGGAGAAAGGACAACAGAGGATGAGATGGTTGGATGGCATCACCGACTTGATGGACATAAGTTTGAGCAAGCTCCAGGAGTTGGTGATGGACAGGGAGGCCTGGCGTGCTGCAGTCCATGGGGTTGCAAAGAGTGGGACATGACTGAGCAACTGAACTGAACTGAATTGCTTCTAAAGCAGAATTTTCTGTTTTCATCTTAACTTTCAACCCCACTTTCAGAGATACCTAAAATCCCCAATTCTGGGTTTTTCTGGAGTTCTATACCACAACTCAACTTCTTTTGGGGTTTCCCCTGTGGCTTAGTTTTCAGTTTTCTTAATTGTACTAAGTAAATTAGCATCCATTCTCTGGTTTTCAGTTTCCAGAATTCTGTTATTGTCATCGCTTGTCATTTCTTTCTCTTTGTTTATGAGAGAGAAAAAAATATCCCGTTACTATAATGTCAATGAAGTGTCAGGAGAGGAAGGAAGTGAAAGTGTCCAACTTGCTATCTCTAAAATCAAAATCAAAATCCTAGCAGTAAGACTTCTGCTGCAGTCGTTCTCCCTTTCTAAGAATGCAAGTGACTCTAACCAACAGAGACAAAGGCCTCTCAGGAATCCCCACTTACGGGAACTTACTATAACGTTTTTCACAGTTGACTCCCCCTCGTTGAAACTCTCTACTTTTATAGTGCTGCTCTCTCTTGTTCTCTTCTGACTCAGATTTCTCTTTCCCAGAACTCTTAACTGCCTTCTCTTTTTCTATATTACCTTAAATAGTGCTGTGTGCTAAGTTGCTTCAGTCGTGTCCGACTTTGTGATCCCATGGACTGTACCCCGCCAGGCTCTTCTGTCCATGGGATCTTCCAGGCAAGAATACTGGAGCAGGTTGCAATTTCCTTCTCCAGGGGGTCTTCCCAGCACATGAATCGAAACTTTGGGTCTCTTACGTCTCCTGAATTGACAGGCAGGTTCTTTACCACTAGTACTACCTGGAATATGCTTATCCCCCCAAATAGGAAATAATTATATAATCTGTATTATGTTCCAGGCACTGTACTAAATAAGCATTTTGTTCTATTAAACAACCCATTTTACAGATGGAGGAACTGAGGCACAGAATGCTTGAGTAATGTGTCCAAAGTCCCAGTTTTTCCCTACTGTGCCTATTGCCTCTTCAAGTGTTATATCCTTGGTCTACCATCTTATTCATTCATACTTTTTTGTTTTATTCTCATCTACCTCTAAGGCTGGCTTGATCTATCACATGTAGACAAATCTGAACTGTACATTTCTAGTCTCCCTTTCTCCTAAGCTATAGATTCGAGTCTCAAATATTTATTGGAAACCCCTTTTTGAACAGCTCATTCCCACCTCAACATAAAAATATCCAAGGCCCAACTATCTCATTTTCACCATTCTTTTTTCAGAACAACCCAACCTACTCTGTGTCATGCATATCAGTTAATAGCAAGCATTCATCTCATCAGACAAGCTAGAATATTGAGTCCATCCTGACTGCTCCCTTTCTCTCACCCTCTATGTGAAATTTACTGTGAAGACTGTTGTCTTCAAAAGTGAAAATGTTGATCACTCAGTCGTGTCTGACTCTTTGCAACCCCATGGACTATAGCCTGCCAGGCTCCTCTGTCCAAGGAATTGGAATTCTCCAGGTAAGAATACTGGAGTGAGTTGCCATTTTCTTCTCCAGAGGATCTTCCCAACCCAGGGATCAAACCCACATCTCCCACATTGCAGGCAGTTTCTTTACCATATGAGATCCACCAGGGAAGCCTGTCATCCTCTGATAGGGCATCTGAATTCATTTCTTCATCATCCTTCGAATGTCATTGTTAGATTCTTACCTCCTGTTTATAACACCTTCCTCCTAACTGGCTTCACTACCATCAGAATTGTTTTTCTAAATGCATAAGATCTGTTTGTTCGCTGTATTGAGGTTGGACAGGTAGTCTCCATGGGAGGGAAGGGTTGCTTACATTACAAAAGGCCAACAGAGAATCCCTTAAAGAATCATCCCATGTCTATGTTTATAGGTCAATAAATGCATACCAGGAAAAGCTAAGAGCTGTGATGTTCCAAACCACCGATGATTAAGTATCAATCAGAAACTAAACTAAAGTGATTCTGGAGTCACAGAGATAAAAATAGATCTTCGTTCATTTATTTATAAATATTTATTTGTTTTACTTTTTACTATTTATTTGGCTGCATCAGGTCTTAGTTGCGGCATGTGGGATCTAGTTTTCCTACCAGGACTCCAACCCAGACCCCCCACTTTGTGCACTGAAAGCATGAAGTCTTAGCCACTGGACCACCAGGGAAGTCCCTGGGCCTTCGTTTATTTATTCAATAATTAGTAGCCAAGCCCCTACTGTAAACAGACAGACATTCTTCTAGGAATTGGCACTGCAGCCTTGAGAAAGACGGGTAAGTTCCCTTGTACCATGGAGTTTATATTCTTATGCTGAAGACTAATAGCAAAGAAATAAGTAAATAAGTTAAGATACCAGAAAGCAACAAGTAACATGCTGAGCATGAAAGCAGGATGATATGGCCTTGAATTGTTGCTCTGGGTGGCAAGGATTGGCCTGTCTGAGATGTTGGCTTTGGATACCATGCACCATGGCAGGCTCGGGCTCCCTGGCCCAGCATCGGGAATGCATAAGAAGAGCTCTGCCCTGAGAATGGTAGGCCCAGTGAGAGGAGCTCTGAAGTAGGCATCATGGGACTGATCCAAGGGACTCAGTCTGTGGCCTAAGGCAAGACTCCCCCACTCTCTGGACCTCTCAGGTCCTTTCCACCACTAGCGCTTCATTACTTGCCTTCTTGGGTCCTGGGTCCCCCAGAATAGTCTTCTTCCATTCCTGCCTCTATTCTTCCAGTTTAGGACTTCAACTGCAGAGCCTGGCTGGGCCTCTCCTACATCTTCACAGAGCCTTGCTTGTCCAGTGGTGGGGAGAGCACCAGGCAGGCGGGGCATAGGGTACAAATGCAGGAAGCAGCTCTCGGCAAACATGTGACTGGTGGGTCGCTTAACTCAACAAGGCTGGAAGATCTTGAGAGGCATCAGAAATGCAGAGAAGCTACACTAGCCTTCAGTAAGACTGCCTTCTCCTGAAGGAGAGTAATCTCTGTCCAGTTGAAGGATTACACATCTGTAAAGTAATATGTGAGCAAATTCTGAGTATTCAGAATGAAATTTTTAAATGAAGAACAACAAAAATGACTTTCTTTATATATGTTTATGTATAAGTTATAATATGTACATATATCAGATCAGATCAGTCGCTCAGTCATATCCAACTCTTTTTGACCCCATGAATTGCAGCACACCAGGCCTCCCTGTCTATCACCAACTCCCGGAGTTCACTCAGACTCACATCCATCGAGTCAGTGATGCCATCCAGCCATCTCATCCTCTGTCGTCCCCTTTTCCTCCTGCCCCCAATTCCTCCCAGCATCAGAGTCTTTTCCAATGAGTCAACTCTTTGCATGAGGTGGCCAAAGTACTGGAATTTCAGCTTTAGCATCATTCCTTCCAAAGAAATCCCAGGGCTGATCTCCTTCAGAATGGACTGGTTGGATCTCCTTGCAGTCCAACGGACTCTCAAGAGTCTTCTCCAACACCACACTGCAAAAGCATCAATTCTTCGGCGCTCAGCCTTTTTCACAGTCCAACTTTCACATCCATACATGACCACAGGAAAAACCATAGCCTTGACTAGACGAACCTTTGTTGGCAAAGTAATGTCTCTGCTTTTGAATATGCTATCTAGGTTGGTCATAACTTTCCTTCCAAGGAGTAAGCGTCTTTTAATTTCATGGCTGCAGTCACTACCTGCAGTGATTTTGGAGCCCAAAAAAATCAAGTCTGACACTGTTTCCACTGTTTCCCCATCTATTCCCCATGAAGTGATGTGACCGGATGCTATGATCTTCGTTTTCTGAATGTTGAGCTTTAAGCCAACTTTTCACTCTCCACTTTTACTTTCATCAAGAGGCCTTTTAGTTCCCTTTCACTTTCTGCCATGAGGGTGGTGTCATCTGCATATCTGAGGTTATTGATATTTCTCCCGGCAATCTTGATTCCAGCTTGTGTTTCTTCCAGTCCAGCATTTCTCATGATGTACTCTGCATATAAGTTAAATAAACAGGGTGACAATATACAGCCTTGACGAACTCCTTTTCCTATTTGGAACCAGTCTGTTGTTCCATGTCCAGTTCTAACTGTTGCTTCCTGACCTGCATACAAATTTCTCAAGAAGCAGATCAGGTGGTCTGGTATTCCCATCTCTTTCAGAATTTTCCACAGTTTACTGTGATCCACACAGTCAAAGGCTTTGGCATAGTCAATAAAGCAGAAACAGATGTTTTTCTGGAACTCTCTTGCTTTTTCCATGATCCAGCGGATGTTGGCAATTTGATCTCTGGTTCCTCTGCCTTTTCTAAAACCAGCTTGAACATCTGGAAGTTCACGGTTCACGTATTGCTGAAGCCTGGCTTGGAGAATTTTGAGCATTATTTTACTAGCCTGTGAGATGAGTGCAATTGTGCGGTAGTTTGAGCATTCTTTGGCATTGCCTTTCTTTGGGATTGGAATGAAAACTGACCTTTTCCAGTCCTGTGGCCACTGCTGAGTTTTCCCAATTTGCTGGCATATTGAGTGCAGCACTTTCACAGCATCATCTTTCAGGATTTGGAATAGCTCAACTGGAATTCCATCACCTCCACTAGCTTTGTTCGTGGTGATGCTTTCTAAGGCCCACTTGACTTCACATTCCAGGATGTCTGGCTCTAGGTCAGTGATCACACCATCGTGATTATCTGGGTCGTGAAGATCTTTTTTGTACGGTTCTTCTGTGTATTCTTGCCATCTCTTCTTAATATCTTCTGCTTCTGTTAAGTCCATACTATTTCTGTCCTTTATCGAGCCCATCTTTGCATGAAATATTCCTTTGGTATCTCTGATTTTCTTGAAGAGATCTCTAGTCTTTCCCATTCTGTTGTTTTCCTCTATTTCTTTGCATTGACCACTGAAGAAGGCTTTCTTATCTCTTCTTGCTATACTTTGGAACTCTGCATTCAGATGCTTATATCTTTCCTTTTCTCCTTTGCTTTTCGCTTCTCTTCTTTTCACAGCTATTTGTAAGGCCTCCCCAGACAGCCATTTTGCTTTTTTGCATTTCTTTTCTATGGGGATGGTCTTGATCCCTGTCTCCTGTACAATGTCACGAACCTCATTCCATAGTTCATCAGGCACTCTATCTATCAGATCTAGGCCCTTAAATCTATTTCTCACTTCCACTGTATAATCATAAGGGATTTGATTCGGGTCATACCTGAATGGTCTAGTGGTTTTCCCTACTTTCTTCAATTTCAGTCTGAATTTGGCAATAAGGAGTTCATGATCTGAGCCACAGTCAGCTCCTGGTCTTGTTTTTGCTGACTGTATAGAGCTTCTCCATCTTTGGCTGCAAAGAATATAATCAATCTGATTTAGGTGTTGACCATCTGGTGATGTCCATGTATAGAGTCTTCTCTTGTGTTGATATAAGCAAACTCTGGGAGTTAGTGAGGGACAGGGAAGCCTGGCATGCTGCAGTCCATGGGGTTGAAGATAGTTGGACGTGACTGAGTGACTGAACAACAACAGCAATATATATTTATATAAATACATATAACTTCACAGTAAATAAAAATTTCAGAAGGAATTTTGCTTCATATAAACAAAATCAAAGAAGTTTCCAGCTTGAAAATCCACTCAACAGTTGATCTTTCTCATGAATCATTTCTCCAGCTATTTTAGAAACAAAATGAAGACAGATTCACCAACAAATACATTATGCAACTCTGTTTTTAAAGTTTCCAAACCCGCCTTACAGGTTTGAAATGAGCTGTGTTTTACATTTGTATTTTCTTTTATTATGTCATTTTCACAAGCCTCAAAAAGATCCAGTTATTCACATGAATTGCAGAGGTAATTAAGGGCACTCTAGGGTATGATTTTCTCTCTCCACTGTGCATTGCTGAGATGAAACATAAAGACAGCATCTTGTTCTGCATTGCACAGCAGACTAGGCCATGAGGAGGAAAAAACAGTGATTGCTGCCACATTTATGTGTTTATTTTTAAGAAGATTGAACTGAATTGTGTGTATATAAATATGAAGTTTAAATTGATAAGAAATCCAAAGGCATTTTAATTTCACAACTCTGGCTGGCAAATTGAAGGTATTACTGTGCTTTTAAAGCAAAGTTAACAACTTCTGTTTGTTCCTCCCATCTAAGTAGTAAGCAGGGATTGCCGTTCTTATTTTACAGGCCAGGGAAAATGCCTAGGGAGAAAAGTGAGTTGTCAGAGGTCTCACAGAGTCTATAGCAGGGTCGGATGATAAATTATAGACTTTTATCTCCTTACCAATGCTTGAAAAATAATGAAAGTGTTGAAGAGATGAAGGAAAAAAGAAAGAAATGAAAGGAAGGAAAAAGAGAAAAACTCAATGAGTATTTGTTATTCTATATTGCTTACTTATTTATTGTCTGAGCTTCCAACTGGAATGTAAGTTCCATTAAGACAAATATTTTGTCTATCTCTTTTACTGCCCTATATATACTAGTACCTAGCATAGTGCCTGACACATAGAGATGCTCAATAAATATTGATGATGAGTTACTGAATAAAAATGTCTCAGATTAATCCAGAATTATGTCACATGGAATGGATCATTTGAAAACAGCTAGATTATAAATCAGTGTTATTTTGATTTTTTATTTCAGTTTCAAATTAACAGTGATATAGAACTATTGGTCCATGAAAAGACATGAAGGAAGCTAAAATGCATTATCACTAAGAGAATAGAGAATAGAATCGCTGTGTGATTCCAACCACATGACATTCTGGGAAGTTATGGTGACAGTCAAAGATCAGGGGTCGTCAGGGTTTAAGGGGGTGGGAGGGCTGGACAGGCAGGACACAGAGGAGTTTTAAGGCAATGAAACTCTTCTACATGGTGCTATAATGATGAATATATGTCATACATTAAACAATTGTCCAAACCCATAGAATGTACAACATCAAGAGTAAGCCTTAATGTAAACTCTGAACTATGGTTGATAATGATGTGTCAGTACAGGTACAGTTGTAGCAAATGTACCACTCAGCTGGAGGATGTTGGTAGTGGGAGAGGCTACGCACATGGAGATAGAGCATATGTTGGTGACTTCTATACACTCCATTCAATTTTGCTCTGAAATATAATCTAGTAAAACATTTTTTTAATTGAAGAATTTCAAAAAAAGTTTCCAAGTTGCCTCTGTCTGTGGTTCCTGTTCCTAGAGACAGTAACTTTAGTCTCTCTTTGTTCCATTGTTTTAACTTCATTGAAAGATGCTAACCTTCCTTTCTGAGGTATCCTGGGACACTCCAAGGTTTTTGTGTATATATTTTAAATTAAACTATCTAAGCAGAGACATTACTTTGCCAACAAAGGTCCATCTAGTCAAGGCTATGGTTTTTTCTGTGGTCATGTATGGATGTGAGAGTTGGACTGTGAAGAAGGCTGAGCACCGAAGAATTGATGCCTTTGAACTGTGGTGTTGGAAAAGACTCTTGAGAGTCCCTTGGACTGCAAGGAGATCCAACCAGTCCATTCTGAAGGAGATCAGCCCTGGGATTTCTGTGGAAGGAATGATGCTAAAGCTGAAACTCCAGTACTTTGGCCACCTCATGCGAAGAGTTGACTCATTGGAAAAGACTCTGATGCTGGGAGGGATTGGGGGCAAGAGGAGAAGGGGACAACAGAGGATGAGACGGCTGGATGACATCACTGACTCAATGGACGTGAGTCTGAGTAAACTCCGGGAGTTGGTGATGGACAGGGAGGCCTGGTGTGCTGAGATTCGTGGGGTCACAAAGAGTCAGACACGACTGAGCGACTGAACTGAACTGAATCTTAATTATACCCTCTCGTTTTGAGAAAAGTCTGTCCAGTACGTTTTTCATAATGATGTAAATTTTATTTACATAAATTACAAATAATATATTTCCTGAAATTTTGTTAATATGAGCATTGCAAAATCACATTGATCCTTCTTACCTAGAAAAGGCTGAATTAGATTAGTGAGACATCTAAATTAGAAAGCATTTTAAAAGTAAATTCATCCTAAATTCTTTAAAATTGCATAAATTACATGAATGAGGGTAACCAAGTATTGTTCAGGAGATGGCTTTGACTAAATTAAAGGAATGGGAAAAAGCCAGCTCTCATATATGTGAGGTAAACAAATGTCTCTCAAGAGCTTAAGGGATCTTAACATGTGTACCCAGAGCCCTAAAGCATTGTTTAGAGTCAGATGGTTTAGTACACTGTCTTCACAGGTTATTTCACCCTCAGTCCATCCTAATTCTTATATGTTGCATTGTTTATAATTTCAAAAATCTCTTTTCTCTGGCGGGAGAGAAGTTGATAATTGAACAGAGAGACAAAAGGATAAACAGATAAAAAATGACTTGTGTATGTTTCCACAATTGAGTCAAGGATTTTCAACCACTGGAGTTTTCTCCCTATCATTACATTCAAATTGTTGAAAACTGAGGAATTCAGGAAGGTAATGTGGTAATTACTCTCCTGGTGTCCTCCTTATTTGAAATAAAAGTGTATTACTTAGGTAATTTAAATATTTATATGTTATTATATGTTATGCATATATTAGACATATATAAGTGTATGTATGTTTATACTTGTATTAGATATGAACATAAACTAAGTAATAAAAAGGAAACAATTAAAGCTTGCTATTTACATACATTAGAAATTAATTATGTGCCAATCCCTCAACCCTTGACTTTTGCACTTACTGTTCTTCCTGGAACGTTCTTACTATCCTCAAACAGCTCCCATCTTGACTTCATTCAGATCTTAGATCAAATGTTATTTCCTCAGAGAAGTCAGACTGTCCTCTCTACAAATGCACAATTTTCTCTACACTTCATCTTCTTAAACCTACTTATTTTTTTCTTTTTAAGCCTAAAGGGTGTGTTGCATTTTTTCCTTATAGTATTTCAATTAACACCCTACACATGATTTGCATGTCTCGTCCTACCAAAGTGTAAACTCTAAATGTGAAATTTTTTGTTGATGGGCCCAGAAGAGTTTCAGAGACAGCAGTCACTCAGAATTTTATTGAGTGAATGAACAAACAAACAAACAAAAAAAATCACAGAAAAATAGTGATATTTCTCCTTAAACACCAAACAAGCTTTTTTTTAGAAAGTGAACATTTTGTGATTTGAAAAAAAGAAAACAATTCTCATAAAAGGCCAAAAAGAAAGCATCAGAACCTCTAAACCTTTAACTGCACCCAACACTGACCTGGTATCACCCTTGTAAGAAAGGGTTTCTGCTAAATTACTACTAAATTACTAAATTTAGTCAATCCAGTGAAAGAAATCGGACTTAACTAGTTGCTTTTTGCATATAAAAAGCAACAGATTATATAGTGGAACCTTTGTAACTTTGTTCTGTACTTTCTGAGTCTCCTGTAAATGTGTTATTATACTTTCATAATTAAAAAAATTTAAAACAAACAAACCAAATGGGCTGTTTGGTTATAGTTTTTAACCACTGATGTGACTTGAGGTAATACAGCCTTGAATCTGTAAATGAAAAATCCAGTGGCTCAAAGTTGGCCTATTTGCTAACCGAATACACAAATATCCAATATTGTATATATGCTAATGCTAAGGATATCAAATCCCTGGCAATAGCATACTCACAATCTAGTGGAGACGACTGAGAAATAAACAAGTGTATACTGTCTAGCACAGTAAGTCTTCTCATCAGTGTATGATTCCATATCCCCAGCTGAGCCTGTGTTCTCATGCACCTACGCTGTGAGAGATTTGCTTCTAAGGCAATGGCACCCCACTCCAGTACTCTTGCCTGGGAAATCTCATGGACGGAAGAACCTGGTAGGCTGCAGTCCATGGGGTCGCTAAGAGTCGGACACGACTGAGCGACTTCACTTTCACTTTTCACTTTCATGCATTGGAGAAGGAAATGGCAGCCCACTCCAGTGTTCTTGCTTGGAGAATCCCAGGGACAGAGGAGCCTGTTGGGCTGCCGTCTATGGGGTTGCACAGAGTCGGACATGACTGATGCGACTTAGCAGCAGCAGCAGCAGAGACTACTAGAGCCTGAGCTGTCTGAAACTTGGCCTCAAATCACTGAAACCTCTGCAGAAATGGAAACAGAGCGGGAAAAACTCATTTCAAAACTGCAAGCAATTTTCTGGAGTATTTGACAGTACGTATTTGAGTTGCAGATTTGGACTAGACTTAGCGACTGAACAACAATAAATATATGAGTCAGCTTTTTCTTTTATTCTTGAAAAACCAGCAAAATGGGCCCTTCAGTTATGCAAATAAGAAGTTAAAAGTCCAAATCAGGAAAGGTCATTTTTGAGAAACTGCCATTAGTGAGTGAAACTTCTGTTGCCACAAAGTAAAAACAAGCAAAGATAACCTACTCAGTGCCTCCAACTGAATATCTCAGACTCAATGTAACTAAAGTGAAACTTGGTTGCCTTTTCCTTCAAAACCCCCCTGAGCTCCACAGCCACCCCCAACTCCCTCCCACCCTCCAGTGCTCAATAAATAGTACCACTAGTTAGCCAGTGTCATCCTTGGTTGCTCATTTCCTTTTCCATCAGATCCAATCCCTCAGCAAGTTCTAGCATCCCATCACCAAAACACATTTTGAGTCGTCTGCTTCTCTCTTGCTCCAGTGTCACCCCTGTGTCCAGCTGTCATCACCTTTTGCTGGATCACTGTCACGCTTCTTCAGCTTCCACTCTTGCTCATCTCTAGTCCATTCTCCACTGAAGACCCAGACAGAGCCTACTTTTTTTTCTTTTACTTGGCAATTTCACTTTTTTATTTAAAAATTATTTTTTTAGAACAGTCAAATTCACAGCAAAATTGAGTGGGTGGTGCAAGGAGTTTCCATACACCCCTCATTCTGGCACATGTACCACCTCCCTTGCTATCAACATCTCCCACCAGAATAGGATCTTTTACAATCAATGAACCGACATTGATGTATCATCATCACCCAAGTCCATAGTTTACATTAAGATTCACTCTTGGTGGTGTACTTTCTCTGGTATTGACAACTAGATATAAAGATATACCCACCATTATAGTATCACATGGGCTTCCCAGGTGGAGCTAGTGGTAGAAAACCCACCTGCCAAAGCAGGAGACATAAGAAAGGTGGGTTCAGTCTCTGGGTCAGGAAGATCCTCTGGAGGAGGGCATGGCAACACACTGCAATACTCTTGGCTGGAGAATCCTATGGAAAGAGGAGCCTGGCAGGTTACAGCCCATAGGTTTGCAAAGAGCTGGACACCACTGAAGTGACAGCACGCATGAACACACGCATAGTATCATATAGGATAGTTTCACTGCTGTGCAAGTCCTCTGTATTCCTCCTATTCATCACCCCCTTTCTACTAACCCTTGATAATCATTAGTCTTTATTTTTTTATAAATAATTTTATTTATTTTGGCTGTGCTGGGTTTTCGTTGCTGTGTGTGAGCTTTCTCTAGTTGCAGCAAGCTGGGGGCTGCTGTTCATTGTACTGCATGGGCTTCTCATTGCTGCGGCTTCTCTTGCTGCAGAGTGTGGGCTCTAGGGCAGCAGGACTCAGTGGGCTCTAGAGCACTGGTTCAGCAGTTATGGTGCACGGGCTTTGTTGCTCCATGGCACGTGGGATCTTCCCAGATCAGGGACTGAACCCGTGTCTCCTGCATTGGCAGCCAGATTCTTTACCACTGAGCCACCAGGGAAACCCTCGACTAGTTTTTTTTTAACTGTCTTCATAATTTTGCCTTCTCCAGAATGTCATAAAGTTGAGATCATACAGTGTATAGCCTTTCAGATTGGCCTCTTTGACTTAGTAATATGAGTTTGAGATTCTTCCTTTACTTTTAAGGGTTTGATTGCTCATGTATTTTTAGTGCTGAATAATACCCATTGTTTGGATGTACCAGTAATTTATCCATTCACCAATTTAGGGACATTCTGGTTGCTTCCAAATTTTTGGCAATTATAAATAAATCTCCTACAGATATCTGTGTACATATTTTTATGTGGACATAACAGTTCGTTTGGATAAGTACCAAGGAGCACAATTTTTGGATTACATGGTAAAAGTAAGTTGAGTTTTGTAAGAAACTACCAAATTGTTTTTCATTCTCACCAGCAATGAATAAGAGTTCCTATTGCCTCATATTCTCATCAACATCTGATGCTATCAGTGTTTTGGATTTTGGTCATTCTAATAGATGTACAGAAGTATCTCACTGCTGTTTTGATTTACAATTCCCTAATGATAAATGATGTTAAATATCTTTTCACATGCTTACTTGCCATCTGTATGTCTTTTTTGGTGAGATATCTGTTCAGGTCTTTGACCCAGACCTATTTTTTAGGTGAGTTGTTCATTTTCGTATCACTGAGTTTTAAGAGTTCTTTGTATATTTTGGATGAAGTGAAGTGAAAATCGCTCAGTCGTATCTGACTCTTTGAGACCCCATGGACTATAGAGTCCATGGAATTCTCCAGGCTAGAACACTGGAGTGGGTAGACTTTCCCTTCTCCAGGGGATCTTCCCAACCCAGGGATTCAACCCAGGTCTCCCATATTGCAGGCAGATTCTTGACCAGCTAAGCCACAAGGGAAGCCCATATTTTGGATGATTGTCCTTTATTAGAATTGTCTTTTGAAATATTTTTTCCTAGTCTGTGGCTTATCTCCTCATCTCCTTGACAGTGTCAAGAAGTTTTAATTTTAATGAAGTCTAGCTTAGCAATGTTCTCTCTTGCCTTTGATGTTTAATCTAAAAAAGTCTTTGTATCTAAAAAGCCACCTAGATTTTCTCCATGTTATCTTCTAAGAGTTTTACAGTTTTGAACTTAAAGTTTATGTCTATGATCTATTTCAAGTTAATTGCTGTGAAGGGAGTGAGGTCTGTGTCTTGATTCATTATTTTGCATGTGGATGTCCAGTTGTTCCAGCACCATTTGTTAAAAAGACTGTCTTTGCTCCATTGTGTTACCTTTACAACTTTGTCAAGTATCAGTTGGCTGTATTTATGTGGGCCCATTTCTGTTCCATTGACCTATTTGTCTATTCTTTTGCCAATACCACACTATCTTGATTACTATAACTTTGTATTATTGTTGTTGTTTAGTCACTAAGTGGTGTCTGACTCTTTTGCAACCCCATGGACTTTAACCTGCTGGGCTCCTCTCTCCCTGCCCATGGGATTCTCCAGGCAAGAACACTGGCATGAGTTGCCATTTCCTCCTCCAGGGGCTCTTCCCAACCCAGGGATCAAACCTGCATCTTCTGCATTGCAGACAGATTCTTTACTGCTGAGCCACCAAGGAAGTAAGTCTTAAAGTTGGGCAGTGTCAATCCTCCAACAGAAGGAGTTTTTGGAAATGTAATTGTGTTTTAAAAACAAATCCTTCAAAGGCTTTTTATTTTCCTTACAGTGAAGTCCAAATATTTAACAAGGCTTACAAGGCCCTTTGCCAACCTCTCCATTTCTGTGTTTTCTCCCTCCCTATTTTTTATTCCTCAGCCGTAGGGGACTTCCCTGCTTCTGGAAATGTGTCTGCTCCTGCACACCTCAAGGCCTTCACAAACACTGTTTTTGTTGCAAGAAATATTCTTTCCAACCTGCCACACACACATTTCATTGCACCAGGCTAACTCCTTCTTATCCTTTGGGTGCGTCTCATCTCTGGACATCTTCCTTGACCTTCTTGACTGGGTCAAGACCCCATGTTACATGTTAGCATTTCACTTGTATTTTCATTTTTAGCATATATTAAGTCACAATTGATTGAATCTCTGTGTAGTAATTTTGCATAATGGATATTCCTACTAGATTGTAATCTCTGTGAAGCGAGAAACTTTCTCACGCTATTTATTGTGTTCTCTGGCACAAACCCTGGCACACAGAAGGTGTCAAAAACTGCTAGTTGAGCAAGTGAATAAAACCTCTAACCCGTATCACATAATCACATATACACTGAAACAATACAAGTGTGTTTCAAATAAGATCTGCCAGTTTTTTCAATACTAGAATTCATTCACAAAGATATATAATGTTCTCATAATTAGGTAACATTAAAAAAAGCTTCATTTTGGATTTCTTGCTTATAAAATGACTACAGCTATAATAAAAAGTCTAATAATACTCCTTAGTTTTTTCCTCTGAAGTAGATATTCTGCAAAGGAGAAAATTATTCCCAATTTTAATACTGGTGTTAGATGTTCTGGGCATCCTAGGAAGAGCCCAACAATCAGCCTTTTATTAATTACATCAGAAGCAGGGCCCCAAATAATACTTAGGTGGTATTTTTGCCTATGGAGACAGAAAAAGAAACTAGTTGGTGGAGAATGGTTTTCTTTGTTCTGACTCTTTAATACCTTCTGTATTTTCCTCAGCCAAATAAATGTATAATCCTCAGCATTAACTGATCTTGGAATGTGAACACCACTGACTTTAATTTTTAATAAGGATTAAGCTAAAGCAGGTACTATATTAAAATGCAGTTTTAGAGGAAACCTTTAAAGTTTCATTAAATATTGTAAATAACTTTTTGAACTATCAACTTGAGAAGGTAAGGTCAGCCACCCTCTTGGAATTCTTCTTGGAATTAGGGGTGGGAATAGGTTCTGCTGCTGCTAAGTCGCTTCAGTCGTGTCCGACTCTGTGCGACCCCATAGACAGCAGCCCACCAGGCTCCCCCGTCCCTGGGATTCTCCAGGCAAGAACACTGGAGTGGGTTGCCATTTCCTCGTCCAGGGAATAGGTTCTAACATAGCTCAAATCTTGTGCAAATTCTGCAAATGGCAGAGCATGTGGTCCTATAGTAGATATTCTTTGGGGGAGTAAAGAGAACAGTTTAGAACAGTAAGAGGTTAGAAGAGAATAGTTCTATTGCCTTGTCAGGCAAAGGGGGCCACAGTGGATTAATGCCCTCAAAACTGTGTGTCCTGTCTTTTTAAAGGTTATCTTTAGCTGAACTTGTAGACATGAAGAGTAGAATGATGGTTACCAGGACTGGTGGGTGGGGGAATTGAGAAGTTGCTGTTAAAGAATACAAACTGGCAACATGAAGATGAAAGTCTTGGAAACCTAATCACAGTAGAGTTAGCAATACTGTATTATAAACCTCAGAGTTGCTAAGAGACTAGATCTTAAATGTTCTTACCACAAAAAAGAAATTATAATAATGTGACGTGATGAAGGTGTTAGCTCACACTAGTGTGGTAAGCAAGCCTGTTGCAATATACAAATGGACCAAGCCAACACACTGTACACTTCAACTTACGAAGTGTTACATGTCAATTATCTTATTTTTTTCTAAAAACCTATCTTCAGTAAGGAAATATTATGTTAAAGCTTCAATTTAGGAGCATTCTAAATAACTTCTAAAAATGTTTCTATAACCGAAGGGTGGTGTGAAGATCCCCTGGAAAAGGGAATGGCTACCCACTCCAATATTCTTGCCTGGAGAATTCCATGGACAGAGGAGCCTGGTGGGCCACAGTCTCTGGAGTCCCAAAGAGTCGGACTTGACTGAGCAACTAACACTAGAAATAGGATCAGTTCAGTTCAGTCGATCAGTCGTGTCTGACTCTTTGCAACCCCATGAATCGCAGCACACCAGGACTCCCTGTCCATCACCAACTCCCGGAGTTCACTCAGACTCATGTCCATCGAGTCAGTGATGCCATCCAGCCATCTCATCCTCTGTCATTCCCTTCTCTTCCTGCCCCCCATCCCTCCCAGCATCAGAGACTTTTCCAATGAGTCAACTCTTCACATGAGGTGGCCAAAGTATTGGAGTTTCAGCTTTAGCATCATTCCTTCCAAAGAAATCTCAGGACTGAGCTCCTTCAGAATGGACTGGTTGGATCTCCTGGCAGTCCAAGGGACTCTCAAGAGTCTTCTCCAACACCACACTTCAAAAGCATCAATTCTTCGGTGCTCAGCCTTCTTCACAGTCCAACTCTCACATCCATACATGACCACAGGAAAAACCATAGCCTTGACTAGCCAGACCTTTGTTGGCAAAGTAATGTCTCTGCTTTCGAATATGCTATCTAGGTTGGTCATAACTTTCCTTCCAAGGAGTAAGTGTCTTTTAATTTCATGGCTGCAGTCACCATCTGTAGTGATTTTGGAGCCCCCCAAAATAAAGTTTGACACTGTTTCCACTGTTTCCCCATCTATTTCCCATGAAGTGGTGGGACCGGATGCCATGATCTTCGTTTTCTGAATGTTGAGCTTTAAGCCAACTTTTTCACTCTCCTCTTTCACTTTCATCAAGAGGCTTTTAAGTTCCTCTTCACTTTCTGCCATAAGGGTGGTGTCATCTGCATATCTGAGGTTATTGGTAATTCTCGTGGCAATCTTGATTCCAGCTTGTGTTTCTTCCAGTCCAGCGTTTCTCATGATGTACTCTGCATATAAGTTAAATAAGCAGGGTGACAATATACAGCCTTGACGAACTCCTTTTCCTATTTGGAACCAGTCTGTTGTTCCATGTTCAGTTCTAACTGTTGCTTCTTGACCTGCATACAGATTTCTCAAGAGGCAGATCAGGTGGTCTGGTATTCCCATCTCTTTCAGAATTTTCCACAGTTTACTGTGATCCACACAGTCAAAGGCTTTGGCATAGTCAATAAAGTAGAAATAGATGTTTTTCTGGAACTCTCTTGCTTTTTCCATGATCCAGCGGATGTTGGCAATTTGATCTCTGGTTCCTCTGCCTTTTATAGAATCAGCTTGAACATCAGGAAGTTCACGGTTCACATATTGCTGAAGCCTGGCTTGGAGAATTTTGAGCATTACTTTACTAGTGTGTGAGATGAGTGCAATTGTGTGGTAGTTTGATCATTCTTTGGCATTGCCTTTCTTTGGGATTGGAATGAAAACTGACCTTTTCCAGTCCTGTGGCCACTGCTGAGTTTTCCAAACTTGCTGGCATATTGAGTGCAGCACTTTCACAGCATCATCTTTCAAGATTTGGGACCGGAATGCAAAAGTAGGAAGTCAAGAAACACCTGGAGTAACAGGCAAATTTGGCCTTGGAACATGGAATGAAACAGGGCAAAGACTAATAGAGTTTTGCCAATAAAATGCACTGGTCATAGCAAAGACCCTCTTCCAACAACACAAGAGAAGACTCTACACATGGACATCACCAGATGGTCAACATCGAAATCAGATTGATTATATTCTTTGCAGCCAAAGATGGAGAAGCTCTATACAGTCAACAAAAACAAGACCAGGAGCTGACTGTGGCTCAGATCATGAACTCCTTATTGCCAAATTCAGACTGAAATTGAAGAAAGTAGGGAAAACCACTAGACCATTCAGGTATGACCTAAATCAAATCCCTTATGATTATACAGTGGAAGTGAGAAATAGATTTAAGGGCCTAGATCTGATAGAGTGCCTGATGAACTATGGAATGAGGTTCGTGACATTGTATAGGAGACAGGGATCAAGACCATTCCCATGGAAAAGAAATGCAAAAAAGCAAAATGGCTGTCTGGGGAGGCCTTACAAATAGCTGTGAAAAGAAGAGAAGTGAAAAGCAAAGGAGAAAAGGAAAGATATAAGCATCTGAATACAGAGTTTCAAAGAATAGCAAGAAGAGATAAGAAAGCCTTCCTCAGTGATCAGTGCAAAGAAATAGAGGAAAACAACAGAATGGGAAAGACTAGAGATCTCTTCAAGAAAATCAGAGATACCAAGGGAACATTTCATGCAAAGATGGGCGTGATAAAGGACAGAAATGGTATGGACCTAACAGAAGCAGAAGATATTAAGAAGAGGTGGCAAGAATACACAGAAGAACTGTACAAAAAAGATCTTCACGACCCAGATAATCATGATGGTGTGATCACTGACCTAGAGCCAGACATCCTGGAATGTGAAGTCAAGTGGGCCTTAGAAAGCATCACTATGAACAAAGCTAGTGGAGGTGATGGAATTCCAGTTGAGCTATTTCAAATCCTGAAAGAAATAGGATGACTTTTATTAAAATATTGTATCATTCATTCATCCATTCATCAAATATTTATTTAAGACTAAAAGTGCACCATGTCTGGGGATTTCCTGGCAGTCCAATTGTTAGGATGCAGTGCTTTCACTGTCTTGGGTCTGGGTTCAATCCCTGGTCGGGGAATTAAGGTCCTGCAAGCCGCAAGGCATGGCCAAAAGAGAGAAGAAAAAAAAAAAGTCCATGTCCAGTCCAAGGTACTGGGGATATACATCACAAATAAAGTAGAAAAAGATTCCTGCCCTTGTGGAGATTATATTCTAGTAGGTGCATGGTCAGTCACTTTAGTCGTGTCCTACTCTTTGCAACCCTATGGACTGTAGTCTGCCAGGCTCCTCTGTCCATGGGATTCTCCAGGCAAGAATACTACAGTGGGTAACCATGCTTTCCTCCAGGAGATCTTTCCAACCCAGAGATCAAACCACAGTCTCCTGTGTCTCCTTCACTGGCAAGTGGGATCTTTACCACTAGTGTCACCTGGGAAGCCCCATTCTAATAGAGGAGACATCAAAGTAACCATCAATATAATCAGCAAATTATGTACTCTTAATTCATTAAAAATATTTACTGAATATTTAGAAGGCCAGCAATAAACAAATCAGATGAAGATCTCTATCCCCGGGCATTTCACCTTCTAAGAAGGGGAGATAGATGACAACCATAACAAACAAGTAAATTATATAGCACCTTAAAAATAGTTGAAACTGATCAATCTAAATTGAAAAGAGGGAATAGTTGAAATATATTTTATTTTTCTCCAAAGTTTTCAGAAGTTCTGCATACTCTCAAAATAAAAGCTATTCATTTTAAAAGAAATTTTCTACAAACAATGGTTAGTCATGAGATCTTTTATTAATAATAGGTATACTCAGTCATGGGAGAAGGCAATGGCAACCCACTCCAGTACTCTTGCCTGGAAAATCCCATGGACGGAGGAGCCTGGTGGGCTGAAGTTCATGGGGTCGTGAAGAGTCAGGCACGACTGAGCGACTTCACTTTCACTTTTCACTTTCATGCATTGGAGATGGAAATGGCAACCCACTCCAGTGTTCTTGCCTGGAGAACCCAGGGACAGAGGAGCCTGGTAGGAGGCCGTCTACAGGGTCACGCAGAGTTGGACACGACTGAAGCGACTTAGCAGCAGCAGCATACTCAGTCATTGCTCCATTTATTTCAAAATCATGTATCAAGGGCTTATTAGGCACAGAACATGGCCCCAAATAATGTGGACACTATCTGTGCCCTCATCAGCAAATATTTTATATTCATTCCAGAATTTCATGGAAAAGACATGGATTTGAAAAAGCATGGGTGTGCATAGCACATTTACCCTAAAGTTTATGACAATTTTTTAAAGACTTCTCTCCTATTTGTTCTGTCAACTGAAAAGCTCCTGAAATGCAAAACAAATCTTTGCTACTGTCAATGTTGTTTTGTTTTCACTGTGACCAGGAAACCTTTGCTACCCCTTATTGAAGATGTGTTAACTGAGTCACTGAGGAAGGTACAGGAAAAGAGATTCTTGCTGCACACTCCTCAGGAAGGCAGGCCCATTAAAGAAACTGTAGTTTCTACGAGAATTTCAAGAACCATCTCTGTGGTCTCCTTTCAACTCTAGATCCATGTCATATTCTTAATGTCATTATTGTAATTCAGTTGCTAAGTTGTGTTCAACTTTTTGCAACTCCATGAGCTGTAGCACACCAGGCTCCTCTGTCCTCCACCATTTTCTGGAGTTTGCTCAAATTCATATCCATTGAGTTGGTGATGCTATCTAACTAGCTCATCCTCTGTTGCCTGTTTCTTCTGTTGCTTTCTATCTTTCTCAGCATCAGGGTCTTTTCTAAAGAGTTAGCTCTTTGCATCAGGTGGACAAAGTACTGGAATTCAACTTCAGCACTTTTAATGTTCCAGTGTCCAAATTGGTAAAGTTATTTTAAGGAAGAAAATACACCACATCTAATATCTTAATATATCATAAATGCTCCAAAGATTTTTGTGGTGGAAGATGTTCTTTTTGCTGGCTTAAAGTTTCATCCCCCTTCCCCAGATTCTAGTACCCCACTTTTCCTTTGGCATACCACTCACTTCATTCCACATGTGGGGACTGCTGATCAATCAACCCAGCTCCCTTGGCCAACCAGCGTGCCTGGGACCTGAGCCAGGCCAGGCTGCTGCAATCTGAATCTTGATCAGGGTGACTCAAGGTCAGGAAACATTTGTAGTCAAGACTTTCTGATGGTGGAGCCCTGAAGAAATCACCCATTCTTTCTTGCCATCTAGATCCCCAAGCTTATTTGAATTACCACTTATATTCTTCCAGTAAAATTCCCTTTTACTTAAATATGCCTAAATTGACTTCTGTTGCTTGTGACCAAAGAATCCTAATATACCTACTCATATAAATAGATCAAGGAATGTAATAAATAATTATTAGACCTTTAAAAATATGTTTGTTGAGACCAACAAAAGTGAGAGTTCATTGTGTTTTTCCTTAGTCATTCAGAAGTTCACTTCTCATGGCATAAAAACAGAGTTCAAATATATATGCAAAAAGCATAACTTTTTTTAATGTATTGAGAAAAACTGTATTCTCTTAAAAAACCATTATTTTATAAAAGAATATGTAAATAGACTGGCATTTTTATGTAAAATTGTTGATTTTCAAATAAATTCCATAATGCTTATAAATCCCAGTTTCCAAATAAGATACTTAGAGCAGAAATAAAATGAGTCACTGTTATAGCTGCCTTTGGGAGCAGTTGCCATAGTACCTGCATTAAAAAAGGCCAATTTATGTATATATGTGTGTATAGATACATATATTTACATCTGTACAAAAACAATACTTACTTATTCTACTTTTAGGCACCCATTCCTTGAGGAAGGTGTCTTTAATTATGATTGGAAACCTTTTCATTCTGATAACTGCTAAAGAGGAAGCAGGGACTTTCCCGGTGGTCCAGTGTTTAAGACTCTGGCTTGCCAGTGCAAGGGATCAAAGTTTGATCTCTGGTCAGGGAACTAAGACCCCACGTGCGGCGCTGTGCAGCCAAAACTTTTTTTTTTTTAATGAAATAAAGTAAAAAGGAAGCAAATTAGGTCCAGGTGCACCTCAATAAACATAACCCTGATTATCTTTATCATATGAGTCTCAGTTTTTAATTTCTGGGCTGGAAAAATCTTTTGATAAATCAGGTAAGTTTTACAAACTTCAGAATATATCATTGATGGTGAAAATGTGGCTAAATAATAATAAACACCACTAATGTGATGACATTTTTTTATAGATAGTGTTTCATAGTTTTCAAATCTTTTTGTATACTGTACCCATCAGGTTTGGAGCAAAAAAAAAAAAAAAAAAAACCAGAATTTCCTGAGAAGATTCAATGAAAAGAATTTAATGAAAGGACTATTTACAGAGGTTGTAGACAAGGTATAGAGCAAACAAGTGATGTTGAGGCAGTCAGAGACTAGCAAGAGGAGAAATCCATTATTTCCCCTAAAACCTAAGGGCTAAAAGATGAAAACAATGTTACCAGAGCCACATGCAAAGTTAAGAGCCCAGGAAGAGTGGTCACCCAGCTGATGCCAAAGATGTAGTACGGAAGCTGTGAGAGAAGGCAGAATAATCTTTATCCTTCTTCCCACCTTCCGATCTACTGAAACAAAGGCCAGATGGCAAGAGAGCCCTGGCAGTGCAGTTAGTAGGAGACAGCAAATCCTTAGGGCACAGAGAAAGCAGAGGAGAGGGCAAATGTGTTTGTAGGAAAAACAAGAGAATAGCCAGCCACATATATTAACTCAGAATAGAAGAGGCTCAGAGAGATTAAGCGCCTGATTAAATTTACAAAACTCATAATCCCTGATCTAAGGCTTAAATACAAGTTTCCAAAACCTCCAAAGCCAGCAGTTTTTTTGCAATATGCGTGAAAATGAAAGTGAAATTCACTCAGTCGTGTCCGACTCTTTGCGACCCCATGGACTATACAGTCCATGGAATTCTCTAGATCAGAATACTGGAGTGGGTAGCCGTTCCCTTCTCCAGGGGATCTTCCCAACCCAGGGATCAAACCCAGGTCTCCCACATTGCAGGCAGATTCTTTACCAGCAATACGCTTAGTTAATGGCTTAGCTGCTAATGATTGGGAAGTACTGTGTTGTTTGGGTCAAAAATAATATTGTGTTTCAAACTGAGTAACTTCAATGAAGGTCCCTAAGAAGGTCCTTTGTTGCATATCTACCACAAGAATTTGACTCATGAAGCAAGATTGTCCAATGAATCTGGTAAATACGGTGATGATGACTGTCCTGTCCTGGTGAGATCAACAGAAAGATACAGGGAGTCATGGGAGCAACAGAGGAACAAGGCAGCAAAGAGGAGGACCTTGATGGCTGGCGGAGGGAGGCGTCACTAGGGTGGGTTAAGAGCTTGGTCATAGGAGGCAGCCAGCCTGAGTTTGAATCCTCTCCCTCTCTCTCTCTCACTATCTGGAGGTCATGCATGCTTGCTAAATCGCTTCAGTTGTGTCCAACTCTTTGTGACCCTATGAACTGTAGCCCACCAGGCTCCTCTGTCTATAGGGTACTCCAGACAAGAATACTGGAGTAAGTTGCACGCCCTCTTCAAGGGGATCTTCCAGACCCAGGGATAGAATCTGTGTCTCTTATGTCTCCTGCACTGGCAGGCAGGTTCTTTACCACTAGCATCACATGGGAAGCCCCACGATCTGGGATACTGGGTAATTAATCTAAGTCTCCATTTTGTCATGTATTGTGACTAAACAAACCTCCTAGGGTTGATACGAGGACTAAAATGCTGCTTGCAAAATGCTTAGAATATGCTTGATGTAGTCATTCTAATTAACGTTAATCTGATTGGGCTCTTGACGTGCTATTGTATCCATAAAACAGATTTAAGGTAGATCTTACTATCCCTCATTTTACAGATATGGAGATAGAGACTTAGAGAATGCTTTTCCTAAGATCACACAGCTAACACCAGTGCTAAGATCAGAATTTAAAAGCACATGCATCTACTCCATTACTCAGTTCCAGGCAAGATGGGGTTCCAATAGTTTTCCTGGTAGGGGCTCAAGCCAGAGATTTCAAAGTGTGCTTAGACAGGCTTTTTCTTGAATTTCTCAATAAAATTGATGCAACGTGGGGGACATGAGCTATAAACCCTTTTCTTGTTATTGCTGTCATCAGCTTGTCGTGTCCATTGCTGACATTTCAGGGCTAGCGCCAGAGATGTTACTGTTTTTTAAATAAAGTCCAGTGTGCCCTTGAGGAATATGCCTTTCACCAGGGGATAATTGGTTTGGAATCCCAATGCCTTTATTTATCATCACGTGGAGCTGATTTGCAAGGAACATGGCTTTGATGCTTGAGGACTGGCATTGCGCCAAGAAGTCATTGTTGGGGAGTCTGACTGTTTGATGTTAAGATTCAATCTGCTGAGGGGCTGACTAGGCCTATTAATAGGAGTTCAAGCACAGTGTCACAAGCTTAACTAGGAGGGCCTGGAAAAAGAGGGCTGAATAATGATTCTGAGAGCCAGGAGGTGTTATTGGACAGGACAGTGTGACCGCGACACCATGATAAGAACTCACGAAGACATCTGAAATGTGTCAGCAGTTCCTCTGCACACCAACTCTCACTCAAACACAGTTTTGGGCACTGACCCAGCATGGAATGTCACAATTAAGTGTCCATCTTTCCCACAGAATAGAGATCTTAGAGGCAGGGATTATGTCCTTAATTCAAAAAGCACTAATCGAGGGTCTTTTGCCACTGCCCGGCATTGTACGAGGAGTCTTATTCATCTTTGTACCCAGCACTTCATCCAGAGCCCAGCACATGGCAGGCATTCAATAAGTGCTATGGGTAAAATATGATTCACTGAAGGGCTAAATACAAACACTGTGGTCATGGGCACTTGAATGCACTTTCTCAAAATTTGCTGTAATATCCAGACTTTTTGAATTAAGAAAGTCATCCTGTGGCAATTATGACAACTGTTTAATGTGTCCCTGTTTATCTGGTATTTAAAGGCTAAAGCATTCCAATTGATTAAATATTTGGTTATTCAATAGTGAAATCTATATTTGGCAATATCAATTAAAGTATAAGCTCAATACCTGAACAAAACATAAATCATTTCTTGATGATGAAAAGGCAATGTGTATCTTACAGCTGTAATTAAGGAAACATTTACCATTGTACAGCCTCTAGCTGTACATAGGGTTAAGAGCTTGGATTAATAAATGCTATTCCTTTTAACAATATTTCTTTTTTATAATCAATTAATGACACATAATTATGATGGGACCCCCAGACTACAGTCAATAATTTTTAAAATTATTAAAATAAAAGAAAATACTGTATTAAGTATTATTTATAAAGACAAGAGAAACTAACTCTACTAAATTAAGTATTTAAAAAACTCATTTGAAATACAATGATGAACTATCAACAAAATGAAAAGGCAACCTACCGAAGTGGAGAGCATTCTTGCAAATTATATATCTGATAGGATCTTAATATCCCAAATATATAAAGAATTCATACAACTCAGTAGCAAAGAAACAACCCAATTAAAAAATGGACCTGAGTAGACATTTTTCCAAAGAAGACATACATATGACCAATGATTACATGAAAAATGCTCAAAATCACTAATCATTAGAGAAATGTAAATCAAGACCACAGTGAGATGGTACGTCATACCTATGTAAATGGCTATTATCAAAAAGATAACAATGAAAAGTGTTGACAATAATGTTGAGAGAAGAGAAGACTTGTGTACTGTTGGTGAGAATATAAATTGGTGCAGCCACTGTGGAGAACAGTATGGAGGTTCACTCCGCAGCTCCACTTCTGGTGTTTATCTTAAAAAAACAAAAACACTAAATAAAAACGATATGTGCATCCCCATGCTAATTGCAGCATTATTTTCAATAGCCAAGACATGGAAACAATTTAATTTCCATCAAGGGACAAATGAATAAAGAAAATGGAGTTTATGTATACATAGGCTATGGTTTTTCCAGTAGTCATGTATGGATGTGAGAGTTGGACTGTGAAGAAGGCTGAGCGCTGAAGAATTGATGCTTTTGAAGTGTGGTGTTGGAGAAGACTCTTGAGAGTCCCTTGGACTGCAAGGAGATCCAACCAGTCCATCCTAAAGGAGATCAGTCCTGGGTGTTCATTAGAAGGACTGATGCTGAAGCTGAAATTCCAATACTTTGGCCACCTCATGTGAAGAGTTGACTCAGTGGAAAAGACCCTGATGCTGGGAGGGATTGGGGGCAGGAGGAGAAGGGGATGACAAAGGATGAGATGGCTGGATGGCATCACCGACTCAATAGACATGAATTTGAGTGAACTCCGGGGGTTGGTGATGGACAGGGAGGCCTGGTGTGCTGCAATTCATGGGGTCGCAAAGAGTTGGACACGACTGAGTGACTGAACTGAACTGAACTGATTTATAGGAATATTAGCCATAAAAAAGAAGGAAATTATGCTATTTTCAACATCATGGGTGGACCTCAAAGGTATTATGGTAAGTGAGATAAATCATACGGAGATAAATACTGTATGATCTCCTTTATGTGTGCAATCAAAAAAAAAATAGGAAAACAAAACACCCAAGCTTACAGATACAGGAGAAATGAGGGAAAGGGCTCAAAAAGATAAAAACTTCACAAAATAGATGTCACAGGGATGTAATATGCAGTATGGTGACTATAGCTAATGAAACTCCATTGCATATTTGAAAGCTGCTAAGGAAGGAGTAGATCTTAAAAGTTCTCACCAGAGGAAAAACATTTTTTTTTTTTTTGTAACTATGCAAGGTAGTAGATGTTAACTAGACTTATCATGGTGATCGTTTTGCATTGTAAACAATATTGAATCATGATGTACATCTGAGCCAATACATTGTTGTATGCTGATTATACCTCAATTTTTGAAAATTGGCCAAGGAAACTTGGACAGCAGAAATCACAGCTGACGATATGCTACAGGAGCTGTATGGATTGGCTACCCTTGGATGCTGGCTACAAAGAATGTCTAAACAGTTTCTGTGATATGGAGCTGGAGTCCACGGGGACTGAATGAAACCACTGTCACAGAACAGCAGCTCTGATGCCAGGGCATGGAGGAACAGAGGATCAGACCCCCTGAGCTACTGCAACAAGAATGTGGGCTCTGCCTCTCATAAGCCTTATCCATTGAGGGAGTCAAAAGACATAATGCCCATTATATAAACTGGGTGATTTTAAAACAAATCCAAGATATATTGTTTGGTATAAACCTTAATTATAAAAGGGCTCCCCTGGTAGCTCAGCTGGTAAAGAATCCACCTGCAATGCAGGAGACCTGGGTTCAGTCCCTGGGTTAGGAAGATCCCCTGGAGAAGTGAATGGCTACCTACTCCAGTATCCTGGCCCGGAGAAATCCATGGACTGTATAGTCCATGGGGTCGCAAAGAGTCAGACAAGACTGAGTGACTTTCACTCACTTATTCTCCCCAAAATGTAAAACTGCAAAATCATCTAATCATATCATTGATAAAAGTTAGAGTTCACAAAGAATAAAGCAATTGTTCTCGCTTCTCTGAGCAAAATTTCACTGAAATAATGTTTTGACTTTTAGTGAATCTTGGAAGGAAGAGTTTAGCTTTTATGGAATTATTGTATATTGGTATATTTCAATGCAGTAAACATGATTACTTCTTATGGTGTGGAAAGTACCACTTACATTTTTAAGTGATTCAACAGACTTGAATTTCCTAGAATTAGGAGCAACCTCTGACTATGCTGATTCTTGGTCCCCAGAGGTAAAAATTACTCTTGATTCCAAAATCAACTAAGGCAGGTAGTATTGACTAGGAGCACCAATCCAGTTGTTAACGTGAAGCTTGGGTCTGAGTCTCAATGCAAACAGCCTGCATATCCGGTATACCTAGAAGTAGGCCTGGGTGCAGAGAGCTTCTGAACTTTAGCATTCCCTGAATTTTTGTACTTTTGTCTCACTTTCCTTGTCTAACTCTCCATCCACCACCAAGGACTAGAGCTCAATCCTGAATATCAACTTTTAATTACCTATCTCTTATCAATCTTCTCCTTCAATCCTGCTCTCCATGTCCCCTGGCTATTGGGGTGCATCAGGAATTGCCAGAGAGATATGATACTACTGCCCTCCCTGACTTTTAGCACCATTTCCACCTCATCCTCTTTTATTTAGCTTTAGGAGCTATGACAGAGGTCTGCAGTAGACCTATTTTAGGTAGAGTTACTTTGCAACACCCAATCGGGATACTACAGACTGAATGGTGTCCCTCCAAAATTCATATGTTGAATTCGTAACTCAGAATGTGACTGTAGTTGGAGAGGAGGCCTTTAGAGAGGTAATTAAGTTAAAATGAGGCCCTTAGGGTGGACTGATGTTCCTATAAGATTAGGACACAGGGTAAGTCACAAGGGATCAACATTCACAGAGAGGAGACCACATGATGGCACAGGAGGCCATCTGCAAACCAAAGAGAGAGGGCTTAGGAAAAACCAAACCTGCCAACATCTTGATCTTGGACTTCCAACTTTCAGAACTATAAGAAAACTATTCTTTGAGCAACCTCAATCTCTGGAATTTTGTTACAGCAACCCCAACAAATTTACATAATGGAAAACTTTTGAGGATGGCCAAATAGATGGGGAAACAGTGGCTGACTTTATTTTCCTGGGCTCCAAAATCACTGCAGATGGTGATTTGCAGCCATGAAATTAAAAGACATTTACTCCTGGGGATGAAAGTTATGACCAACCTAGATAGCATATTCAAAAGCAAAGACATTACTTTGTCAACAAAAGTCCATCTAGTCAAGGCTATGGTTTTTCCAGTAGTCATGTATGGATGTGAGAGCTGGACTATAAAAAAAGCTGAGCACAGAAGAATTGATGCTTTTGAACTATGGTGTTGGAGAAGACTCTTGAGAGTCCTTTGAACTGCAAGGAGATCCAACCAGTCCATCCTAAAGGAGATCAGTCCTGAGTGTTCATTGGAAGGACTGATGTTGAGGCTGAAACTCCAATACTTTGGCCACCTGATGCGAAGAGCTGACTCATTTGAAAAGACCCTGATGCTGGGAAAGATTGAGGGCAGGAGGAGAAGGGGACGACAGGATGAGATGGTTGGATGGCATCACCGACTCAATGGACATGGGTTTGGGTAAACTCTGGGAGCTGGTGATGGACAGGGAGGCCTGACGTGTTGCAGTTTATGGAGTCGCAAAGAGTTGGACATGACTGAGCGACTGAACTGAACTGAAGGGGTAGTTATCAGTAAATAAGCAGAGACAACAAGTTAAATTGGGATTGTTCTGGACAAATCAGGATTGAACAGTCAAGTCAATATTAAGCTCTAGGATAGCCTGCCCCAAGGAGAGGATGGGAGAAAGGAAGTGGAAGTTATTTTAGGCTAAGGGAGCTGTTGAGCAACAAACCACCTGGGTATGTTTAAAAAATATCCTTGTGAGGTTTATGTTTTCAAAAGACCACTCTGGAAGCATGTGGCAGAGTGATTATTGGCAGAGGGATTATGGAGGGAGATTGAAGCAGGAGGATATTGCAAAGTCTTGAAAAAAAGATGATGAGAACTTGCCTGATGTATGGGAGTTACAAAGGGGCTGGTAGGAGAGACAGATGCAAGGAACACGAAGAAAACAGAATAGGCCCTGGTCACAGAGTGTATACATACAGGAGAAGCGAGAGGTCAAGAAAACAAATTTCAATGTGGATTACTTAGTCAACGAAGATGTCATTTACTGAGACAGAAAATAAAGATCAAGTTTGGAGAGGAACTTACAGACTCTTTCTAAAATTGTTAACAGGTTTGTATAATTCTTAGGTTCTAATTCTAGACTATGAAATATGAGAAAGTTGTTGTTGTTGAGTTGCTCAGTCATGTCTGACTCTTTGCGACCCCATGGACTGCAGCACACCAGGTATCCTTATCCTTCACCACCTCCCAGAGTTTCCTCAAACTCATGTCCATTGAGTCAGTAATGCCATCCAAACATCTCATCCTCTGTCGTCCCCTTCTCCTCTTGCCCTCATATTTCCCAGCATCAGCTCAGATGCCCAGCTAGCAATGCAGTCTCATATTATCCAAAACTAATCCATCATCCTTCCTAAGGTTTCCTTCCTTGTGACTTCTCTGTTTTTGTGAATGATGCCATGATAGTAATGATAAATCTTGTACTTAAACATCTTATTACTTATTTAGAAATGATGAGAACTCATCCCATTACTGAGAAATGGATGCAATGTATCCATGTTCACTGAAGATGGTATTTGGCCATATCAAGTTTTGGCTGTTTGGGTGATGGGAAGATTTGGTCCATCAACCACGAAACCAGTTGCTCCCTGTTTCTTGAATGATGAGTTGTTGAGATCTTCCCTTTTTTATGACTCATCAGCTTTCAGTAACTCTATCAACAGTCACTGATTCATTCAGTAGCTTTATCAATGAGTCATCCATTAATTCATTCAATAACTAGCTGCAAGGAGCTTCTCTGCTCCCTAGAAGGCATTGGTATGTCTGGGGGACACAGAATTAGGATACAACTGTTGTCTTCAAATTACTCAGCTTCTCATGAGGGAACCAACAAGAAAACTGACTTCTGAGGGTATGACAATTGCCTTGATAGAACTATGCACCGGGAACTCTGGTACATCCTTCAACAAGAAGCGGGCTAACTTCTCACTACCCCAGGCCTACCACATATTCATATTTTATAAATCCCCATATTTTTCAGCAGGAGAGTAAAGATAGTGTCTGAAGTTTATAAAGAAGTAATGACAGACAAATTTAAAGATATGAGCTAACCACAAGAAGAACTAAAAATAGAAAAAGTTTCAACTGATGACCATGGCAAAGTAACTGGTAATGGGAAAGGTGGAGCAGGGGATTTCTATTTTTCACTATACACCTCTTTATTTTATCCTTTTATCATATGAGTGTGCTCAGTCACTCAGTCATGTCTGACTCTTTGCAACCCCATGGACTGTGGCCTGCCAGGCTCCTCTGTCCATGGAATTTTCCAAGCAAGAGTACTGGAGTGGATTGCCATTTCCTTCTCCTGGGTATCTTCCCATCCCAGGGATCAAACCCACATTTCTTGTGTCTCCTGTAGTCACAGGCAAATTCTTTACCACTGTGCCACCTGAAACACACTTGATAAAAACATGGAAAATAAAAGACTAGTTTAGCTCTTTCTCTTCAGTCCTTTCTTCCATCCGTGGCTTTCACAACTAGCCCTCAATTTTAGGTATGGAGAACACACTCAGAGCTCACTGGTCAACTGTGTACAATTCTATTCGTCTCAACATATTTGTTGCCTGATCACTACATGTTGGGCATGGGGAATATGGTGGTGGGCAACAGAGGAATGTTGTCTTGCTCTTATAGAGCTTGTATTGGTTGTAAGGATCAGTATAAGCCAATGCTGTTTAATTTTGACCTTCTCTCCCTCTAGTATGATATGCACTAGTACCAAGTAGTCATCTGAACAGTGTGATCAGTTGGGAAGGTTTGAGCCCAGAGATGGAGCACCTACCCTCATGCTGGAGGAGAAACCATGAGGATATAATTACAAGCACTGAGTTGCTTAACAGGAATATGCGCAGTGAATAGCTTCGTGCCGCAGTGGATGGAATCATGCACAGGTAGAGTGAAATATTAAGGGTGCATGTGCTGCAGCCAGACTTCCTGGGTCAGAACTCCATTTTTTCCACTGTGAGCTAGAAGTATAATTCCAGATAAGTTAGCAAACCTTGATAGGGCTACAATTCCTCATCTCTGTAAAGAGGATAACAATAGCAGCTACCTCATGAGTGTAAGAATTCCTTACCTGAAGCACTTAAAATAGTGACTTGCAAAGTAAGTGTCCAATAAATGTGACCGTATTATTGGGTACACTTGCATATTTAAAATGGTTAAAACAATGATGCTGATTATGATTATTTTATATCATATGTAAACAGCTTTTTAAATTTAAAATTCAGCATTTTTGTCACAGAGCATATGTGGATTCACCATTTACAAATGTATTTGAATAGGGACATGAACACACAGAAATAGATATAAATAGATACACACAGTGTGGCTGACCAGTAATCCCCTTTTTGGAAAATTAGATTGGAAATGGTGAAGAAGCCTTTAGCATTTTATTAAGTGTTTGATGTTATGTTTATGATGGAAACATATTCATGAACTTAAAAAATAATTTTAAAAGTTAAGAAAACTATCCTATTAAAAGAAATGCTGGTGGTCAGTTGGAGATGCATAAGAAGGTATATTTACATTCAGATATTTCTACCTTCATTGATTGAAAACTCAGTTTGCACTAGGCGCTGCACTTGGTTCTTAAGTGTATGCACAGTACATGTGGAGTTACCCAGTCTGTTAAAAGGCCCTTTTCTCTCATTTTGGAACTGGAATGACATAAATTTCAGCTGGATAGTGTCAAATGAAGGCGTTTCAATTGGAGTATCTAATCATGGCAGGCAGTATAAACAAAAGCATGAGAGTAAGAGAGTGTGAGAAATGTCCAGGAAACAACAAGTGCTTGAGTTTGAACAGATCACTAGTACTGGAAAGAGAGAGAGGAGACAGACTTGGAGAGATAAATTGGATTCAATACACAGAACTTCAAATTCAGGGGAAAGGCATTTGGCTTATTTCTTCAAGTGAATGGGAATCACTAAAAGATTTTGTGTAGAGGACTAACATGATGTTTGGGTTTATTTCAGGACATGTGAGATGATGGACTAGCTGGCATCTGACTTGCTAGCTGGGCATTTGTTATGAAACAAACATCAGTCATTTGAAGATCCATGTTCAGAACCTCCTGCACAGAGAAGATAGTCAAAGATGTAGGTGTGGATAAGATGGCCTGGTAGGAAGTATGTAAGACAAGAAGGATGATGACAGAGACTTGAGAAATGATTTATTTTGAGGATGTCAGAATATTAGAAAAACTAGTGAGTGACAGAGAAGAATTACTAGCATCATGCCTCTAACGGAGCCAAGGAAGAACACAATTCTTTTTAAAAAGGGACAGGCCAACAGTATCAATATAGTAAAAGAGTTAAGAAAAATAAGGACTGAAGAGGTTACTTCCTTCTCTGCCATCAGAAATGCAACCCCAAGCACTGTAGCCCACCAGTCTCCTCTGTCCATGGAATTTTCCAGGCAAGAATAGTGGAGAGGATTGCCATTTCCTACTCCAGGGGATCCGCCCAACCCAGGGATTGAATCCAAGTCTCTTGCATTTGGTGCATTAGCAGTTGAATTCTTTACCAACTGCAACACCTGAGAATGCCTTGGGAAAAGGTAATTTGAATATTAGATGAGCCTGAAGGGTACTTGACACAAGTCCCATCACATTTTAAAGGTGGAAGGAAAAGTCATGTCAGGAAGAGAATGTGAAGATACAACTGAGATAGACTCAGAATAAAAATAGAAAAAGGTCTGGAATGAAATGAAAAGAGGGCCGTGGCTGCATGAAAATCTGATTACCCAGAGAGGGGACATTTTTCCATAACCCGTGTCCCAGAAGGCCTTGTTAAGTAGGATACATTGAAAACACATGTGTACTTAGTCATTCAGTCGTGTCAGACTCTTTGGGACCACATGGACTGCAGCCTGCCAGGCTCCTCTGTCCATAGGGTTTTTCAGGGAAGAATATTGGAGTGGGTTGCCATTTACTCCTCTAGGAGATCTTCCAGACCCAGGGATTGAACCCATGTCTCCTGCATTGCAGGAAGATTCTTTACCTGCTGAGCCATTGGGGATGCCCCAAATTGAAAACACTCAATGCCTCAAACTGTGAGTCACATAAACCAAATACTCTGCAGTGGAATGCTGGGTGAAGGGCAGATTTCCTTTAAAAAAAAAAAAAAAAATACAGATTACATCCTTCTTCTGCTCAACCACTTTCGATAGCTCTTTGCTGCCCATACAATACTTTCTAAACGTATCCTGGCAGTAAAGAGCCTTGATGAACTGGGTCCCTCTCAATATTGTTTTTCATTGTTTCTCAAAATAATTCCAGGCTGGTCTACTCACTGTCTCCCCAAAGTTCTTATCATTCTCATATCTGCACCTTTGCTGGCACTATTTCTCTTGCCTAGAATCTTCCTCCTCTCTCTTTCTTCAAGAGAAGAGGCTTAAGTCAAACAACCTCTTCTCTAAAGTTTTTTTTTTTTTTACAATTCAATTCCTAAAAGATTTGTTTGGGGACTATTCACTTAGCACTTGGGCTTCCCTGGTGGTTCAGACAGTAAAGAATCTGCCCACAACGCAGGAGACCCAGGTTCAATCCCTGGGCCAGGAAGATCCCCTGGAGAAAGGAATGGCTACCCACTCCAGTATTCATGCCTGGAGAATCCCATGGACAGAGGAGTCTGGTGGGTTACAGTCCATGGGTTCTCAAAGAGTCAGACATGACTGAACAACTAACAATTTCACCCTTTCACTTAGCACTTAGAGGTTATCTGCTGTTGTTTGCTATTATACTTTCTTTAGATTATAGGCTTCTTGAAGGCAAAAAAACAATTATGCAAAAAGTACCTAGCAGAATATCATGTTTCAATTTGAGGTATTTTAAAATTGTGGTATCTAAGAGTATAGTTTGATAAGTACTGAAAAAGAGTATATACCTCTGTAAGTACCCACCCTACCAAGACAGACAGTATTTCTAACAAAGTAAGTGCTCAGTAGGCATCAGGCTCAGCTCAAGGAGGAGGAGGCAGGAACAGGAGGGTGAATCTTAGATTTGAGGCCTATCTAAAGGGATTGGATTATTCGATGTCAGATAAAGCAAAAATGACAAATACTAAAAGCAAGATGATGCAGACAAGGGGATAGAATTTTGTAAATCGGAGCAGGCTTGGGATTGTGCAATCCAACAGACAGTGGTGGAGGCAGAGACACTGAGGTGGTGATGCCAAAATCAGCTTTAGTTCTCTAGAGGGAAGAATCTGCCCTCTTAGAAATCCTAGAGAGCTGAGGGTTATAGTACATGGTGCTCTGACCTGAGTTTGAGGTGATGAGATTTCTGGGAGTTTCTTTTTAAAAATATTGACTCAAGGACTGACGCACTGCTGATCTTGGCTGACTTGCATGTTCGGTTGCACTATCAGTAAAATATCCCACTCGATTTCCCAAATGCAAATTGCACTGGACTAAGAATATGTGAATAGGCCAAGAGATGGACCCTAGCAGGATACTTTTCTAACATTCTACTACATTATTATTTCTACTTTATATTTATTGTTTATTTATTTTTTTAATATTTTGGCATATATTCTTCCAAATATGTGTTGGTGATATATAGATGTATGTTTATTTTCTTTTTAACAAAAAGTCATTCCGAGATCTTTGCACTTGCTGTCCTCCTTTATAGGAATGCTCTTTTGTTCCAGATCTCTCACACTAAAGCATCCTTACTTCATTCAGCTCTATCAGCCTCTTAAAATCTGCCCACATTATTCTATCTTTCTCCTCCCCGTTTTATTTTTCTTCATAGTTCTTAGCGCTATCTGTGACAATATAATACACTATAACTTACATGTTTACTTGTTTATAGTCTGTTTCCATCTCTGCAACGTCAGCTTTTATAATCTGTCATCATGTCCCTGTGACTAAAACAGCAACTGAACATCACAGAAACTCAATAAATATTTGCTGAATGAGTGGGTGGATATTCATATCTTCTCATACTCTCCAGTCATTCACCTACTCCTCCAAATTAAACACCACAGAGATCATCTAGCTCAACACTCTCATTTGATAGGGGAAGAAATCTGTCAGCCAAGGAGAAGGTTATCTTGGGACTGCCTCTTGCTTTTGTTCCAGAACTCTTCAGCAAACCATGCAGCCAAATCACCTTCTTCCGTTCACACTCCACCGCACCTTGGTGGTACTGACAAGGCACAATAACTTGAGTACAGGTAACTAAAGGGTATTATGCAAAGAGCCTTGTCCTCTACCTTCTATCTCTCTGAGATCTCTCAGTTTCCTCTCTCCATCTTCTCCCTCTGCCTTTCCTTCAGCTAATCCTCAAAGTTCCACACTTCTCCACTGGTCTCTAACTATTAATAGTCAAGCCCATTGTCATAACATCAACTGTCATCTACTTGCATGAATCTGTATTTCCAGCCCAGATTCTTCTCATCTCCAACTCACACTTCTAACTGCTTACTGGACCACTCTGTCTAGATGTCCCTGGGCATCACACACTCAGTATTTACAAAGCAGATTTTATTCTCCATCAAAGGAGCTCTTCCTTCAGTGCTCCCTGTCCAATGAATGAGGTCATTTAACCTGGCAAACTCCTCACTCTCTGTTCCCCTCAAACAGTGTTAGGGACATGTTGATTCTACTTCCCAAATAATTATTGCATCTATTTCACTCATTGTCACTGCTATCACTTTCATTAAACCTATCATTAGTTCTTACATAAATGAATATAACAATCTCCTATGTATCAAGGTGTAGTTCATGATGAGGCATCAGATCAATTTAGTGGGTCATAACAAGCAGCTTCTTGGAAAATCTCAGTATTATTTCTGTCTATAAGCCAGAAATTAGCAGGATCAAAATTAGTAACAACACAGGGATGTTTACTGGCAGCCTTTCCTTTTTGTAAAGGTCAAAGTACTCGAAATATTTTGAATGAGCACAAAGACATGGCTAAGAGAGAAAGCCAATCCCCTGCCCCCGTACACTTAAGCCGAGTGGAGAAATGCTTTCTATGAATAGCACTTAATGGATAGCACTATCAACAGTGGCAATTCAGTTTTAATGTGATGTACCTATGCGTCATGATTGAGAAAGACATTTTGTTTCTCTGCAATATTATTCCCCACATCCATATTCATCATGCTTCCTGCCCTCAAAGGGATGAGCTCCTTAGAATAAATCCTTCATTCCTTTCTAAACATTAGCTCTAACAGCTCTCTGGGATTTGAAAATAGCAGTCAGGTACTCTTGCTTCAGGTTGGGCAGTACAATTTAAGTTTCTAGTTCCAAGGTCTGGTCAGGAGCTGAATTTTTCCCACTTACTGTGAAATTTTCCCCATTGTTCACAAGTCCAGTAATCACATCTCCCTCACATTTTCCCCTTTCCTGAAGCAACCTCTGAATTCGTATAGGAGCTGTTTTAAGCCTCTCCATACCTGCCTTGTGGCCTTGGAGGAAACACTTTTCCACTAGTCTCGGTTTCTCCCTGTCCTGTGTAAAGCCCCGCAAGCAAGCATCCCTGGGAAAGGTACTGACTCCTTGCAACAGGGGCCATCCCATAGTCTCCAGATCTACCTAGCCTGCCAGTCACGACAACAGGGCCAGTCCAGGCCTGTGGGCATGTGGGGGACAGTGCTCACAACTCCATGGCCCAGCAAGACCACTAGGGCGAGGTCCATGACCAGATGACGCACTGAGGCCATGGAGAGAAAGGAGAGTGCCTTCCCTTTTGCAGTGGGAGGGGTCCTTGCTGCCAGGTGGCTTGTGCTTGAGATCTCATGTCAAGAACATCCCCATGACACCTCCCCAGCAAGCTGCTCAGCTCACTATAACAAGAATATTTTTAAAACATGAAATAGAGTAGAAAGTATTTGAGTGCAGCACATGCAGCACAGTTCAACTGCTGGGTATGTGGCTAGGGCGCTTTAGTCATGTCTGACTTTTGCGACGACACGGACTGTAGCCTGCCAGGCTCCTCTGTCCACGGGATTCTCCAGGCAAGAATACTGGAGTGGGTTGCCATGCCCTCCACCATGGATCTTCCTGACCCAGGGATCGAACTGTGTTTCTCATGTTTCCTGCATTGGCAGTCAGGTTCTTTACACTAGCGGCTCCTGGGAAGCCCAACTCTTGTGTATGGTTGTGTGTCTTCAGGGTTTACAATGCAATACTGAGGGTCATGGTCAAAACACTTGAAAGATTATATTCTAGTTTGTTACCTTGCCTTCATTTTAAACCATCTCATATTTGTTTAAGTGCAACAGCAATATAGGGAATCTCTAAGTTCTGCACACAAAGTCAAACGAAGCTGGGTTTGAAACCAGACCCTAATGGTGGTGTAAGGGTTAGAGAGTTATTTCAACACTGACCCCTCAATCTTCTCATCTTTGAAGCAGGAATAATAACATCATGAACCCAGGGCTGTGCAGGCAGCCCCAGGCAAGACATATTAAATCATTTACCTCTAATCTTGGCAAGAATCCCAACTAACTTATTATTATTTTCATTTTGTTAAAGAAACTGAAGCTCAGAAAAGTCAGGCTCACTCAAGGTGATGTTATTAATATGTTCCTGAGCAAGGAGTTCATTTCAGGGTTCCCCTTACTCTTTCCACTGAGTATGAATTTCTACCCATATGATAGCTGAGATTTGTCATCTCGTGGCAACTTATGTCAACTCCTCAGTCAATGTAGTACTTAAGAAACATTAAGTGCATAGCACTGGGTTGAGAACTATAGGCAACGGTAGAGTAAAATGTGGTTTGTTCTCCAGGAATGTACACTTAACTTGGAAAGAGACACAGAGCAACAGCAAACTTATTGGTTTCATGAGTACCTAAAGCACGTTAAATATTTAAAAATCGTAAGAGGGGTTATCCTACAATAAATTTAAAAGACAGCTAAAGAAAGAAATTCATTATTTTACACAAGCAAATGGATCTAATTTATAGATAAGGGATCTGCTTAGGTATGAATGAGTTTAAGTTGCTTATTTCAAATTTAGCAGAAGATGCCTATTTCAGAGACCTATGATTAGTAGAGTAATGTAATTTCATTGCATTTTAAAAATAAATCACATATATTTGTGATTTACCTAATTATCAGCCTTTTGTTCTAACAAATTGGCATGCTTTCCACTTGGGAGCTGATAGGAAAGAATGGCTTTTAAAATCATTCCTTAAAGCACTCTTGGGAAGCTGTTCCTCTTCAGTTCAGTTCAGTTCAGTCGCTCAGTCGTGTCCAACTCTTCGTGACCCCATGAATCGCAGCATGCCAGGCCTCCCTGTCCATCACCAACTCCCGGAGTTCACTCAGACTCACGTCCATCGAGTCAGTGATGCCATCCAGCCATCTCATCCTCTGTCATCCACTTCTCCTCCTGCCCCCCATCCCTCCCAGCATCAGAGTCTTTTCCAATGAGTCAACACTTCGCATGAGGTGGCCAAAGTACTGGAGTTTCAGCTTCAGCATCAT
This sequence comes from Bos mutus, assembly GCF_027580195.1. Classification (NCBI taxonomy): domain Eukaryota; kingdom Metazoa; phylum Chordata; class Mammalia; order Artiodactyla; family Bovidae; genus Bos; species Bos mutus. The sequence continues at coordinate 40,625,740 of NC_091619.1, forward strand.
TCCTTCCAAAGAAATCCCAGGGCTAATCTCCTTCAGAATGAACTGGTTGGATCTCCTTGAAGTCCAAGGGACTCTCAAGAGTCTTCTCCAACACCACAGTTCAAAAGCATCAATTCTTCGGTGCTCAGCCTTCTTCATAGTCCAACTCTCACATCCATACATGACCACAGGAAAAACCATAGCCTTGACTAGATGGACCTTTGTTGGCAAAGTAATGTCTCTGCTTTTCAATATGCTATCTAGGTTGCTAGATGCTTCCAAGCATCTTTTAATTTCATGGCTGCAGTCACCATCTGCAGTGATTTTGGAGCCCAAAAAAATCAAGTCTGACACTGTTTCCCCATCTATTTCCCATGAAGTGATGGGACCGGATGCCATGATCTTCGTTTTCTGAATGTTGAGCTTTAAGCCAACTTTTTCACTCTCCACTTTCACTTTCATCAAGAGGCTTTTGAGTTCCTCTTCACTTTCTGCCATAAGGGTGGTGTCATCTGCATATCTGAGGTTATTGATATTTCTCCTGGCAATCTTGATCCAGCTTGTGCTTCTTCCAGTCCAGCGTGTCTCATGATGTACTCTGCATATAAGTTAAATAAGCAGGGTGACAATATACAGCCTTGACATACTCCTTTTCCTATTTGGAACCAGTCTGTTGTTCCATGTCCAGTTCTAACTGTTGCTTCCTGACCTGCATACAGATTTCTCAAGAGGCAGATCTGGTGGTCTGGTATTCCTATCTCTTTCAGAATTTTCCACAGTTTATTGTGATCCACACAGTCAAAGGCTTTGGCATAGTCAATAAAGCAGAAATAGATGTTTTTCTGGAACTCTCTTGCTTTTTCCATGATCCAGCAGATGTTGGCAATTTGATCTCTGGTTCCTCTGCCTTTTCTAAAACCAGCTTGAACATCAGGAAGTTCACGATTCACGTATTGCTGAAGCCTGACTTGGAGAATTTTGAGCATTACTTTACTAACATGTGAGATGAGTGCAACTGTGCGGTAGTTTGAACATTCTTTGGCATTGCCTTTCTTTGGGATTGAAATGAAAACTGACCTTTTCTAGTCCTGTGGCCACTGCTGAGTTTTCCAAATTTGCTGGCATATTGAGTGCAGCACTTTCACAGCATCATCTTTCAGGATTTGAAATAGCTCAACTGGAATTCCATCACCTCCACTAGCTTTGTTCGTAGTGATGCTTTCTAAGGCCCACTTGACTTCACATTCCAGGATGTCTGGCTCTAGGTGAGTGATCACACCATTGTGATTATCTGGGTCATGAAAATCTATTTTGTACAGTTCTTCTGTGTATTCTTGCCACCTCTTCTTAATATCTTCTGCTTCTGTTAGGTCCATACCATTTCTGTCCTTTATCGAGCTCATCTTTGCATGAAATGTTCCCTTGGTATCTCTAATTTTTTTGAAGTGATCTCTAGTCTTTCCCATTCTGTTGTTTTCCTCTATTTCTTTGCATTGATTGCTGAAGAAGGCTTTCTTATCTCTTCTTGCTGTTCTTTAGAACTCTGCATTCTCTTAATGAAGGTGAAAGAGGAGAGTGAAAAAGTTGGCTTGAACTCAACATTTAAAAACCCTAAGATCATAGAATCAGGTCCTATCACTTCACGGCAAAGAGAAGAGGAAAAAATGGAAGCAGTGACAGATTTTCTTTTCTTTTATGGAGCTCCAAAATCACTGTAGATCATGACTACAGCCATGAAATTAAAAGACCCTTGCTCCTTGGAAGGAAAGCTATGACAAACCTAGGCTGTGTATTAAAAAGCAGAGACATCACTTTGCTACCAAAAGTTTTTAATAGTCAAAGTTATGGTTTTTCCAGTAGTCACGTATGATTGTGTGACCTGGACCATAAAGAAGGCTGAGCACCGAAGAATTGATGCTTTTGAACTGTGGTGTTGGAGAAGACTCTCGAGAGTACCTTGGACTGCAAGGAGATCCAACCAGCCAATCCCTAAAGGAAGTCAATCCTGAATATTCATTGGAAGGACTGTTGCTGAAACTCCAATTCTTTGGCCACCTAATGTGAAGAGCTGACTCACTGGAAAAGACCCTGAAGTGGGGAGATTGAAGGCACAAGGAGAAGGGGGCAGCAGAGGATGAGATCGTTAGAAAGCATCACTCAGTGAACATGAATCTAAGCAAAGTCCAGGAGAAAGTGGAGGATAGAGGAACCAGCATACTGCAGTCCATGAGGTCGCAGAGTTGGACAGGACTTAGCGACTGAACAGCAACAACAGGAAGCTGCATACTTAGTCACTCATCAGAACAAGCCGCACCCTTCCACGCTTTGTTTACCTTTTCTGTTTTCCCTATTTATTGTTTTAAATTGATTTTCCATTTCTCTAGTGAGCACCATGTTCCAAGCAAAGCTGGGGAATTCAGTTTATATACACACTACTGACATCAGTTTTTCTATCAGGAGTTACTGAATATGAATAGGATGTACAGCAGGAAGGAAAAGAATTCAGTAGAAGTGAAGAGGCATGTGGACTTGGAGGGGATAACCCTGAACCATGCTGTTGCTCTTCTGCAGCCCATTCCAGCTGCATAGAGGAGGTGAAAGGAGCCATCAATATGCCCTGGAACCTCTGCCGTGGTTGACATAAAAGAAAGAGTCACGTAGGACCTCCTTTGAAGTACTGAAAGAAAAAAGAGAAACAAACACCTGACATGAGCTATATCATTACCTTGGTTTAACTGATACTTAAAAACTGTCCGTTGTTATCATTTTTTGAAACTAAGCTCTATCATATCTTAGCTACAACCTATGAGAAAACTCTAAGAGGAAATCCCAGGAAGAAGTGACTTTTCAATCTTCTGTCTTTCAATTTCTTTGCTTGCAAATAAAATTAGTATTAGAGGCCTTAGAACAAAATCAGTACTACTCATATCCTGTTTAGGTAAGCCAGATGACATACTCGTTTATTCAGAAACCAAAAGTTCCTTTCACTTTTATTATTTTCCACCCTAGAGTTTCAAAGAATCCTTGAACATTTCTCAAATAAATGGGAATTTTCCATGGAAGTGCATACACCCAGAGGTTGATGACAAATGGGGTTCTCTGGTTTATAAACTAAAGAGTTAAAGCTTTTAAAATGAAAAACTATAAGATCCAAGATAAAATATACAGAAAAGATCTTTAAAAACATTGTCACAGTATGAAAACTAGACAAAATATTGACAAGAAAAAGACAACTCATGCTGTAACACGTACAAAATTCCCAGCTGCCACAAATATTCCCAGACTGTCCAAGATAACAGGATTCCATTCTTGTGATGTGAGGGAGTTAACACATACAAAAGGAAACAATGACTTATGCTTAATGGAGGAACAATGGCAACATGTACACATATCATACTTGACAGGAAGATAATATGGATCAGGTTTAATCCACTGGGACTTATTATAAGGTATATGGTACTAGGCTGTATGGAACTGTGAAATAAAAATCATCCTCCCCTAGGGTATGATAGTTAAACATACAAAATAATAAGCCAGGAACTAAGACATGGAAAATAGTCACCCATCCTTTCTCCAAAATAATTAAAAAGATGTAGGCTATGTGGATGGGGGCTTCCCAGGTGGCATGGTGATAAGGAATATGCCTGCCATTGCAGGAGATGCAAGGGAAGCAGATTCAATCCTTGGGCTGGGAAGATCCCCTAGAGTAGGAAATGGCAACATACTCTAGTATTCTTGCCTGGAGAATTCCATGGACAGAGGAGCCTGGCGGGCTACAGTCCATGAGGTGGCAAAGAGTCGGACACAGCTGAGTGACTGAGCACACATGTGGAACCAAAGAAAATGATTGCAATATAAAGGCGCACACACATTAAAAAGATCAGCATATTAATAAACTTTACAGAAATGACAATCAGATTAAACATATGTTACCTTGAAGGAAATGAAAACATTGGCTTTTCAGGTGTGCCAAAATGAGGTGACTTGACACCAGGGAAGATGCAGTCACAGAGCAGAATCCTTTGTGGTTCAGTTGAAAAATATACACTGAGTGCTTCCTATGTATATGGGTTGGTGCTGCATGTGAAAAAGTCTTTTTTAAAAAATTAAAAGATGTGATTTTGTGATATTCTTGGGTTTGTGTTTTTATATGCACAAATAGTTCTGAGGTTGGGATATAATGATATTTTTAAATGATTTTTAGTTTTAATCCCTTTTAGATGTACATAGAAGACTAAATGGTAATATGGAGCAATTGCTGAACTACTCTGGGCTAAAGGGCTTCCCTGGTGGCTCAAATGGTAAAGAATCTGCCCACAATGCAGAAGACCTGGGTTCAATCCCTGTGTCGGGAATACCCTGGAGAAGGGAATGGCTACCCACTCCAGTATTCTTGCCTGGAGAATCCCATGGACAGAGGAGAATCCAATGGACAGTGGGCTGTTACAGGGTCACCACAAAGAATCAGACATGACTGAGAGACTAACACTTTCACTTTCTTTTCTATACTAAAAGCAATTTGTGGAAGAAAAAAGTGTGGTGCTGTTTGTGTATGCATGTATAAATGAGTGTGTGTGTACACAGGGGCTTGTGTATTGAGGGGGGCAGTCTCCAGTCTAACCAAGCCTATTAGAGGAATTCAGCATATGCCCCATCTGTCTTTTTGTTCAGCACCTCATAGCAACTACTCTTCAGCTTTGTTTTCCAGATTATTTAGCCACCTAATTTGGTGAAAGGAGAGTCTTCTACCAAATGTGTTATTTATATTCCCATAATACAGACTTGCTGGTCAACTTCACAGATCAGGTGCTTTTTGTTTATAACTTCAAAGTACAATGGCTTTGGTTAGAAGCAAAGTTTTAGTCTAAGGCACAATGAACAGTTATACTTAAAAAGTTGAACATTACTTTCACTGTCAATATTTACAATCCATATGTTATCATGTAATTTAAATACAAAGTTTTTTATATCTAACAAGTTTGATCACATATAAAATATTATTTAATTGAACATTTTACATCTAGTTTTCCAAATAATTATGCTGAGTGAAAGAAGTCAGACAAAAGGAGTGCATGCCATATGATTGTGTTTGTATACAATTCTAGGCAATGTAATCTGTATGACAGAAAGTGGGTCAGTGTTACAGCCTGAAGAAGAGAGTGGAGAAAGGAGGAGAGGAAGGGATTACTAAGGGACACAAAGAAAGTTTTGAGGTACTAGAAATATCTGCTACTTTGACTGCAATGATGCCTTCACAAATGCATACATAGGTTAAATTAAGACTTACCATGCCAGTCCAGGTTCAATGCACAATGCTGGATGCTTGGGGCTGGTGCACTGGGATGACCCAGAGGGATGGTATGGGGAGGGAGGAGGGAGGAGGGTTCAGGATGGGGAACACATGAGAAATAAAAAAAATTAAAAAAATAAAAAAATAAAAAAAAGACTTACCAAAATTGTATACTTTAAATCTATGCAGCTACCTGAATAAAGCTTTTTTTAAAAAAATCCAATCTTGACTGTCATGATATTCCTCTTTGCATAAACTGATAATATAGCTACTATATATTAAACATATCTGGGGACTGAGGTGAAAATTCAGAATTAGAAAGCAGGATGCAGGCATATAATTGGCAGGAGGACAGGTCTTTCCGCAATGCTGTATCTGGAGGTCATGTATCTGGTGACTTATTACTTTAAGCTTTTCCAGAAACACTGAACAGTTTGCTTTCATGGCCACAGAACAAATAACTATCCAAGTCCTCACATAACACTATTTCCTACAGTCTTTTCAGTTCAGTTCAGTCACTCAGTCATGTCTCTTTGTAACCCCATGGACTGCAGCATGCCAGGCTTCCCTGTCCATCACCAACTCCCAAAGCTTGTTCAAACTCGTGTCCTTTGATTCAGTGATGCCATCCAACCATCTCATCCTGTGTCATCCCCTTCTCCTCCTGCCTTCAATCTTTCCCAGCATCAGGGCTTTTCCAATGAGTTGGTTCTTCACATCAGGTAGCCAAAGTATTGGTGTTTCAGCTTCAGTATCAATGCTTCCAGTGAAAATTCAGGACTGATTTCCTTTAGGATGGACTGGTTGGATCTCCTTGCAGTCCAAGGGACTCTCAAGAGTCTTCTCCAACACCACAGTTCAAAAGCAACAATTCTTCAGCGCTCAGCTTTCTTTAGAGTCCAACTCTCACATCCATACACAACTACTAGAAAAACCATAGCTTTGACTAGACAGACCTTTGTTGGCAAAGTAATAACTCTGCTTTTTAATATGCCATCTAGGTTGGTCATAGCTTTTCTTCCAAGGATCAAGCATCTTTCAATTTCATGGCTGCAGTCACCATCTGCAGTGATTTTGGAGCCCCCCAAAATAAAGTTTTTCTCTGTTTCCATTGTTTCCCCATCTATTTGCCATGAAGTGATGGGATTGGATGCCATGATCTTAGTTTTCTGAATGTTGAGTTTTAAGCCAACTTTTTCACTTTCTTCTTTCACTTTCATCAAGAGGCTCTTTAGTTCTTCACTTTCTGCCAAAAGGGTGGTGTTATCTTCATATCTGAGGTTATTGATATTTCTCCCAGCAATCTTGATTCCAACTTGTGCTTCATTCATCTAGCCTGGCATTCCACATGATATACTCTGCATTTAAGTTAAATAAGCAGAGTGACAATATATAGCCTTGACATACTCCTTTCCTGGTTTGGAACCAGTTTGTTGTTCCATGTCCAGTTCTAACTGTTAATTCTTAACCTGCATACAGATTTCTCAGGAGGCAGGTCAGGTGGTCTGGTATTCCCATCTCTTTCAGAATTTTCCAGAGTTTGTTGTGATGAACACAAAGACTTTGGCATAGTCAATAAAGCAGAAGTAAATGCTTTTCTGAACTCTCTTGCTTTTTCGATGATCCAGTGGATGTTGTTAATTTGATCTCTGGTTCCTCTGCCTTTTCTAAAACCAGCTTGAACATCTGGAAGTTCACGGTTCACGTACTGTTTAAGTCTGGCTTGGAGAATTTTGAGCATTACTTTGCTAGCATGTGAGATGAGTGCAATTGTGCGGTAGTTTGAGCATTCTTTGGCATTGCCTTTCTTTGGGATTGGACTGAAAACTGACGTTTTCCAGTCCTGTGGCCACTGCTGACTTTTCCAAATTTGCTGATGTATTGAGTGCAGCACTTTCACAGCATCATCTTTCAGGATTTGAAAGAGCTCAACTGGAATTCCATCACCTCCACTAGCTTTTTTCGTAGTGATGCTTCCTAAGGCTCACTTGACTTCACATTCTAGGATGTGTGGCTCTAGGTGAGTGATTACCACGTTCATCTGATCGTGGTTACCTGGATCATGAAGATCTTTTTTGTATAGTTCTTCTGTGTATTCTTGCCACCTCTGCTTAGTATCTTCTGCTTCTGTTAGGTTCATATCATTTCTGTTCTTTATTGAGCCCATCTTTGCATGAAATATTCCCTTGGTATCTCTAGTTTTCTTGAAGGGATCTCTAATCTTTCCCATTCTATTATTTTCTTCTATTTCTTTACATTGATCAATGAGGAAGTCTTTCAAGAAGTTAATATTATGTAATATTTCATAGGATTATAACTGCATGAACCATGGAGCAGATTTAGTAGTTTTTATTGATAAGGGGAGGGGAATGAAAAGCAATGATTCAAGGATAGGAAAAACAATTTGGTACCTTTATTTTACCATTACTATCTGAAAGAAGGAAGAAGTTGGGTTGTTGTTTTTTTTTGAAAGATATGAATTTGATATTCAAAGCACCCCTGTCATGCATTGCAAATTTCAAAACTACAAATTTACTGATGTCATTCCTGCTTAATATCCTGCTATGGCTTCCTATTGGCTGCTGCCTTTAGGAAAACTCCTTAGCATGCTTTATCAGGAGCTCAGAATCTGACCCCTGTCTACCTTTTTGACCACAGCTCATCTCTGTCTCTCAAACTACAGTCATTCTGAATGCCTTGATTTGGCAAAGCTTTTTATGTTGTCATTCAGTTTGGGCTCTCCAGGAAGTAGACTCAGGCAGGGTTTAGTGTTCAGGATGTTTATTAGGGAGTGTTCTTGAGATCAACACCCATGGAAGGGAGGGGGTGGGAGCAGGATTGAGAAATCAAGCTGTGATGCAAGCCTGACAGCCTCAGCCAACTGTGCAGGTAGCTATGAAACAGAAATGGCCCAGCAGAGTTGGCCTGCATGTGCAGGGAAAACGTGACCTTGGGCAAGGGTCACATTCTCCCTGCAACTGAAGCAATGTCTGAAGAGGTTGTCAGCACTGCCGAAGGCTGGAGAATCAAGTCCTTCCTTACAGGAGGACATTGGTATGTCCACCTCACCCTGGTATTCACCTTGTGTGAAGCTCTCCTCTCTTCCGGTTTACCTAGGTAATTTTTTTCTGTTCTTCCATGCACCAGATCTCAGTGTAATTCTCATTTCTTCAGAGAGCAGTTCTCAAATTCCCAAATATGATAGGCTTCTGCCAAACGCACACATTACTGTAGTTCCTTCTTGCAATTCTTATTATACTTGATTATGATCAGTCACTCGTTTCCATTTTCTTCTTTACAGTGGTAACTCCATGAAGACAGAGATAACTTCTGTAGTATTCACTTCTGATCCTCAATGCCTACCACAGTGTTGGCACATAATAGGTACTCAATAAATATTGACTGAATAAATGAATGAGTCCAAGGTTTAAAGAGCACTGCAAGGAGCAAGGGCCCTTACCGACACATCTGTCTTGACATACGCAAAAGATTTTCTGCCTCATGATGTCAAGACAAAGACTTTGTTTGAGCTCTATAGTCAGACTGCCCAGTCCTGCAGTCCTAGCTTAATCACATCCTAGCCATGTGATAAGTTAATTAAATTCTCTAAGTCTCAATTTATCAATAATAATAATAAGAGCAATAATAGTATATTCCCCAAATGGTTGTTGTGAGGATTCAGTGAAATAGTCTACATAGAGGATTTATCAAATCTCCTAGAATACAGTACAGCATCAGTAAAAGTTAACTATAATTATGATAATTATTATTTGTCTTTTAGCTGTAAGTTCTTAACGTACATTAAAAAAGAGAAAAATAAAAGGAAAAGACTTTTTTTTTATATATTTGCTTTTAAACATATACCAAAACAGCAATCTTGGAAAAATTAGAAATTGTATATAACGGGCTTCCCTCGTAGCTTAGTCTGTAAAGAATCTGCCTGCAATGCAGAAGACCCAGATTCGATTCCTGGATTGGGAAGATCCCCTGGAGAAGGAAATGACAACCCACTGCAGAATTCTTGCCTGGAGAATCAGAGGAGCCTGACAGAGGAGTCCATAGGGTCACAAGAGCTGGATACGACTTAGCAACTAAACCACCACCATATATATAATGGAGAAGAGCATTATCGTCTCATTAGTTAGAGTATCCTAGGTCTATATAAATATAGTCCTAAATAAATCCTATTCCTGTCTTCTCACACAACCTAGGAATTTATGACTCAGCAGTCCTTGTAGTTCAGAAGTACTAGTGGGGGAAGCGGCAGTGGCAGAGAGAAACGTGCTTTTGCCTACCTCTAAAATGCCTTTTCCTAGCTCAGGAGATTTCCACTTGAGTATGAATTGACTTTAATCAGCTCCAGAAACACGTCCTGAACAAATCCTCACATCACTTCTTCCATGCTGCTCTTACATTTTTACCCGAAAACCATCTACCTACCTGGACATTTGTTCTAATTCCTCCTCCCCCAACGTTGCTTCTACTCATAAGAGGTAAGCTTCTTGAGGCTGATCTTCATCTTTTCTATATGGCACATTCAGACACTCAATAAATGTTTGTTGAATTGGTTTGAATTAGAAGAAAAACACCAAATCTCTTCAGGCAGATATAAATGAAGAAGCAGGTTAGGTAATCTAATGTGCTTCAAAAGCATAGAACTTAATAAGCTAGAAGTCAAAATTTTTCTTTTTTATTTAAATATAACCAGCATCCATCTTTACAGAGTATTTTCTTTCATACCAGAAACCTCATCTGACCCTTTAGAGGTTAAATTTTTTCCTTGAGAAAACAATTGTTCTACCTGCTTTCTTTATGGATTTCCATGGCAATTGACTGCCAGTCCCTACCTCCATCCTTCCACTGGCATCCTCCAATTCTCTCATCTTCTAAAATACACACATTTACTACTCTACTCCTGTGCCTTTATGACATTGATTTCTAGGCCTCCACTTCCTCCTTTCCTCCTTTTACTGTGTGTTATCTGTCCCTATATTCTTCTTAATGGAAACTCCTCTCCTGGGTACTATGAATCATCTGATCTCTCTCTTCTTCTAACTCCTCCATTACATGCTTTAAAAACTCTCCAACAGAAATAGAAGTTCTGATGAATGCTCAAAGATCCAAATATGAATTCTTTATTTAATTCTGACTATAAAGATTAAGAGAACATGATATATTAAGATGGGTCAGTAACATAGTAGAAAAGATGACAAATTTAGAGAAAGTGATATACTTTTCTGGGTGCCAGACAAAAGAAGATAGGAAACTGAAACCACTGGCAGCCTCAAAAGGGTTAATAGTAAGAATTATGCTCAGGATACATATGGTGTGGTGAAATAAACAACACCATACAGGGAGTTCTAAAAGGTACAGTTTTGACTGAAAATGCTATTTGTTAGTCAGTCTAAAAGGAAGAAAATTAATAATGAAAACAATGAATGGCTTTTCTGGAAATGTCTCATTTCTTTATGTGTCACTATACTTTAGCTTTTTTATTTTTGTTATTCTTCTTAACGGTTCTTTCCAGTTCTTGACAATCATGTAATTTAAAGAATTGATATTTGCGATTACAAGACCTTGCACGCAAGGACTCAAAGTGCTTATCTTAAATCTTAATGAGATGCCTCTAATTATATTTTGAACTTTAAAAAAAAAATTGTACTGGCATTGTTTGAGCTATTATACATAACGGATAAAAAACTGATCTGAGAAATTTAGTGCTGAGAATACATGGTGACTACAATTAGTAAGAATACATTCTGAGACCTGAAAATGCTCACATAATTTAAAATTGGTTCAGTAAAGTATCCAAAATAAATTATTCTTCCCACTTGGAAAATAGATAAAAGATGATGCTGTTACAAAAATCCTACCTAGAATATAAATCTTTATACTGTGTCTATTCATACAAGTATCTGTCTCACTGATAGATTTTGGAAAACCTCAAGGAAGGAAATATATGTTATTCATCCACAGCACCTAGAACGGTGCTTAAAATATGGAAGATGTCTCAGGCTTCCTAAACGAAACATCTTAATTGTCAGTTTCTCTTTCTCTCACTGGGCTACTTCCAAGAGCCACAAAATGTTTACCTCAGAAGAGAAAGATCTTTAAAATCTCACCTTTCTTCACCACTCCCAATTCTGTGCTAAAGGCTGTACCGTGGAGGTCAGTGGCATTGCCCCCTCACGAGTCCCGGTACTCCTATTCTATTACAGTATCCTCCTTCACTGCCCTCAGAGATTCCTTTCTGCATAAAAAAGGGAGAAGAACCTTCAAAACAATTATACACCAAACACAGTGTCAAGCATCTAAATATATTATCTCTAATACAACATGCAGCAGTGATGTATTACAGTATTTCTAAGTGAGGAAATTAAGGGAGATTAAGTGAGGAAATTAAGGGAGATTAAATAATTGATCTTAGGAAACATGGCTATTACAGTACTGGAGCTGACATTTTTCTGATCCTGGTGTCTCAGAAGGTAAAGGATCTGCCTGTAGTGCAGAAGACCAGGGTTTGGTCTCTGAACTGGGACGATCCCCTGGAGAAAGGAAGGGCCACCCACTCCAGTATTCTTACCTAGAGAATTCCATGGACAGAGGAGCCTGGTGGGCTACAGTCCATGGGGTTGTCAAGATTCAGACACAACTGAGTGATTATTACTACTACTACCTTCTGACTCTAACTATCTTACTTCCTGGTCATGTCATCTTTTTGTTAAAAAATCACTACTGGAAAAATTTTTACTCCGGCTCTCACAGAGTAATATATAAACTCTTTGACTTGCTGCTGCTGCTAAGTTGCTTCAGTTGTGTTCGACTCTGTGCGACCCCATGGACTGCAGCCTACCAGGCTCCCCCGTCCATGGGATTCTCCAGGCAAGAACACTGGAGTGGGTTGCCATTTCCTTCTCCAATGCAGGAAAGTGAAAAGTGAAAGTGAAGCCACTCAGTCGTGTCTGACTTTTAGCGACCCCATGGACTGCAGCCTACCAGGCTCCTCCATCCATGGGATTTTCCAGGCAAGAGTACTGGAGTGGGGTGCCATTGCCTTCTCCATCTTTGACTTGATATACAAGGAAAAAGAAATCCTCCCTAATATATCTCCACTATCTTAAGCTTTCTTTACATATGGTGTGTTTTAAGCTTCAGATGGCCTGGACTTCTCACAGTTCCTCAGACTTCCAGGCCATCCCATGACTCTATGCCTTTGCACGTGCTTACTTTTCTGTGGAGTGATTTTTCTATTTTTCTTGTCTAGTAAGTTTTATTCAACTTTCAAGACTCAACTCATGCAAAAATCAGTTGCTCAGAGGTTTCATTGGCTTTTCCAGGCTCGCATCACTTGGGCATGTGTCCTCTCTTCTTATGAAATCACTAATCACATTCATGTGGCCTCCACCCTCATATCCTAAGGGATTGTGCTATGCTGTGCTTAGCTGCTCAGTTGTGTCTGACTCTTTGCAACCCCATGACTGTAGCCCGCCAGGCTCCTCTGTCCATGGGGATTCTTCAGGCAAGAATACTGGAGTGGGTTATCCTACCCTCCTCCAGCCTAGGGGATTACGCTTCAATGTATAACAGAATACAAACATGTAGTCCATAGAGTTTTATTGAAGAAAGATGAAAGGATTAAATGCTGGTACTGAAAAACAAAATTTTCCTCCCCTCCCACCACCTCCCACCCCCACTTCCTCGTGGGCTTCTTTTTTATCTCCAGAAATCAGTTTAGAAACAAGCTCATTGATGAAAGCTACCTACTTATGTGATTTTCAAAATGTGATTGCTTCAGTAGGCATTTAGTAAAACCATTAAGAAGATCTAAACAGACATTTCTCCAAAGAAGACATACAGATGGCTAACAAACACATGAAAAGATGCTCGATATTGCTCATTATTAGAGAAATGCAAATCAAAACTACAATGAGATATCACCTCACACCAGTCAGAATGGCTATCATTAAAAAGTCTACAAACAATAAATGCTGGAGAGGGTGTGGAGAAAAGGGAACTCTTGCATTGCTGGTGCGAATGTAAATTGATACAGCCAGTATGGAAGATGGTATGGAAATTCCTTAAAAATATAGGAATAAAACCACCATAGGACCCAACAATCTCACTACCAGGCATATACTCAGAAGAAACCAAAACTGAAAGACACATGTACCCCAATGTTCATTGCAGCACTATTTACAATAGCTAGAACATGGAAGCAACCTAGATATCTATCAACAGATGAATGGGTAAAGAAGCTATGGTACATACTCAGCCATAAAAGGAAGCATTTAACTCAGTTCTAATGAGGTGAACAAACCTAGAGCCTATTATACAGAGTGAAGTAAGTCAGAAGGAGAAAGATAAATATCATATACTAACATATATATGGAATCTAGAAAGATGGCACTGATTAATTTATTTGCAGGGCAGCAAAGGAGAAATAGACATAGAGAACAGACTTATGGACTCGGCAGGAGGGAAAGAGGGAGAGGATGAGATGGATGGAGGAGAGATGGATGGAAACTTACAATACCATATGTAAAATAGATAGCCAATGGGAATTTGCTGTATGATTCATGGAACTATAGGGATCTGATGGGGAGGGAGATGGGAGGGAGGTTCAAGAGGGAGGGGACATATGTATACCTATGGCTGATTCTGTGGATGCTTGACAGAAAACAACAAAATTATGTAAAACAATTATCTTTCAATTAAAAATAAATAATTTTTTTTTTAAAAGAAGATACAGTTGGCAAAGAATGAAAACTATTAAGGTTGTCCCAGCTGGTGATAGGAGAAGGCAATGGCACCCCACTCCAGTACTCTTGCCTGGAAAATCCCATGGATGGAGGAGCCTGGTAGGCTGTAGTCCATGGGGTCGCTAAGAGTAGGACACGACTGAGCGACTTCCCTTTCACTTTTCACTTTCATGCATTGGAGAAGGAAATGGCAACCCACTCCAGTGTTCTTGCCTGGAGAATCCCAGGGACGGGGGAGCCTGGTGGGCTGCCGTCTATGGGGTCGCGGAGTCAGACACGACTGAAGCGACTTAGCAGCAGCAGCAGCAGTAGCAGCAGCAGCTGGTGATAGTGGTAAAGAACCCACTGGCCAGTGCAGTAGACATGAGAGACACTGGTTTGATCCCTGGGTTGGGAAGATCCCCTGGAAGAGGGCATGGCAACCCATTTCCATATTCTTGTCTGGAGTATCCCATGGACAGAGGAGCCTGGCAGGCTACTGTCCATAGGGTCGCTAAGAATCGGACAGGACTGAAACAACTTAGCACACATGAAAGCTATTAAATCTAAATAAACAATACCAACAGCTAACATTTATTGCATAATTACCATGTTCTAAATGGAGAAGGCAATGGCAACCCACTCCGGTACTCTTGCCTGGAAAATCCCATGGGCAGAGGAGCCTAGTGGGCTGCAGTCCATGGGATCGCAAAGAGTCAGACACGACTGAGCGACTTCACTTTCACTTTTCACTTTTCCTGCATTGGAGAAGGAAATGGTAACCCACTCCAGTGTTCTTGCCTGGAGAATCCCAGGGACGGGGGAGCCTCGTGGGCTGACGTCTATGGGGTCACACAGAGTCGGACATGACTGAAGTGACTTAGCAGCAGCAACCATATTCTAAAATTTGTTCTATTGCTTTCATGAGCAAGTTCATTTAATCCCCACAACACAAATATTGTGTGTGTGTGTGTGCACGCACTTGCTTAGTCACTCAGTCGTGTTCGACTCTTTGCAACTCCATGGACTGCAGCCCGTCAGGCTCCTCTGTCCTCGGGGATTCTCCAGTCAAGAATACTGGAGTGGGTTGTTGTGCCCTCCTCCATGGGATCTTCCCAACCCAGAAATAGAACCTAAATCTCCCACATTGAAGGCGAATCCTTTAAATCTGAGCCACAATGGAAGTCCAACAACCTTATTAAGCGGTTATTACTATTGTGAGCCCCTTTTGAAATTGAGGAAACTGAGACACAGAAAGTTTTCCCCAAGAATATACAGTTAGTAAGTGGTACAACTAGGATTTGAACCCAAGCAGTCTGGTTCCAGAGTCAGAACCTCCACACTGTATGAATAAAGAGACAGGAAAAAAGGGATGACAGAGAGATCTTTCCAGAAAGACTAAATGATCTCATTTCTGTTTTAGTTATTAGGGGAAAGATTCAAATTAGAAAGACCGTACTGCACTCAATATGCCAGCAAATTGGGAAAACTCAGCAGTGGCCACAGGATTGGAAAAGGTCAGTTTTCATTCCAATCCCAAAGAAAGGCAATGCCAAAGAATGCTCAAACTACCACACAATTGCACTCATCTCACACACTAATAAAGTAATGCTCAAAATTCTCCAGGCCAGGCTTCAGCAATATGTGAACCGCGAACTTCCTGATGTTCAAGCTGGTTTTAGAAAAGGCAGAGGAACCAGAGATCCAATTGGCAACATCCACTGGATCATGGAAAAAGCAAGAGAGTTCCAGAAAAACATCTATTTCTGCTTTATTGACTATGCCAAAGCCTTTGACTGTGTGGATCACAATGAACTGTGGAAAATTCTGAAAGAGATGGGAATACCAGACCACCTGATCTGCCTCTTGAGAAATTTGTATGCAGGTCAGGAAGCAACAGTTAGAACTGGACATGGAACAACAGACTGGTTCCAAATAGGAAAAGGAGTACGTCAAGGCTGTATATTGTCACCCTGTTTATTCAACTTATATGCAGAATACATCATGAGAAAAGCTGGACTGGAAGAAACACAAGCTGGAATCAAGATTGCCGGGAGAAATATCAATCACCTCAGATATGCAGATGACACCACCCTTATGGCAGAAAGTGAAGAGGAACTCAAAAGCCTCTTGATGAAAGTGAAAGTGGAGAGTGAAAAAGTTGGCTTAAAGCTCAACATTCAGAAAACGAAGATCATGGCATCCGGTCCCACCACTTCATGGGAAATAAATGGGGAAACAGTGGAAACAGTGTCAGACTTTATTTTTCTGGGCTCCAAAATCACTACAGATGGTGACTGCAGCCATGGAATTAAAAGACGCTTACTCCTTGGAAGGAAAGTTATGACCAACCTAGATAGCATATTCAAAAGCAGAGACATTACTTTGCCAACAAAGGTTCGTCTAGTCAAGGCTATGGTTTTTCCAGTGGTCATGTATGGATGTGAGAGTTGGACTGTGAAGAAGGCTGAGCACCGAAGAATTGATGGTTTTGAAGTGTGGTGTTGGAGAAGACTCTTGAGAGTCCCTTGGACTGCAAGGTGATCCAACCAGTCCATTCTGAAGGAGATCAGCCCTGGGATTTCTTTGGAAGGAATGATGCTAAAGCTGAAACTCCAATACTTTGGCCACCTCATGCGAAGAGTTGACTCATTGGAAAAGCCTCTGATGCTGGGAGGGATTGGGGGCAAGAGGAGAAGGGGACGACAGAGGATGAGATGGCTGGATGGCATCACTGACTCGATGGACGTGAGTTTGAGTGAACTCCGGGAGTTGGTGATGGACAAGGGAGGCCTGGAGTGCTGCGATTCATGGGGTCACAAAGAGTCGGACACAGCTGAGCAACTGATCTGATCTGATCTGATCTGATGTACAAATAACCAGTAATGCTCTTTAAGACAAAATTAAGCCTTAGGAAAGTCTATTTTGTTTCTATAGATTGTGATTAAGGAGAGTGAAGCTTAGTTATAGAATTAAACTGAAAGAATACAACAAACATTGATATATCAAGAAGTCTCTACAAACAGTTGAACATTATGGTACAGGATTTAGGGATATTAAAAAAAAAACCTGTAAAACTATAAAATTCCTGCCCCAAAGAACAAACATTGTTATTGCAAAGAATGTGATTCTCACATGCAAAGTAGAAAACAGATAAAATCTTAAATTTTGTGGTACAGAAATAAAAGCGATTATAGAACAACAACTATATGCTAAATAATCAAGTTATTTTTAAAAGTAATTTTGAAAATTAAACTGGGAATTCCTTTTCTCAAATGCTTTGAGAATCATCCCACCAACAGGAGAAATATTGTAAAATTGCTACTACTATAAAACTCCATGGAAATTAAGCTTAAGAGACAAAGAACAAAACTGAAACACTCAGTTCTAGATTAAATTTTGATTAAAAAAAAAAAAGCTAACAAGCTTTGTTTTAGGATATGAGTTAAATGGAATAGCATTAGGAAAACTGCCTCAGGAAGTCAGAACACAATATAAATCAGTCAAACTTTCCATACCTTTCTAGTCACAGGAAATCTTAAAATATCACTCCATTCTGCCTGTGTGTGCAGCAAAGGCAAAGTTTATAAGGTATTCAAAATACTTTCTAAGGCAGAGGTTGATTATATGTTTTATCAAATTAAAGTAACAACATATATTTAACCTTGCTTATAAATGTCATTTCAAAGGAGAGTTCAAAAGAGAAATAATAAAAATAAAAGACATAAGAAATCTTAACAAAACGTAATAAAAGAAGAAAAGACATGAAAAGAAAATTAACTAAATAAAGGAAATAAATGGAGAAGGAAATGGCAACCCACACCAGTATTCTTGTCTGGAGAATTCCATGGACAGAGGAGCCTGGCAGGCTACAGTCCATGGGATCGCAAAGAGCTGGACACGACTAAGTGACTAACACACACAGGAAATAAAAGAAAACAAGATTTTTCCTGGCCATTAGGTGTTAAAATGTTTCAAACTTGCTGAAATGATAATTAACTACAGATTCAGAATTAAATAGCAGATTTGCCATTATGCTGCTGGAAGTGTAGAGAACAGTGGACTTTAGGGGCCAATGGAGTAGGAGAGAGTCAGAAAAACAGGCAGCCTTGAGAATATAAGACAGAGGATATCTTGGCCAAAAATAATCTGGAACTTATATTCTGAACTTTGTGATTTCAGAGATGCTCTAGACTAATTATCTGGAGGCCACATAATTTTGCATCACTAGCTTGATTAGGAGTCTCAAAGAGCAGTGCAGGCATTAGGTCCTCAGTCTCTTGAGAAACCTTGCTAGAAAAATGCAATGTCTTTGGGAGGACCTCTAGGCCTTAATCTTATTTCTCAAGAAATAAAAGTCTTATCTTTTCATATTATTTTATATGTGAACATTCATTTTAATCATTCTTAAATTTTTTCATGTATGTGTGTATTTATAAACATCCCCTAGATAAATTGCTGTAGCTTGTTTCCAAGTTGGCAACCATCAATTTCTTCCTTCTCTGTATCTACTCCATTGAATCTGTACTGGTTTATAACAGTTTTGCCTATTAAATACAGTGAAAGTAAGGTCCATCTAGTCAAGGCTATGGTTTTTCCAGTGGTCATATATGGATGTGAGAGTTGGACTGTGAAGAAAGCTGAGCACCGAAGAATTGATGCTTTTGAACTGTGGTGTTGGAGAAGACTCTTGAGAGTCCCTTGGACTGCAAGGAGGTCCAACCAGTCCATCCTAAAGGAGATTAGTCCTGGGTGTTCATTGGAAGGACTGATGCTAAAGCTGAAATTCCAATACTTTGGCCACCTCCTACGAAGAGTTGACTCACTGGAAAAGACCCTGATACTGGGAGGGATTGGGGGCAGGAGGAGAAGGGGACGACAGAGGATGAGATGGCTGGATGGCATCACTGACTCGATGGACGTGAGTCTGAGTGAACTTCGGGAGTTGGTGATGGACAGGGAGGCCTGGCGTGCTGCGATTCATGGGGTCGCAAAGAGTCAGACATGACTGAGCTACTGAACTGAACTGAATGCTGCATGACTTCCAACGTCTAGCTCCCAGGACTTCAAGCTTTTGCTTGGGTCTCTTGGAATGCTTGCTCCTTAAATTGTCATGTGGTGCGAAGCCCAAGCCAGACTTGAGAGTGGCCACATGGGGAAAAGACAGAGAGAAAGGATCCACCAGTCACCAGCTGTTGTAGATATCTCAGCCAAGCAATGAGACATGAGTAAAGGAGCTTTCATGGGATTCCAACCTCAGCTGTCAACTGACTGCAACTCTCTAAAGGATCGAAGCTGAGAAGTGCCCAGCACTGTTAACAACCAGAAAAGTGAAATATAATAATTATTATTTTAACCTACCAGATTTTGGGGTGGTTTATTAACACAGCAATAAGATAACTGGAACATGTAATAAACACTTAAAGACAGATCTAATACTTCTTTATTCATTTATAATACTTAGTATAAAACTCAGCACCACTCTGTCCTTCTGAAATGTAACAAATTTGACATATCTATCATATATTTGGCTTCCCTGGTAGCTCAGATGGTAAAGAATCTTCCCACAATGCTGAAGACCTGGGTTTGATCCTTGGGTTGGAAAATTCTCCAGTATTCTTGTCTACAGAATTCCATGGACAAAGGAGCCTGGCAGGCTACAGTCCACAGGCTCTCAAAGAGTTGGACACAACTGAGAGACCAACATTTACTTCATTGGGGCCAAAAATAAATTGCAATATTTTGTTGAAAGTTGTAAGGACTGTAATAGTACAATAAGAGTTATATACATGAATAGAATCCAGAAGCTTATATTAATGAAAGTGGTTATATATTCATTTCAAAAAATAAACTTTATTTTTTAGAGCAGTTTTAGGTTCACAGGAAAACTGAGTGGCAAGTACAGAGCATACCCATGTGCCCCTTGCTCCCACATATGCATAGAACTCTTCTCTAGTCAACATCTCACATCACAGTGGTACATCTGTTACAATGGATGAGCCTGCACGGACACACCATTATCACTTAAATCCATAGTTTACATTACAATCACTCGATGTTTTACATTCTATGAGTTTGGGCAAGTATATAATGACATATGTTTATTATTAAAGTATCATACCAGATACGTATCATACATTGCCCTAAAAATTCTTTGCACTCCACCTATAGATTCCTGTCTCCCCTCTGACTATTGGAAACAACTGATCTTTTTACCATCTCCATAATTTTGCCTTTTCCAGAATATCACATAGTTGGAATGATATATAGTATGTAACTTTTTCAAATTTGCTTCTGTCACTTAGTAATATTCATTTAAGAGAATTCCATGTCTTTAAGTGGCTGGGTTATATATTCTTTTAAAAAAAAAATACTCTATTTTCTTATCTCTCATTCATTCTTTAATGCTTTTAAATTTAGTTTCTATTCTTATTCCTCTATGGAACCCTGTGCTCTTAAACATATGCATGCTAAGTCACTTCAGCTGCATCCGTCTCTTTGCAAACCTATGGACCATAGCCTGTCAGGCTTCTCTGTCCATGGGATTCTCCAGGCAAGAATA
Source organism: Bos mutus (assembly GCF_027580195.1). Lineage (NCBI taxonomy): Eukaryota > Metazoa > Chordata > Mammalia > Artiodactyla > Bovidae > Bos > Bos mutus. Next base: position 40,646,309 of record NC_091619.1, read on the forward strand.
CTGGAGTGGGTTGCCATTGCTTTCTCTAGGGGATCTTCCTGACCCAGGGATCAAACCCACGTCTCTTATGTCTCTTGAATTGGCAGGCGGATTTTTTACCACTAGCTCTGCCTGGGAAGCCCCTTACTCTTAAAGGTCACAGAATACTTCCCAGTCACAAAATCCAGAACCCCATATTATCTTCTACCTAAAATATCTGAAACTTCCCTGGTGGTCCAGTGGTTAAAGGTTCACCTTCCCAAGCAGGAGGTGTGGGTTCAATCACTGGTCAGGTAGTTAATTCCACATGCTAACTGACCAAAAACGAAAGCATCAGATCAGATCAGCCGCTCAGTCGTGTCCGACTCTTTGCGACCCATGAATCGCAGCACGCCAGGCCTCCCTGTCCATCACCAACTCCCGGAGTTCACCCAGACTCACGGCCATCGAGTCAGCGATGCCATCCAGCCATCTCATCCTCTGTCGTCCCCTTCTCCTCTTGCCCCTAATCCCTCCCAGCATCAGAGTCTTTTCCAATGGGTCAACTCTTCACATGAGGTGGCCAAAGTACTGGAGTTTCAGCTTTAGCATCATTCCTTCCAAAGAAATCCCAGGGCTGATCTCCTTCAGAATGGACTGGTTGGATCTTCTTGCAGTCCAAGGGACTCTCAAGAGTCTTCTCCAACACCACAGTTCAAAAGCATCAATTCTTCGGTGCTCAGCCTTCTTCACAGTCCAACTCTCACATCCATACATGACCACAGGAAAAACCATAGCCTTGACTAGACGAACCTTTGTTGGCAAAGTAATGTCTCTGCTTTTGAATATGCTATCTAGGTTGGTCATAACTTTCCTTCCAAGGAGTAAGCATCTTTTAATTTCGTGGCTGCAGTCACCATCTGTAGTGATTTTGGAGCCCAGAAAAATAAAGTCTGACACTGTTTCCACTGTTTCCCCATCTATTTCCCATGAAGTGATGGGACCAGATGCCATGATCTTCGTTTCCTGAATGTTGAGCTTTAAGCCAACTTTTTCACTCTCCACTTTCACTTTCATCAAGAGGCTTTTGAGTTCCTCTTCACTTTCTGCCATAAGGGTGGTGTCATCTGCATATCTGAGGTGATTGATATTTCTCCCGGCAATCTTGATTCCAGCTTGTGTTTCTTCCAGCCCAGCGTTTCTCATGATGTACTCTGCATATAAGTTAAATAAACAGGGTGACAATATACAGCCTTGACGAACTCCTTCCAAAGAAAGGCAATGCCAAAGAACGCTCAAACTACCACACAATTGCACTCATCTCACATGCTAGTAAAGTAATGCTCAAAATTCTCCAAGCCAGGCTTCAGCAATATGTGAACCGTGAACTTCCTGATGTTCAAGCTGGTTTTAGAAAACGCAGAGGAACCAGAGATCAAATTGCCAACATCCGCTAGACCATGGAAAAAGCAAGAGAGTTCCAGAAAAACATCTATTTCTGCTTTATTGACTATGCCAAAGCCTTTGACTGTGTGGATCACAATAAACTGTGGAAAATTCTGAAAGAGATGGGAATACCAGACCACCTGATCTACCTCTTGAGAAATTTGTATGCAGGTCAGGAAGCAACAGTTAGAACTGGACATGGAACAACAGACTGGTTCCAAACGAAAGCATAAAACAGAAGAAATATTGCAACAATATTCAATAAAGACTTTAAAAATGGTCCATGTTGGGACTTCCCTGGTGGTCCAGTGGTTAAGAATTTACCTTGCAATGCAGGGGACATGGGTTCAATCCATGATAAGGGACTAAGATCCCTTTTATATGCAATGAAGCAACTAAGCCACAGCTAGAAAGTCTGTGCACTGCAGCTAAAGATCCTGTGTGTCACAACTAAAACCCTACACAGCCTATTAAATAAGCCAATAACTTTAAAAAAAAAAAGGTCTACATAAAGAAAAAAATCTTAAATAAATAAAATGATCATCTCTCTTGCCCTTATATTCAGCCAGTTACCAAAACCTGTCCATTCTCCCTCCCTGTTCAGTTCATTTCAGTCGCTCAGTCGTCTCCAATTCTGCGACCCCATGGACTGCAGCACACCAGGCTCCCCCGTCCGTCACCAACTCCCGGTGCCTACTCAAACTCAAGTCCATCCCGTCAGTGATGCCATCCAACCATAACCCTCCCTGTTACATTTTGCAGTTGTCACTTCTTTCTGTTTCTTTGGTCTCTTTCCTAGTTGAGGATCTCACTAACTCTTGTTTAAATAATGGCAATAGAGTTATAGCCAATATCTCTTTTATTTAAGCCTATTTCTTTAGTCCATTCCATTCACTCCAGCTTTCTGCCTCACTGGTTAATATCTACTTCAATGTTATTTGAAATACAAATGGATATTTATTGTTTCAGGAGTAAAATGCTGGAATAATTAATGATGATTGGGAAAACTTATTTTTATACACAATTACTAATAACTTGTAAATGGATAAAAATAAACTTTTTAATTGACATCAGATAAAATTTATCAGGTGAAATAAAAAGATAATATATTCAATAAATTGAATATCAGGAGAGAGTGACTTAGATAATATAAAAAAACAATATTATCCCTTTTTTAAGCCAAAAATATTTACAAAATTACAAATTATAATGCAAAGTAGAATTATAGATGTTCTATTATATCATAATTCTAATCATTTTAATAGTATTTGTGCACTGACATTCCAATTTTAATGAAATTTTTGTCATTTTATTCAGTTTAGGCCATGAGTATTTTATGGAAAGGCCCTCTTTTGTATTATTCATATCTTGAGAGTTTGTTTTATAAAGCAGAATTTTAGTCTTTCAAAATTTCCTCAAAATATAGAAAAAGCTACAAACTCATGTACAATGTATATGTTATCTTTAAGCCAAAATAAAACATGTATAAAGTTGAAAGAATTAGAAAAACACTAAGTATTCAAAATACATTAAAAAAATTTTATGTTACTAAATTTGAGATTCAGTACATGGAGGTTGCAAATTTACATTAAAACCTTGCCAAAAATTGTCTTTTCTACAGTTGACAATGAAGAATATTTGAGATTCTTTTCCAAGTACAAGTCTTGGATAGAAAAATTCCTTCTAGAAAATATATCAGTGAAAATCTTGCTTTCTTATTTGTATTTCATCTTACATAAGAAGATTAATGGTAATATTAAATATGTTGTTTCAGCTTCTTGAGCCTCAGCTTTTTGGAACAAAGAATCAAGTAGTAATAATCCTGAATAGGCAGGATGATGGGTCAAAGATAAATTTAATTGTATGTTGTATTGGGAATATAGTCAATATTTTATAACAACTTTAAATAGAATATAACCCATATAAATTTTGAATCATTATTTTGTATACATGAAACTAATATTGTGAATAAAGTATACTTCAATTAAAAAAAAAAAAAAGTGACCAGATCTCTGCATTTGTCCTTGACAACCCAGGTTTATGCTTGTTGTCCCAGTATAATTGTTAATGGAAATTTCCTTTCAGTATTAAAAGTTTCCTAGTTTAAATAATACATTTTATACTCACTCTACCTAAGAGATATATTAATCAAATGAACTGTATTTTCATAGTTAGTATATTGATTTTAAAAAACCAACTATAATAAAACATTTGAATACTGAAAAAAATCAAACAGTAAAGGATGAATTCAATTGTACTTTTGCTTACTTGCTTGCTGAGAGATTTCTGGGTCTCAGTCAAGTAGTAACAGTGAATTTGACTGAACCAATACAGACAACATAGAAAGTTAGTAAAAAAAATAATCATGCAGTAGTCATCAACACCAAAACAAACATGACCTGTCTATTTGGCATCATACTTTCCCTTGTGATCTGTGAATCTCAGAGGAGAAACTGAGAAGCATTGCTCCCAGAATTCCCCTTTCTAGATGGTTCTGGTTAGAGTCTGCCAGCTACAGGTACTTATATGACATCGGAATGGCGAGGAACAGAAGCTATTACTCTCCAAGGGCAATGACAGATAGATGTGTGGGCTGACAGTGGACATGAATTTCACAGTAGCTTCTGGATGAGTTCCTGCAAATTACCTTCTTTGGTCCCATAGACAACTGAGATAGCTAATGGTGCTTGCTGGCGAATTACTTGATTTGGTGCTCCAAGCTTACATAGCTTGTGGGAGCTTCCAGGAAACTCTTGAGAGACACAAAATCTTCCAAGAAAGTTTTCTCAAAGCCAACCACCAACTGGACCAATTTCCCTGATCTTTCTCAATCCTTCCAATGATTGTGAACGCCTCTAATTTCCATATTAAAACCCTTCATATTTAGTGTACATAGAGTGCCTTCTGTTTTTCTATATGTACTTTGTTTAATATAATGTGGAGTTTACTATGCATTGTCCACACTGTTTTGATAAGCTGTTCAAAAATTAGTATGTACTGTATTAATATAATTATTAGCCAAAACCAACAAAGCATATTATCTATGAGACCTTTATAAACTATCCCATCACATACTTACACAATGTGTTAAGACAAGATGCAATAGGAACTGTAACTTTCTAAAAGAATGTTTAAACAAAACAAAGTCTTAAAAGCTTTTCATATAAAAAATATTAATAAAGCAAACCTTATAAAACTCAATATTGGCTGCTTTCAGAAAAAGAAACACATTTTGAAACCTCCTAAAGAAATAACATATCCGACACACCTTAAGAACACAAAATTTCTTAAATAATATGTGCTAAATATTATCCTTCATTCTACTGTGGATATAAACTTCCTTTTTTGGCTGTGCTGGGTCTTCCTTGCTACGTAGGGTTTTCTCTAGTTGCAGCGATGAGCAGGGACTACTTTTTGTTGTAATATGCAGGCCCCTCACTGAGATGCCTTCTCACGTTGCGGAGCACAGTCTCCAGGCATGCAGACTTCAGTAGTTGCAGCACGTGGGCTCAATAATTAAGGCTCTCGGGCTCTAGAGCACAGGCTCAATAGTTGTGGCACCTGGGTTTAGTTGCTCTGCAGCATGTGGGATCTTCCTGGACCAGGGATCGAACCCAGATCTCCTGCATTGGCAGGCAGATTCATTATCATTGAACCACCAGGGAAGCCCTGATGTAAACTTAACCTTCTTGATTTTTATTGTAAAGTGCTTTCTAGACAGGCTCTAACAACCCATACTCTTGCTAGCATTGTTTGACAATGTCTATTTCATTATATCCTTGCCGACAGTATGATCGTTTTTTTCAACTTTCTAACTAGTAAGATTGCCATAACATTTTAAAGAAAGTTGTTTCCTTTGACCTTTGCGTCACTGGTATTCGTAACATTAGTCTTATCTAGGTAATAAAACACAAATCTAAAAACTCGGAAACATGATATTATTCTTGGTTCTGTTGCAGATTTTTGAATCTGGCCAAATATTTGTTTTCAGTTAGAAAAAGAAATTTTCAAAAAGGACTGTTAGTAGTTCTCACTCTTCTTTCTCGAAATAGTAACTTTAAAAAAATAAGAACTGAGCACAGACAAGATGGTGCTGCCAACGCATGTCTCTCCCTCATCAAGCTCGGCCACTACTCTGCTCTGTTCCTGGGCTTGACCTATGAAGCCAAGTCTACAATTACCTGAAACACTGGGCAGGAGAGGAGAGGGTAGCAGCTGAGGAGAAAGAGAAGCAGGGTGAGCTGAAACGCATTCAGAGAGAATTGGCAGAAACCCAAGAGGACTGCATATTAAAGTGATCCTGCCTTTCTCTGGAGCAGTGTGAATGAATAAAGCTTTCTGTCCTCTGTGAATGAGAGTGGATGAATGAATATGTAAATAGATAAATAAAATATAACAGAGAAAGTTGATACATTTAAATATGCTAAATCGATAGTGAATATTTGCTTAATCATTCGTTCAACATTTGTTGAGACCCACTAACATGCCAGGCAGGTGTAAGCAATCAGAGCTGACGCCAGAGACCTCACCCTCTGGTAGGGGACACAGACTAGCAATCAGGCAACATGCAGCTCTGTGTGTCTTCATCCAAAGAATTTGGGCCACAAGTGTCTCAGAAACAACACTATTTGTGGATTTTTTAGGAAGGTAAGACAATACTTACATATAACCAGAAATGGCTTCTGCTGGAGCCTGGGACAGCCTCCCAATAAACAAATACAGCAACATTTCCCTAATAGAACAACATTACAATAGCCTCATGTCTGTTCACATCAGATTTTGCTGTTAATATGTTTTGGCACCAGTTTTAAAATAAACTTTTGGCTTTCAGAGCTTTTTGGATTTTGGAGTTGTAAATAAGGGAATGTAAACTTGAAAACGGTGTCATACATTCTAGGAGAGAGGTAAGAACGGAGTACTATGGCAGTGTATGGGAATGGCACCTGACCAGACTGACAGGCTCAGGGAGATGAGCGGAGAGAAAATAGAGGTTGGTATGCAAATGCCAATGAAATGCAAATATTTTATTGTATTACTGTTCCAGGGAGATGTGAGAGAAGTTGAGGAAGAGATGATCACCTGATGATGAGCTCTGAAAGACTGCTTTGGGGTTTTCTTACTTTATTGTTGCGTTACAAACTGTTAGATACTTCTTTCTGCTGTGTTACAAAGTTAACGATGAAAATACTAATGCCTGGTCTATTCAATTTCCTTACTGGTAGAATAAAAAATATTGCAAATCTGTGAAATAGCAGTATGTCATTTAAACGCTCAACTATTTCTTGCACATCTATGCTACCATACCTGTTTTTATACTTTCTCACATTGCTCTCTCTGGCCCCAGACAGGCTAGATATTACACCACCATGCAGAAATGGTTATCTCACTCTCATGCCTGGAAACCTTTTAGAGTGCCCCACTAGGAGGTGGTGGGGAGATTCTATATTGCTCTCTCTCTCTCTCAGTATATACTGTATAGGGCAGGAACGGGTCATCAACGGACATACAAACTTGGTAGGAACACAAATACAAGGAAGCTTTGTGAGGATGGCAAACTTAATGATAAAGGACAGGAGGGGCAAAAAGGCTAAATGCCAAGCTCAGGAGAGATGTGTGAAAAAACATGAGACAGACCAGTCAAGAGCTTACACTGAAGATGCCTTTTGGATTGAAATGTAAGGCAAGCAGAGCTAGAACTAGAATCCCTTTAACATGGGCTTTAAAATATCTCAATGTGTGAAATATTTGTATGTGACAAGTCACTTCTAAAGTTCGTTTTGCTTAATATTTTTAAGATTCTGCTTTTCCAAGCTTAACTGGCACAAATTATTTGCACTATTTTTCAAGGCAGCCTTTCTTAAGTAAATGCCAATTCAGGACCTGATCAAGTTATACATTAGCTAAATTAAAAGAATCCATTGGGAATCTATTAAAAAGTAACCAGCACAGGAGATAAACCCTAAAGTTAGTCATTAGAAAAGTGAATCAGGGAAATTTGAACCAATATGATTTTACTATGTTGTCTTATCATCCTTATGGATGTAAAAATTTTTTTAATCCTTAAAACATATCTAATAGTTCAATAAATATACCTTTAAAATATTTAAAAGCTTTAGGACATTCCTGGGTTTGCACACTGCAATGTACTTACAAAGTGCAAAACATCAGCTGTTATTTTGCCTAGCTGGGACAAAGGGCACTGAATATTAAAACTTCAAAAATGGTCATTTGAATTGTATTACGACTATGCAAACCACATGAGCTTGACTAACCATGAAAAATGCAAAATCCTTTTCATTTCTCGTTCCTTAACTTGAACTTTAATATGAGGGCAAGGACAGAAAGAGAGGCATCTAATGTCTCTTTCCCTTTCCTTTTCATACATCCTAAGATATGGGGGATCCTAATTCTGCTAAGGTCTCTTTAATGCCTCCCATCTCTAAATACAGTATTTACCTAACTGGCAATTTATTTCAGTGGCAGTTAAAAAGAAAAAAAACTGTTCCATAGGGAATCTAATTTTCCTGAAGTAAGATTGACATAAAGCTTTGATTGTGAGTATATTGGGGAAGTGGGGAATAAGAAGGAATTAAATTCCTTTTTGTGCAAACAGGGGACTGCACTCCCTGAAATAATCTTATTTTTAAATAGGTTTTAAAGATTAGGAAAATAAGGCTCAGAGGTGGAACTACTAGTCCACAGTGGAGACAGTTCATAGGACGCCCAGTCAAAACCAGAATTCAGACCCCTGCACAGTATGCTTTTATTCTCTCAAATGCTATTTATTCCCTTGTGCATTAACACAAATATTTATTAAGTAGTGATTTAGTTTTATTTAGTAGTACCTATTGAATGTCAGATATTGCACAGGAGATATAGCAGTAAACAAGTCATAAAATAATCCCTCACTTTACAGACTTCATTTAGGTGGAAAAGACAGAAAATAAACAAGAGAAGTAAAATATATAATAATTTTAATGGTGGAAGTACTATGAAGAAAAATAAAGCAAGAAGGGAGCCAAGGCACAAAGCAAAGAGAAACTGTAAATTTAAATAAGTTGTTTAGAATAACTACACTGGAAAAGACATTTGAACAAAGGTTTAAAGGACATGAGACATTGGACATGTGAATATCCAACAGAAGAGCATTCTAGGAAGAGACATAAATGCAGAAACCCTCATCTGAGAGGACATCTAGCATATTCAAGGAAAAACAAGGAGGGCAGTGTGGCTGGAGCAGTGGGCAAGGCAGAGAGTACAGGAAATGAGGACATGTTGTATAGTATAGGGTTTGTCTGCCTTTCATTCTAGGTGAGGCTAGAAGTCAGTGGAACATTCTGAGCAGAAGATTGAGTGAGTGAAGTTGCTCAGTCGTGTCTGACTCTTTGCGACCCCATGGGCTGTAGCCTACCAGGCTCCTCTGTCCATGGGATTTTCCAGGCAAGAATACTGGAGTGGGTTGCCATTTTCTTTTCCAGGAGATCTTCCCGACCCAGGGATTGAACCCAGGTCTCCCACATTGTAGGCAGATGCTTTACCATCTGAGCCACCAGGGAAGTCCATGAGCAGAAGATTGACAGGGTGTAAAGTATATTATAGTTGAATCATGTTGGTTGTTCTTAGCAGAAGTCTGGACATGCAGTGGTGGAAGAAAGAAGACTGGTTCAGAAATTTTCAACAATGATTACAGTGAAATGTGGGAGAGGCCAGAGTTACAGAAGAGAAAGTGTTGATATGTGGTTAGTTCTGGAGATATTTTGAAGGTTAAGTCAAGAGGATTTCTTGACTGTTTGGGTATGAGTGGGAGAAAGGAGGAGAGGAGTCAAGAGTAATTCCAAAGTTTGTAGCCGAGCAACTGAATGAGGGAGTTGTCATTTATTGAAATGAGGAAGGCTTTAAGAACAACAGATTGTGAAAAGACTGGGGAATTCCATTTTAAATATGCTGAGTTTGAGATAGTGTTTAAGACATCGAGGTAGAGATCAAACAGTCACTTATATCTACAAATTGGGAGTTCAGGCAGAAGGCCTGGACTGGAGATATAAATGTGGGATCAGTAGCTTATATATGATATGCAAGCTGCAAGATTGGATGAAGTTATTAGGGGAGCAATTATGGACAGAGAAAAGGTCACCCTCCCAACACAGGTAGAGGACTGAACTCCAGAGCAGTCCAATGTTTAGAGATTAGAAAAATGAGAGCTATCAGCGAAATGCAAGATTAACTATTTCAAATGCATCTTCATTACCTGAAATGAGTACTGAAAACTGGCCACTGCATTTAGCAATCTGAATGTCATTGGTTGTTTCAAGTGCAGTGTCCATGGAATGCTGGTTTGCCTGAGAGGAGTGGGTTCAGGAGTGAGGGCCAGGGGAGAGGAGTGGGAGATGGCCTGGTGTCAGTTCTTACGTACTTGCCTTGATATTTCTATGTGGTTGCTAAGTGTAAAGAATCTTTTAGGAATTATAACAATAACTGTTTACTAAATTCCTTTTATATTATAGGCTTGTGGTATGCACTTAATACATTTAAAAAAGAATAACTCCTTGCAACAAAATGTAGTTTACAAATGAACAAAGTGATGATTAAAGAGGTTAAGTAACTTTCCCAGCACAGCATGTCTGGTAAATGGCAGAGCCAGAATTTGAATTTAGGTCTGTTTCATGCCAAGTCTTCATTCTTAACCACTGTGTTGCATTGCCTTTAAATATGACAAGGCCATGTTACATTGCCAATTAAATATTAAACAGTCCCGTAAAAGTAATTCCCTCCTGAGGTTAAATACTAGCTTGGAAGGAAGAATGCACAGAGGTAAATGAAGTTCCTCTCCCTTGTTGGTTAAGGTTTCTTATTCTCTAGCAGGCACAATAGGGAGAACTGAATAGGGTTGTTCATCATTTCAGCTGTCAGCCAAGTCCCACCCGGTCACTATATATGAAGCCTTTTTTGACATAAAATGGTTTAATGAACCAATTTTGAAGACATGTTGTTAATTTCAAGTAACTCCCATTGGGAAAAATTCAGCCCTTTGAGAATTAACAAAAAAGGAGTACCAGGGTATGTCTAAGTCCAATACACCAAATACTAGGAGAGTAATTTGTTTGTTTGTTTTTCTTATCTGGTTGTGTTGTCTTTTTGCATGAAAAGCAGTGATATACCTTAGCAGAGAAGTGAAGTGAAGTATTAGTTGTTCGATCATGTCCGGCTCTTTGTGACATGGACTGTAGACCACCAGGCTTCTCTGTCCATGGAATTCTCCAGGCAAAAATACTGGAGTGGTTTGCCATTTCCTCTTCGGGGATCTTCCCAATCCAGGGATTGAATCTGGGTCTTCAGAATTGAAGACAGATTCTTTACCTTCTGAGCCACCAGTGTAGCATAGGAGGATTTGTGGTAAAGTGTGACAGACAAATCTCCTAATACCCTGTAGGCCCACTTCCTGCCCACACTTTCCATTCAGTTTCAAGTGGTGCTTTAATTTATCCTCATACTTAGCTACTGAACCTTCTGGCTTGGGCTCCGTGGGATAAGAGGAGGGTAACATCAAACAGAATGTTGATGGAGAATGTTGATAGCTGCATGGCTATCAAGAGAAACATAAGAGTATCAGAATTGTCTCTGTTCTGAAAGCCTGAGCTTTATAATTCTGTTACAGCTTGGCCCAGTATGAAGGAAAGAAAAGGGTTAAAGTAGCAAATAGACCTTCCTTAGGAAGTACTACAGCTTTGTATCAGCTGACTTTGTACTTTTTGTGTGTGGTATTAGGGAGGAAAAAAAACACTGCAGTTTAGTATGATAATCACATATTAAGTAAGGCAAGAAAACCAGAAGAGCTAGTGAAAATATTTGGGGAATTCTGAAGAGGTTACAAACCAGCAAATGTTACCAGGTAAAAAAAAAACAAGGGATAGCATGATTACGTTGTTGTTCAGTCACTAAGTTTGTCTGACTTGTTTCGACAAAGTCATAAAGCACACCAAGCTCCCCTGTCCTTCCCTATCTCCTACAGTTTGCTCAAATTCATGTCCATTGAGTTCGTGATGCTATTTAACCATCTCATCTTCTGTCATCCCCTTTTCCTTTTATCTTGAGTCAACTCTTCGCATCAGGTGGCCAAAAGTATTGGAGCTTCAGTTTCAGCATCAGTCCTTCCAATGACTATTTGGGGTTTATTTACTGTAGGATTGACTAGTTTGATCTCTTTATGGGTATAGGGTAGAATTGAAACTGAGTCCCCATAAAACTGAGTTACTCTACGGAGTTTATGATTAACCTCTCCATCTAAAACATCATACCCTTTCTAGTCGCACTCCTGTGCCCCTCAGGAATGAGGAGTTATCAAAGAAAAGTGAAAGTGAAAGTCGCTCAGTAGTGTTTGACTCTTTGCGACCCCATGGACTATACTGTCCATTGAATTCTCCAGGCCAGAATACCAGAGTGGGTAGCCTTTCCCTTCTCCAGGGGATCTTCCCAACCCAAGGATCAAACCCAGGTCTCCCGAATTGCAGGCAGTTTCTTTACCAGCTGAGCCACAAGGGGGGATCAAAACTGAGAAGTGCCCTCCAGGATACAAAAATCCCTCTGTGTCCCCTGTTTCTTGTTTGTAGAAAATGGCTTTCGTCTTCTAGGCCTTTCTTGAGTTCCAAAGAGCAGACCCAAGCAGTTACTGACAAGGGAAGTGAGGTGAGACAGAAATGAAAGAAAAGCAGTTAAGCAAGAAAAGTAATAATAATGGTCCAGCAATAAAACAGAATCCTAGTTTCTCCTCAAGGAGTATACATAAGAATCTGATGCATATCTTTGAGTAGTTCTGCAGAAACTAAGACACCCTCACCCTCCCAACACAGGTAGAGGATAGTGACCACATGCTGACCACAAGCATGTAGAACCCAGCCTAACAGGAACCAGAAAGTTGATTAAGATCCCTGAAACATCACCCTGGTACCTCACCACCAATCAATCAGAAGAAGATCATGCATCCTCACCCTAAATGTTGCCTTTAAAAACTTTTCCCTGAAAGCCATCGGGATGTCATGTTTTCTGAACATGAACTGCCTGTTCTCCTAGCTTTAGTGTTAGTTGGTGTTAGTCGTTCAGTCATGTCCAACTCTGCAACCTCATGCACTCCCTGACTGTTAAGTCTTCAATTCTTTTCCTCAAAGGCAACCAGTTTCTAGTTCCTTATATATCCTTCCATGTATATTTTATGAATATATCCATATTTATTACATATATCTTTGGAATAAAAACAACTGAGTCTTTCTTGATACTTTACTTTTTCACATTCTGTGGATTTTGGTATGGTAATCATATCCCATTCTGAAAAATAAACAGCATGACTTTTTTCCTCTAAAATTATTAAGACAATTCATAAATATTTAAACACTTAAGTTGTCCTTTATTTTCAAAATTTTACTTCACAATTTCCCACAGAATATGCTTGACATTGTCAGAGATCAGAATTTTAAGGTCAGTATTTGCCCAGACAAAATCCTTAAATGTTTCCTGTTCAGTGTTCTTGCAATCACTGCATTTAGTATAAAATTAGAACATGGTGAGAAACCAGTGCTTATTAATTTACCACTGTTCTTTGATAGAGCCAGCTTTATGAATGCACCTGACAGAGGCCGTGTTATGTGATTTGCCTTTGATTTCTAAGTCTTTCTTTGTATAGTCCTTTAATATTTTATGAATCCAAGGAACAATTCAGTACAAAACTGAAATACACAAGCTGGAAGAAGAGAAGAAAAATGAAGTCCCTGTATCCTCTGAAAATAAAGGCACAGAAATACATTGCATTTCGTTTACCCTTTCATTTCTTCACTGGGTGTCATAATATGTTTCTCTGATTTACCTGGATGCTGCAGCATATACAGAGGTGGGCAGAACATTTTTTCATGCTTCTTTTCCAGCTAGGGAACATTTGGATGACTCAGGACCTCCCCTCTGGCTAATGGTAAGTAGTCTCTCAAAATGTGTTTAGCTTTTCCACAATAATCTGGTAGCTTTTGAGGTCTTGAGAAAGGATGAAAAGGAACCTGTTAGGACTTGGGGAGAAGGAAGAGGAAACTGTGGGATATAAAGATTTGTCATACTTATAATTTATTGATTTCACGATGTAAAGTGAGAAAAGGCAAAATGCAGCTACTACAATCAGTTAAAATAACAGATGACATTTGCGCTCAGCTGAGGTGGTTCAGGAAAATGTGCACAGAGCCCTTTGACATAGGACTTCCTCTTACTCCAATGTTCTCCCGACCCTCCCCCTCTAAAACAAGACACCCACTGACCTCGTTTCCAAAATGGCTGCTTTTTAAAAAACTGAAACTGTTTTTCACTGAAAACTTTTGACTATATAGCTACATAATAAAAAGTTAGCCATCAATATACATGAAATATATACACTCAGTGAATTTAACTTAAGAAAATTTCCTAAAATATTCATGTAAATTTGGAGGGACTAGACAGACAAAATAATAGCTAATTGAATTTTTCACTTTCACCTAATTATTTTTGGTCATGCAAAGACATAGACTGAGCTTGGCTGAACACCAGTCACTCATTTTCTATGGCTACACTTAAGAATTCAACCTTCACAGCCTATGCTAGGACAAGGGAGTTCAAATCAACATTAGAAATAATGCTACAGGTGGTAGCATTTTAGCTAGAGAAAAAAAATTCCTGGGATTCTGAAAAATTGTCTATAGCAGAAAAAACGGAAAGAAATGGGACGAAATGGAGTTTATCAGATGCATAACACACAGGATGAAAAAAAGATCATGGATACAAACTGATATAAAACAACAATATGAAACTACTTATAATAAATGAAAGAGAAGAAAAGACATGGTCATACTTGAATCAAGATCTCTATTTCTTGATGTCATATATATATATATATATATATATATGTAATCAAATTCTACCCTTAAATATACAAGAGGACTAAATAATTGGTTGGCTTCTGCTTTGCTTTAAACCAAGGACAGAGTACAGCGGTCAGGGGAAAAGCTTGTAATTATCGTTTCCTTTCTTTATAGAGTACTGCTTATTGCTTTTCACTTCTCAGGATAAAAAAATACCAGATTTATGAGGGCTTTTTCCTCCTCAGCTCATCCCTGGACCCAGTTTAAGGCTTAATCATCATCCCTTCAAAGAGCACAGCATTTCAGTTCATTTCAAAGCACTGGATTGGTGCTGATGAGAATAGGACCAAAGTAAAAAAGAGATTAGCCTTCCTGAGAAATGTCCATTGTAAGTACTGCAAGAATAGTGAACCAACCAGCCAGAATAAACTGAAGTTGCCTACTGCTGTTTACAGGAAATTATACAAAACAGTCCTAGAACAGAAGGGAATGGGGCATATGTCATCGACTTTGAAGATGGAGAAAAAGTTTCTGTATAAGGACCCTCCAAAGAAAATAAAAATTAACACATTCAAATATATTTGCTTCACAAACACACACTAACTGAGAAAAAAAAAACTAATTTGAAAATAATATGAAACCTTATTGTGGAAGTTACAGTGTTCTATTCCTTTAAAAGAGTGATAAGCTCTATGGGCTTCCCAGGGGGCTTGGTGGTTAAAAAAAAAAAATACGTATGCAATGCAGGAGACATGGGTTCAATCCCTGGGTCAGAAAACTATAGTCCATGGGATTGCAAAAGATTCGGACATGACTTAGTGACTAAACAACAATAAGCTTTATGCTGTGACCACGATAGCAAAGACAATTCTTCCAAAGAATTGACCACTAAACAGTTTTTAAAAATGTGAAAATAATTACATCAGTGTATGGACTCTGGAAAATTTCTTCTCGGTAATAAGGTCAGATAGACATTTCCTGTTTCACATTTCTAGTACACGTTGTCTTTTAAACAATAATAGTGTGAAACAATAGATTGGCCTGAGTTCAGTGCACACTAAGAAATGCCCTGGCCCTTGAAGGCTGGGATGAATCAGCCTCAAATGGCAAAGATCTCAGTGACGACAAGAAAGACAGACTGTCTGGGGTGTGGTGGCCCTAGAGAATAAGATTCAAGAAGCTGGCCCATCTAGACTTCAATCTTTTATGTTTCTTGACCATGAAGAGTGTCTATGTTTAATGTGTACATTTACAGAGACAGCATTTAAGTTTGTGTCTGCATAACTTGGCTTTTAAATAGATTTGTTTGCAGGGTAAAACTGCAATACAGAATAAGAATGAGTTGGCAATTCCTCCTAAATTGTTAACCAAGATTGGCCATTGTTTTCACAATTCAACCTCCTGCTCTAGCAATAATCCAGTCAACAGTGAACTCTTTCCTGCTCCTTACCAAACTTTGCAACACACTGGGTTACCCTATTCACAAGTCTTACCACTACTTGGAATAGCATGAAACAGAGCCACCCAGCAGCGGACCCCTACTAAACTTCATTATTCATACACCCATTCTTCTCTGAGGCCAAACTGGGGTCCTCAATACATTTTTTGTTTGTTTGTTTTTTATGCACTTGCATGCTCATTCAATTGTGTCCGACTCTCTGGGATCCCATGGACTGTAGCCCACCAGACTCCTCTATCCATGGAATTCTCCAGGCAAGAATACAAGAGTGGGTAGCCATTCCCTTCTCCAGGGGATCTTCCTGACCCAGGGATTGACACTGAGTCCCCTGCATTGCTGAAAGATTCTTTACCATCTGAGCCACCAGGGAAAACCCGAGAATATTTAAACCAGTCATTTCCAGATATCTCTCTTTTCCAATCTTCTGCTACTCAGTTATGGAAAGTAGATAAAGAGAATATCCTAAAATAAAACAAACGATTTTAGAAGGGTTAACAATGTGACCAGCATACAGTTAGGAGGGGCAGAATCTGAGCTGAGAAGTTACACAGAAGAAGAAATGACAATGGGGGAAAAAGGTAACTAAGAGGAGGTTGCCTTTCATCCGCTACCAGAGAATGACAGGAATGAGAAAGCTGGACGTCCTCCTTGACTAAGACTTCTCCTTCACTCTGTATATGCAACTCATTATCAAGCCATCCTCATTTTTTACTACAAGGGATAAAATACCTGCTGTTTTTTCCCCAAAAAAGAATAAAGTTTTATTCACTTATAAAACAATAATATTTATTTTTAAATTTAAAAACGATATAAAAAGAGAAAAAAACTAAAAATCATCTCCTACCCTACTACCTAGAAATAAGCACTGTTTTAATATTTTGTGGAACAGCCTTATAGATATATCTATGTATACATACATGCACATTCCTAAACACACATACAGACAATTTTATAGAAAGTGAGGCATGTTATACAAGGAGTTGAGAAACATTCTGTTTTTACTTAACAGATCACAGAAGTCTTTCTATTTCAATAAACATAGATATACACAATATTTTTTTCATATTTTAATGGTTGTATAATTTCCATTGATAGGAATATGTCATAATTTATTTAACGAATCTTTCGCTGAAGGAAATACTTTCTTTCCATTTTAACAGGTAAGACAGCACTGATACTAATACCTGTACATGTGGTATATGTGTGGTTGCTTCAGTTGTATCCAACTCTTTTGCGATCCCATGGACTGAAGCCCACCAGGCTCCTCTGTCCATGAGATTCTCCAGGCAAGAATACTGGAGTGGGTTGCCATTTCCTCCTCCAGGGGATCTTCTCCACCCAGGGATCAAATCTGCATCTCCTTTGTCTCCTTCATTGCGGTGAATTCTTTACCACTGAGCCACTGGGGAAGCCCAACCTTGCACATACGTATGTGCTATTATGAGAATTTCTTCACTTATCTGGTAATGAAAAATAGTTCTTGTCTTTTTATTTCCACTTTTTGATCGTTAGTGAAGTTTTAACATTCTGTAGGGCAATTATATTCTTTGATAAATTGCTGCATCCATTTTTTCTATTAGAAAGTTTTTTATCTTATTGAGTCATAAGACCACTTTGACTATTAGGAATATCAACCCTCTTATCTTTCATATCATTCAGGTGTCACAAATGTTTTCCCCAGTTTGCTCCTTGCTTCACAATTTTATTATGTTTTTACTGAAGCATTTAATTTTTACATAGTAAAATTGTTTCTTGGTTCAGTCCTGCTAAATTAATTTCCTACAATTCCTACCAGCACTAACCTAAATCAGATGGCTTATCATCTTTTACCCAGATAACTGTAAAAACCTGGATTGGTCTCTCTGATCTGCCACTGGGAATCTACACTAACAGAGGTGTCAGAGAGTTCTTTTTAAAATGAAAATCTGTCCAGGTCATTCTGTCTAAGACTGTTCAGTGGTGTATGTCTCAGTGGTGTACGGCTCTTCTAGGAGTCAATAAAATAACAACTAACTATGGCAAATATTCCGGGAGCATTATTTATCTGTGAAGATTTTTGAAGAAAGAAAGCACATTAATCTTATTTTAGGAGAAACATGGGAGACTTCCCTGGTGGAAGCGGATAACAATTTGCCTGTTAATGCAGGAGACATGGGTTCGATTCCTGGTCCAGGAAGATCCCACATGCCACAGACCAACTGAGCCCACGTGCCACAACTGCTGAGTCAGAGTGCTACAACTACTGAAGCCCATGCACCTAGAGCCTGTGCTCTGCAACAAGAGAAGCCACCACAACTAGAGAGGCGCCCCCGCTGCTTGCAGCCAAAGAAAGCCAGAGTGCTGCAATGAAGATCCAGCACAGCCAAAAACTAATTAATTAATTAATTAAAAAGAAAAACACAAATATATTATGGAGCTGCTGCTGCTAAGTCGCTTCAGTTGTGTCCGACTCTGTGCGACCCCATAGACGGCAGCCCACCAGGCTCCCCTGTCCCTGGGATTCTCCAGGCAAAAATACTGGAGTGGGTTGCCATTTCCTTCTCCAATGCATGAAAGTGAAAAGTGAAAAGTGAAAGTGAAGTCGCTCAGTCGTGTCCGACTTCTAGCGACCCCATGGACTGCAGCCTACAAGGCTCCTCCATCCATGGGATTTTCCAGGCAAGAGTACCGGAGTGGGTTGCCATTGCAGCAGGATGCAAATGTAAATGAATTTTTAAGATAAGAAAGAAGGTTTCAAAGACATATCAGTATTTAGGAGGAAACGTTTAAAAGGCAATGGCTATAGAGGATAACTCTTTGGTGCTTTTACATGTGCATCAGGGAGTGCCTTGCATTCACCAAAATTCACTGGCCTTCCCCTTGTTGACATAGATTTACCAGCCTTCCTTGAAGTTAGGTGTGATGATGAGATTGAATTCTGGCCCATGGAGGTGGAAGACATTAGGGTGATGATACAATGTATTGCCCAAATCAGGACACTATCGAGAGTGCAAGAGGACACTATTAATTGCTGTCCTAGGAATTCAGGCATAAACTGGGGCATGTGATTACCATGGGGAGAAGTGAAGTGCATCACCCCAAGGTGAGCCCAGGCCTAACTCACTCGTCTCTTCTCCAGTCTGTTGACAGATGGGGCAGATGCTGGAGGAAGCCTCAGTGCCCTGGATAGAGCCATGGCTTTCAATAAACTGATCTGAGAGTGAGAACACCATTCCAACATTTCAAACCATTGTAGTGACATCAGTTCTTGTCCTGACTAGCACAATGTGGAATTCAAAGCTTTCTATTCGGCCTTCCTCTAGCTTTCCAGCCGTGCCTTTCATCATTCTCTAGCTTGAATTTAAGCTCTAGCGAACTGAACTGCTTGCTCACATGTTTTAAGTATCTGTTTATGTGTCAATCTCTCCCACTAATCAGGGAGCTCCTTGATAGCAAAACTTAGTCTTAATTATCTTTGTAGCAAGTCACAACCTGGCACATAAGACATTTCATGAATATCTGTGGAGTGAAGAAATATTTACCCATGTAAGGAGTAAATTTTTCAGCAGTGGCTATTTCATACTATCAGAACACATGGAAGATCTTTTATATCTGCAAAGACATGTTATTCAAATACAAGATTTTGAAAAATGAATTAAATACTTTTGTAGCCCTAAAACATGAATAAAAAAATATTCTTCCTCTTAGCCGTCAATGTGCCTTTATCTCTTTCTCCCTGCACCCCACGCACTGCTTATAAACACACACACACTCGTATTTGTTCATTTCCTGGGGGAATTTTTGACTTAACTAACAATAGTAGAAGTTCGAAGGAAAAGAAAGAATTACAATTTTAAGTTCAGATCCTAATGTTGGCCAATAATCCCTGCATGAGGTGCTTTTGCTCAGCAGGGGGATTTATCTCTCCTGCTACCCAAGATGATTAAGAGTTGACTTACAATTGATGATGATGTACACTAGAGCATGTTATCAACTCAAGAAAGGGGCTTTGCCTGCATGATTTAATTAACATTAATGGTAGTTAAGCTGCACACACAGAGCATAATGTCCTCTTTGCTCTAAGAAAAGGAGGGGCTTTCACCACCTACATTATGAAATATTGATGAATTCATGTATGCTGACATCCATCTAAAAATGGAATTGTTCAATCTGTCACTCCTTCCCCCTATTCACCTACAAAAACATAATGGCAGTCCTGAGATAAACAAAAGGAGTGATGAGGGGGCGCAAATGAGGAAGGAGAATGAGTCAGGAAGGAAAAACACTGCAAATGAAATATGTCAGACTATAACCACAGACACACAACATCCACAAACAATCACACATACACACACACACACAAACACCCACTCTACTAATTAATGCAGCTTTGCTTTCATGCCAGATATTGGGGAAACATTAATTAGAGAGAAATCTCATTAATCCATTTCCCAGTTCATTAATTATGCATCAATGCCAAGTTTGTGTTGGCCTGACATAAGACAATCCTGTTCCAACAAAGATCTGATGCTGCACATTGCATAACAGTTACGGGGCTTTCCTAATTCCATGGGCTGGGACTCAGGACCTACTCAATTCACATGTTATATGTATTTGTGTCCTCTGATAAGTATTTTGTGATTATGAAATGTTCTTTAAGCTCACTACAATTGTTTCTTAGCTAACACTTCATCCGTCTCTGGCATAAACACATCAGGAATTCTATTCAGATGACAAAAAAAGGGACACAACATTGCAAATGTAGTTAATGCCACCGAATTGTGCACTTAAAAATGGTTAAAGTGGTGAATTTAATGTGATACAGATTTTGTCACAATAAAATTTTTAAGTAAAAGAAACTATCTATAGATTTTTGAAGAAGTTATTCTAGGAAGTCTATGGATGTAAAGAAAAAAAAAAGTTGACAAGTTCTCAGTCTCAAAAGACCTCACAATGTGCTTCCTTGTATTCAGAGAAAATGTTTTGAGATGAATTTCAGAACCCAGACAAACTCAAATGTGCGAAGATTTGAGGAAAGCAAGGATGTTTAGTGGTCTTATCAACAAATATTAATTGAGCATCTGTAAAATTCTTAGCATTGTACCAGTTGATTTGGAGCTGTTTTTGTTGTTTAGTCACTACGTCGTGTCTAACTCTTTTGCAACCCCATGGACTGTAGTGCCCCAGGGTCCTCTGTCCATGAGATTTCTCAGGCAAGACTGCTGAGCAGGCTGCCATTTCCTTCTCCAGGGGATCTTCCTGACCCAGGGATCAAACCTGGGTCCCCTGCACTGGCAAAGGATTCCTATCCACAGTACAACCAGGGAAGTCTTATCTTCTTTATTTACCGAACAGGTTTATTTACTTAAATTCTCTTCTTCATTGTATATCTGATAGGGAACATATTGGTCCCATCAGCCTTCCACTGAGCGATTGTCTGGGATCAGCCCAGCCTGTAAGAGAGCAAGGAAAAAGATAGGAGTGCCTCTTGCCTAACACTATATAATGTGTGGAATATGAGGGAAATCATTAAAGGCTATCTAAGGAGAGACTGCTGAGAGAAGTAAGTACCTGTCAGTGTCCAAATGCCCATCAAGGAAGGGTCTCAGTGGGTTAATGAACTCTTTGCTAGGAAACCAAGCGGTTAGAGAACAAGATGCAGCAGTAGGGTCAAATGGGTGGGCTGCATTTTTGTATGTTTCTTAATATTCCTGCTCTGTCAGCAGACCCAGTTGACTTGATAAAGAGACCAGAGGGTTGGGACTGATGAGGTTCAAATATCCTCCATATGGAACAACTAATATTTATGCAGCTTTCTATACATTTGCTAAGATGGTTCTCGGGAAGAAGTTTCACATGTGTCATTTCAACTGAACCTTGAATCAAGGAGATATGAATAGTATTCACAATTTACAGATGAAGATAAGACTTGAATAATGGGCTTCCACCATAGAAACACTCATATGGGGCTTGACCTTCACTCCCGGAGTCACGTAGAAGTAAGGTCATTTCTCCAACTGGAAGAGCCAGTCTTTGGGTACGTAGTCTGCTGACCACCTCCTGACTGGCTGGTCAGAGAAGCAGCAGTAACAGGAGCTGCACTCAGGATGAGGAAGATGATGGATCCTGGAGGTCTTGGTGAACTTTTTGAGATCTCAGTTTCTCACTTAAGAGGTCCTAGAATAAAAGCAGTGGGAAATAATGGTCAAGTATGAATCCTCATTAAGTTTTTCCCTGATAAATTTCCAAATTATTTTCCAACAAAATACAGAGCAATTTAGGGCATATGACTCAGAAGCAATGAAAAGACGTCAAGTAAATTTTCAATTAAAAAACAAAAAGCCCTCTTTGCAGAGCTATCTACTTAGGTATGTGCCTCAGATTTCTTAGGAAATGTGTCTCTAAAAATAAAATCTAGAAATTGTATTGATGCTCAACCTATTGGTGACTTATAGCAGAGATGTTTGGACCTCATGTTCACAGGAAATTTTTAAAATTTTAAAGTTCAATTTATATAAATATTTTTGTTGAAATATTAATAAGAGATATTTCAGTTCAGTTCAGTTCAGTCACTCAGTCATGTCTGACTCTTTGCGACCCCATGAATCGCAACACACCAGGCCTCCCTGTCCATCACCAACTCCTGGAGTTCACTCAAACTCACGTCTATCGAGTCAGTGATGCCATCCAGCCATCTCATCCTCTGTTGTCCCCTTCTCCTTCTGCCCCATATCCCTCCCAGCATCAGAGTCTTTTCCAATGAGTCAACACTTTTCATGAGGTGGCCAAAGAACTGGAGTTTCAGCTTTAGCATCATTCCTTCCAAAGAACACCCAGGACTGATCTCCTTTAGAATGGACTGGTTGGATCTCCTTGCAGTCCAAGGGACTCTCAAGAGTCTTCTCCAACACCACAGTTCAAAAGCATCAATTCTTCGGCGCTCAGCTTTCTTCACAGTCCAACTCTCACATCCATACATGACTACTGGAAAAACCATAGCCTTGCATAAACATATATTAGAATAACATCTTATGGATGAGCTGGAATGGAAACATAAGTTTAAGGGAAAAAATGATGTAAATACTTATAAAGAAAGCATAAATACTTTTTAAATGGATGGTAGGGATATTAAATTGCTATGGTATTTAGATCACATTAATTTATATTAAAAAGGAATACAACATTTTAATTTTTAAGTAAAATATTTCCCTGAGAGAAATTATATCCTCTGTAACTATCTGAACTTATAATAAAAATTTTCAGCTGTAACAATGTGCAAGAGTGGCACATGCTTTTGCAAAATTCTCCTGGGCTGCCTAAATGGGAAAAGAATCTGAAAAATAGATACATGTGTGTATGTATGTATATATATATATATATATAACTGAATCACTTTGTTGTACACCTGAAACTACCACAACATTGTTAAATCAACTCCACTCCAATATAAAATAAAAAGTTAAAAAAATTCTATTAGGCTGCATATGAATAGGAAAGTTTAAGGACCATTATGCTACAGGAACACAGCATTTGTCTACTATTTGTATTGAAAAAGCAGTTATTTCTAAAATCTTCTGTAGAAGGCAGAAAATCATATCCTGAGAGTACAGCATCATAGCAATGTATCACTAAAGCAAACAATCTTCTGAAATAACTATTTGTGTCTCAGCCAACACCTCCTACTATTGGCTGCCTACTTCTTCTACAAGTACATCTTAAAACCTATTTGCCAGCTCATCATGCATATCAGGGAAGAAATAAGAATTTGGGAAGCTGCTGTAACATAATATTAAACCACACTGTGATAAGTGATAATTCTCTTATATAATTAAAGGCACATGCATACACATGATCACATAAGCCTTGACCCAATCCAGCATAACACATGTGGCTGACATGTAGGATTACATTAGTTTTCCAGGAGTTGCTCCCAAGGACTAATCAGGAAGTTGGTTACCCTCATGGAACGGCATATACCTAAATAAAATAGGCCAACATTGTACACAGGAACAACAACGCATAAAACAGGAAATGACCATCTCTTTGCATGTTTTAATCTATCTTCAGGGCAAAGTGACAGTAAACCATTAAAGTTAAACTGGAATTAACTTTTAATAAAAATTCAGGGAAAAAGTAGTTAAAACAAGTTTGCTGGAGCTATTAGAACACAGAGTTCTGCTACAAAATTGTTCAGAAAAAGCTTTACAATCTAAACACACTGAAACTCCCTAGTGTAAAACACTCTTAGCTAAATTATGGGAAAAGCCAATGTTGTATCAGCACCAAACAATCACCCAGCATCAGAATGAAAAGAAGGAAATGTTGTTCTGAATAGCTTGCCAAGGCTAAAGAAAAGTAGAACAGTTGCTGAAGACGGGTTGTACAGACCAAAAGGACGCATTTTAATTTGTGTTGCCACTTAAATTTTGAAATAGGTCATTATCTTCAAATTTTGGGTAAATATACTGCATCAGAGTGAAAGAGAGAGAAAAAGAGAGAGGGAGGAAGAGAGGAAAAAGGGCTTGACAACAAACAGTGAAAAATGCATTTTAATTTTTAGATTTCTCTCAATTGATATATCCTATAACTCATTATAGGAGTATGCAGGCTGTGTTTTCCCCGTTTAACTTTTGCTGAGAGATAAAGATTAGGTTAAGTTTACAAACAGTAGATCTGGGCATCCCTATAGTAAACAAGTGATTAACAATATCTTTTACATAGTCTTTAGAAAACCATTTTAATGTTTGTTTTCAACAACTTGACTGCTTGAGTATCTAGTGAAATATTTTTAAGCAAAATCACTTGACAATTTATCATAACACAGTGGTTCCTAACCTTTTTTGAATACAATAATATTCAAGCTTATCATAAGGGAAAATTTCAAAAGCCACCAAGTTAAAAAGAAGGCTAGACTAAATCTCTATGTATTCATCATGTGGCTTCAACAACGCTCAACTCATGACCAATCTTGTTTCATCTGTAACACACCTACTTGTTCCACCCATATTATTTTTGAAGCAGATCCAAATTATGAGATGATTTACTTTTGTTTCTAGAGTAAAATGTTTGAGGGCCCTCTCCTGTCACATTTCAGTTCTTGCATTTTTTTTTTAATTTTATTTTATTTTTAAACTTTACAATATTGTATTGGTAGTTCTTGCATTTTTAATAATACTCAATTAAGAAAATCTACAGGTCCATCTGGATTATTGCCCACCCACTTCTGCGGCTTTGCCCTGATTCTGTGCCACCCTCCCCATCACAAGGTTCTGTGGTCCGTGGCGGGGAAGCTCCTGGAATAATGAAAATAACTGGTAACATCACTTAGAAATATGCTTATTCATTAATGCTTTCACATATACTCACAACACAAACACTGCTCGTGCAGCTTTATTTCTCAGGAATATACTTGTCACTACGAGTTTATAAGTAGATTAAGAAAGATAGAATTAACAGGACTTTTTTCTCCTCTTTATCCACCAAAATGAGCATTTCTCTGCTAACAGAACAAAGAGCTAACACAGGCCACTGTTTTCTTAAGCGTTGTTACTCCCTAACAGCTGTTTAGGGGCTTTTATGACCTTGACGTTACCTTTGGGAAAAACTCCCGATCTTTGTGGGCTGCAAATCTTTGCGCAATACAGCTTGAGAGCTGGCTGTGCTTGTTGGCAGTCTCCTGGAAAAGCTAAGAATAAATGAGAGAAGGCTGTGTTCACACACTTGGAATTGACAATAGCGCACTGGAGGCCTTGGTACACCCGCACATTAATTTCCTTTATATAAAAGGCCAATATCCAATGCTATTAGTCAGTACTTCTCTCACATATGAAATCACTTTTGTAGGAAGAAAGAAAAAGAAAGCTTCTTTTTTTCTCTACATAAAAGGGATAATTTCCTTAGTTTCCTCAGTAAGGAGCTCTAAAAAAAATCTTTCCTGATTTCTGCTCAGTGCATACATGTAATACTGATTAATGCTAATAGGGTTCACATATTTAAAAAAGAGTGCACTCAATCTCATGATTATAAATACCATTCAGAAAGTGTGTGACTGGAATTTATTGGTATGAATTTAATTCAGGTCAGTTTTAAACTCCTAAACTTTTACGTTTAAATGAACAGAATTATCTCCATTAAATCATACTTGACACTGATTGTAGTTATATAAAGAGAAAAGTTATAGCAATGTTACAGTTATACTTTATTAGTGAAAAGCAATCATTTCCACTTGAATTTTCTTTCTAGTTTCATGGAATATCCTGTTTGGTAACTATGAATTTCTGACAAAATACATCATCACTTGAAGATTCCAATTTTGGCTTTATTTTTCTAAACATGTCCATTGTGGAGCTGAGCAAATAGTATATATAAGATAATGAAATCTTGCTTACATAGTAGAATGTTTTTCTAAAACATATTTCAAACATGAAATAAGACAATCTAGCTTTCAGCCAGGGAAATTATTATCTGGTGCATATGTATCGTACTAATTAGATTATGCCCAAATCCTGGTAATTTGCATAATTGTATTTAATTTGCCAGAGGGGTCAAATTATAGCTTTGGACCTCTTCTAAGAGGTAATGCTGCTTAGTCAGCAAAAGCCTAACACATTCTAAAGAAACTGAAATGCATTTGTAACTTTAGAATAATAAGATGTAGTGTTTTCAGAGGTCCAATTTGAATAGAAATCCCCCAAGAAGTGCAAGTAGTTACATATATATAATCATGAAATATGGTTAAACATTGTTTAGAAGTTCTTGTATTTCATCCCTTTCAGTTTAGTGTCCATTCCTTAAATGTATTTTCTGGTCATTTAACTAGCGTATCATCAAAACATAAAAGGTTCTATGGTTAAGAATCTGCCTGCAATGCAGGAGACGTGTGCAAGAGACACAGATTTGACCGGAAAGATCTCCTGGAGAAGGAAATGCCAATCCACTCCAATATTCTTGCCTGGAAAATCCCATGGACAAAGTAGCCTGGTGGGCTTCAGTCCATGTGGTCACAAAGAGTCAGACATGACTTAGTGACTACATTACAAAAACAGAACCAATTTAAATTTATCAAACTGGAATCTTAGAGGTGGGGGTTCTGGAGGTAGGGTGAGGCAGAACCTGAGAATTGTTTTAAAAGTTCCCCAGAGGACCTTTTTTAAAAGCAGTTTCATCAAGATATAATTTACCTACCATAGAATTCACCTACTTAAAGAATACATTTCAGTGGTTTTTAGCGTATTCACAGATAGCTGTGACCATCATCACTGTCAACCTTAGACCACTTTTATCATATCTAAGGAAACTCTTTAGCTATTTTCTGACTGTCCTGCCATCCACACCATTCCTGACTCTATACACTTTCCTGTTCTGGACTTTCATACAATTTGTGATCTTGTATGACTGGTTTCTTTCACTTAACATTGTGTTTTCAAGGTCCAACCAAATTGTTGCATGTATTAGTACTTCATTCCTTTTTATGGCCAAACAGTTTCATTGTATGGATATATCACATTTTGTTTATGGACATTTGGGTCCTTAGAAGATTTAATCACTAGCCATATTTGTTAACTAATGATCAAGAGTTGATCTCAAGACAATTTCAAGCTCTCACAAAGCAAGGACGGAAGAGAAGCATGGCTGGAAAGACAAGGCTTAGGATGGAATTGGCTCTGCACTTACTAGTCATATGACCTGGGCACTGTCTTTAATTCTCTCCATTTTCTTTTCTTCACTTGTAAAATAGGAAAAATGATTTCTCCTTCTTAGAACTCTCAAGAGGATACATGAGACAATCTGAGTAAAACTCTTAAAATTGCCTGGCACACAGGAATTTTACACATGACAGCTATTATTTGTATTTACCCTGTCGAATGAATATATATCAGTTATTTATATACAGAGTTATATAAATAGTTGCACAGGTATTTCCATCTAGAAAGTAATTATTATAAGTAAAATAAACTTCTCCAAGTTATAAGAAAGTGAAAGAACAGATTGAATGATGCAATTTCTTCACTTTTTAAAATTAAAGTTACACTAAAAGTCCACACTGTCATTTGAAAAAAAAAAATAGTTGCTTCTATCTAAGAATACAAATCAGATTTTTATTGTTTCATTACATTTTCAAAGCCCACATATTTTGAATACTATGTGAAATTTCTACCCATATAAAGTGCAGGTATTATATATATATGTGTGTGTGAGTACATGCAAACACATGTAAATGTACATATAATTATATCAAATAGTTAACACTGAACTCTTGATATATGCCAGGCAATGTACTTTATATTCATTAATATAAAGTATTACATTATGACTCAACCCTTCCAACAACCTTACATGATCAGCTAAGGAAATCAAAGCATCAGGTAGTCAAGAATCTTGTTCTTGATCATAAAACAAGTGAGCAGCAGAGACCAAGTTGTTAACCAGAACTCTTGTAATAGTTTTTCCTCCATGCGTTTGTACATAAGATAATGGAATAGATCTTGTTCCTCAACCACAGACTGATGTTTATTACAGCTTGAAGCAGGCTTTAATAGGTATTAGGTAAACCCTCTTAATCTATAGATGAAAAGACAGAAAGCAAGGCCTTGAAGTGGCTAGTCCAATATGGTTAGTTCTAGTCTCTTGTTCTCCAGTCTAGTTTCTTTCTACAACCTCATGCTGTCCAAGTACCAAGGTTCCATTTTTGTTTTAAAAGGCAATGTAATAGGAAAATGCCAAGCACGTGTCTGCCTTAAGAGTCCTTACCTTATTCTCCCTCTGGAATACTACCCATACTTAAGGTTCAACTCATATGTAACCTCTTCTGTGACAATTTCTCCCTAGTTATTCTGTCGTTACTCTGGAGGGTCCTTATATTATTTTTACCTAGTACAGGGCTAGCTCAATGCATATTTACTGAATGTAAGCAAATGTGATGGGACACTAAAATGAAATAACTAGGGTCAATATTGAGGTTGCTGCTGCTGCTAAGTCACTTCAGTCGTGTCCGACTCTGTGCGACCCCATAGACAGCAGCCCACCAGGCTCCCCCGTCCCTGGGATTCTCCAGGTAAGAACACTGGAGTGGGTTGCCATTTCCTTCTCCAATGCATGAAAGTGAAAAGTGAAAGTGAAGTTGCTCTGTCACGTCCAACTATTAGTGACCCCATGGACTGCATCCTACCAGGCTCCTCCGTCCATGGGATTTTCCAGGCAAGAGTACTGGAGTGGGGTGCCATTGCCTTCTCCGAATATTGAGGTTAGAAGTGGATTATAAAAAGCTTGGAATGCTATGTTAAATTTTTTAACTGAAAATTTTGAAAGCTGGAGGTGCGATAATATTTATTTTTCAGCAAAATAGATCATTGTAGTACAATGATTCTTAACAGAAGGTGCTGGGTATAGTTCAGGTTAGTAGTTAGAAATGTTGAATTTGAGTTCAAATAACAGCTCTATCACTATCCATTTAATAACTATCCATGCTAATAAAGTGTAACAAATATGATTTTAACTAAATGGCCTATCATTTCAAGAGCAGGTTTAGATTTCCTTCTATAAAGGATTTTTTTTGAAACAACATTTGCTGTAACAAAATCTGAACTATAATATTCGTTCAGTTCCATACTGAATATCCAGCATCAGATTATAATTGCCTTGTTTAATACAGTTGATATTCCATATGGAATTCTTTCTGCTTTTTATAAATATTCCATCATGGATTAGATCTTTGCTTAAGCTTATTATCTGATCACAGTTTCCATTATAATTTGTCTGTGTCTGGTCCCACAGGACTGCTATGCCCAGCTTTTCTTTGCTTGTTATCAGATGAAGATGAACAGTGCAGAACTGTGAATAAATTGTATAATTGGATAAAGTCATCTTGCCTGCCTCCAGGCTGCTGTGTCCCCTTCTGAAGACCCACATTGCCTTTCTGCTCTCCAACTCTCCTCCTCCATCAAAACAAAAAAGAGTGTGATATCCTCATTTATATTTCAGGTATTTGTGTGTAAGCTCCTTATCTCTAATTGTGGAATGAAAGGATTTATCAACAGTTCAAAATTTTGTTTTTCTTTCAGAGTTAGTGGAAGGGAAATTCTAGATTAAATGCTAACCCTGAAGGCAAAACAATTTTCGTCATATTAAGGTGCTGTATGTGTTAGGGGAGGGTGAAGCTGTGGTGAGAGAGGTTTGTCTAGAAAAATATGATCAGAAAGAAAATCTCTGCTGCTGCTGCTGCTAAGTTGCTTCAGTCGTGTCCGACTCTGTGCAACCCCATAGACGGCAGCCCACCAAGCTCCCCCGTACCTGGGATTCTCCAGGCAAGAACCCTGGAGTGGGTTGCCATTTCCCTCTCCAATGCATGAAAGTGAAAAAATAAAATGAAGTCGCTCAGTCGTGTCTGACTCCTAGTGACCCCATGGACTGCAGCCCGCCAGGCTCCTCTGTCCACGGGATCTTCCAGGCAAGAGTGCTGGAGTGGGGTGCCATCGCCTTCTCCGTCTTTTAAGCCTATGGTGAGGTAATTCATCAGAGCACAAAAAATGGAAGAAGCAGCCAGTGACTCTGAGCATGTGGCTGGTTACCTGGCTACAAGGTGATAGATAACCAAAGTGGAGGGTCAGGATTCTTAGTTATGCAATAAGCTGGCTCCAGACAGCAGAACCATGTGAGGCACAGAGTAGATATACTATAGAAGCTTTTGAGAAATAACTGAAGGTCTAGAACACAGGACAGGCAAGATCAATGGAATCCAAGGGGATATATAAGCTGTGTTTTGTGTTTTTTCTATTTTATAAAGATTGTAAGCTCATTTTTCCCTGGTAGCTCAGCTGGTAAAGAATCTACCCGTAATGCAGGAGACTGCAGTACAATTCCTGGGTCAAGAAGATCCCCTGGAGAAAGGATAGGCTACTCAGTCCAGTATTCGTGGACTTCCCTGGTGGCTTAGACAGTAAAGAATCTGCCTGCAAGGCAGAAGACATGGGTTCAATCCCTGGGTTGGGAAGATCCCCCGGAGGTGGGCATGGCAACCCACTCCAGTATTCTTGCCTGGATAATCCCCATGGACAGAGAAGCCTGGCAGGCTACAATTCATGGGGTCCCAAAGAGTCAGACATGACTGAGTGACTAAGCACAGCACAAGTTCATTTAGGGAAGGACTATGTATTTTCACCTTTGGGTCCTTTATAACTATAACTATATCTTAGACGAGTTTGACCTCCAGGTGTACTATGATTTCAAAGTCAGCTTGTAGAAGAAGGGCAAGAAGCAGGATTGAGCAAGGTGGGAAAACCATTCAGCACTTCAAATTGGCGTTTATGAAGGAGCATGTTGAACTGGAGCTCAGTCAAAGACAAAGTTAATGGGGCCTAATTTGCCTGGAATATGATAGCAATGGGAATATTAAAAATCAAGTCGCTTCACTGGCAGGGAGTGATATGTAGCATCCCATCCAGAGGCTGATGACATAGGAGACAAGATCCAATTCCCAGGAATAGATAACAGGCTGTCAGAGATCCAGCCAACTGGACTGGTTTCAAAACAGGTTTCAGTTCCAGGCAGGGAACTGGAATAAAAATATGGGAGACCAAAGCAAAAAGAACTCTTAACTGGGCTATATAAACACAGCAGGAATTTTACAGATAGACAAAATTACATTTGTATTAATAATAATGGTTTGTAGTCAATACATATCACATATTCTTGCAGGAGAAGATGAATGCATGTCCTTCTACTCTGCCATCTTGGAACAGAACTTACTGTCTCATAACTACTTCTCTAAATTATATTACTTAATTTTCTCAACAACTCTCCTAGATAGATACTTTTATTATTTCTGTTTCATAGATAAGGAAATCAAGAATCAGGAACATTAAATAACTAGCCCTTGGTCACACAGCTAATGAACAGGGGATTGGATCTAACTAACACAGCCTGTTCAAGAGCATATACATTCAACCACCATTGAAAGTATTAAATGAAAGAAGGCTTACAAAGCTCTTAGCAGGGTTCCAGTTACATAGTAAGGAGTCAATGAAGATTATCAATTATCATTGCTCTTGTTAATAGTATAGTAATAAAGGTGGCTCAAAAGTAAAGAATCCGCCTGTCAAAGCAGGAGGTGCAAGAGATGTGGGTTCTATCCCTGGGTCGGGAAGATCCCCTAGACTAGGGAATGGCAACTTGTTCCAGTATTCTTGACTGGAAAATTCTACAGACAGAGGAGCCTAGCAGGCTACAGTCCATGGAACTGCAAAGAGCTGGACATGACTGAGCAACTGAGCACACAAACAGAACACAGTAATAGAAGCAGTAGCAGTAGCGGTCCCTGCAGCAGCAGTAACACGGACATGGAATTTGGAGTCAGCTGTTAAGGCCTATGGGCTTCTCATATGGCTCAGTGGGTCAAGAATCCACCTGCAGTGCAGGAGACGCAGGAGAAATGGGTTTGATTCCTGGGTTGGGAAGATCCCCTGGAGAAGGAAATGGCAACCCACTCCAGTATTCTTGCCTTGAGAATCCCAAGGACAGTGGAGCCTGGCAGGCTACAGACCATAGGGTTACAAAGAGTCAGACATGACTGGAGTGAATGAGTGCACATGCATTAAGACCTATTGACTGTTTTGTTCCACAGGAGAGGACTGATGAGATGGGCACTGTTCTAGGGCACAGGGGCTGAGAATCACGTGTGAAGGATAAGAAGAACCTTGCACTTTTAACAAAAGTAATTGAGAAGTAACACAGGAGTTCAAAGCATGGACTTGTTCTGTTGTTAATTAGTAGTGAGACCTTAGGGGAGTTACTCAACAGATGTGAGTTTCAAACAACTCACAACTGTGCCCAGCAGAGCGCCCAGCATATAGTAATCATTCAGTAAATGCTTGTAGAATTAACTCACTGCTAAATTTCCATTCCTTTCCACTAAAAGAACAAACAAACCAAAAACCATCCCTGTATATATCTGCTGTTAAACTTCTAAAATAATAAGGCAAAACCATCCCACTGAGTGTAGCTTTTATAACAGATATAATTTGTCACCACATCCGCTTAGTATTTCAGGAGCCTCCCTAATCTATGCTCAAAAACTGTAGCACAACCAGTGAAAACTGGGTGATGTGCTATTCATTCCTGTCATCCTGATGCTATGTTGCTATAGCAGGTATTCCTGTTATTCACTTATCTGAAGCTATTTTGACTTGACAAGGAGAAAACCTTTTGAAGAATATCTTATTCCTCCCCTCCCCCTCAAAGCAGGTCAGTTTTAAAGCACTTCTCATTTTAACTATGATGTAATTAAATATGAAAATATTTATTAAAAGGAACAGGTCATCTCTTTTCTTGGGTACTCTTTCACTGTGAATTTGAATTTCATTTCCTGGGACTCAAAAGAAAATAATGCTGTAATTCATGGGGGATTGAGACTGAAGGAGAGAGGAAGGGGGCAGGGTTGGGGGAAGGGGAGAACATTACTGCCACCTCTGGCTCATTTCTCTAGAAACAGAAAGTGTGGAGGAAACTTGACACTTGCTTGCCAAATGTTCACAGAGAGAGTCTGACTTTTGTTTTTACTTCCATGACCTTTAATGGCTCTCAGTGCAGCCAGACCAACTTTGCATATATATTGACACTATGGAAACCACATAGATAAGCAGTTTGGGGTTTGCATGCTGTATTTACTTTGGCACTTAACAATGATACACATATTTTCACGTTAGAGCTCCCAAGGTCTTTGTTCTAATTTTGAGTTGCTTTTCTCTTTTATTCAGCTTTTAGATTGCTTCATAATGACTGCAAAAATGCATGTATTTTTAAACTTTTTCTTTTTTTGCTAAATATAGTTCTGTTTTGTCTTGGAGTGCATTGTTTGCTTTAAGAGAAGTAGGAAGGGTCTTGTTCAAGCTGGGAAACACACACTCTGGAGGAATACAAGTAGAGGAGTGAAGAAGGCATCCTTGCAGTCACCGAGAGGACAGAGCCAGGAGCAGGATGTCCACAGCTGTGCATGCACGCGCTAAGTCGCTTCAGTCCTCTCGGACTCTTTGCGACCCGATGGATGGTAGCCCACCAGGCTCATCTGTCCTTGGGATTCTCCAGGCAAGAATACTGGAGTGGGTTGCCGTGCCCGCCTCCAGGGGATCTTCTCGACCTGGGGATCAAACCTGTGTCTCTTGCATCTTCTGTACTGGCAGGTGTGTTCTTCATCACTAGTGCCACCCAGTTTTCTATTTCTTTGCACCCAGGAGTTTCAGAGCACACTCTGACATCTCTAATTGTCTCTCAGAACCATCCCCTTATACCCTTCTGGCAGGAGACCACTCTCTTCAGTTAGTTCTCACACCCTGTATTGTTAAGGAAAAAGTCTATACTTCTGGAAGGCTAAAGAAAGATGTATCAAGAAGGATGGTTTTTAAAAATCTGATAAATATATTCTAATTTTACATGGCTTCTATGGGACTGAATGTTTGTGTTCCCTCACATTGATAAAATTCATGTATGTTGAAATCTAAATTCGCACTGCGGTAGTATTTGGAGATGGGGCTTTGGGAAGGTAATCAGGTCGTGAGGCTGGAGCCCTTATGAATGGGATTAGTGTCTTTTATAAAAAGAAAGACAGATGATGTTTCAGCCATGTGGCCATACAGCAAGAAGGCCACCATCTACAGGCCTGAAAATAGGGCTTCAACAGACACCGAATTTGCTGCCACCTTAATCTTAAACATCCTAGTTTCCAGAACTGTGAGAAATAAATATCTTTTGTCTAAACCAATCATCCT
Organism: Bos mutus; assembly: GCF_027580195.1. Classification (NCBI taxonomy): domain Eukaryota; kingdom Metazoa; phylum Chordata; class Mammalia; order Artiodactyla; family Bovidae; genus Bos; species Bos mutus. The sequence continues at coordinate 40,680,775 of NC_091619.1, forward strand.
GTGATATTTTTGTTATAGCAGCCTGAGCTGATACAACAGTACTAAAATACGTACAACAATATTTAACCATTTAACTGTTTTTAAGTGTACGGTTCAGCAGTATTAAGTTCATTCATATTATTATGCAACCATTACCATTATACATCTTCAGATCTTTTTCATTATCTTAAATGGAAACTCTATACCCATTAAAAAATAGCTTCCCAGCCCACAGGCACCATTCTAGTCTCTGTCTGAATTGGACTATTCCAGATACCTCATATAAGTAGAATCATATAATTTGTCCTTTTGTGTCTGGCTTATCTCACTTATCATAATGTCTTCAACACTGTTCTGTATGCCAGAATTTCACTCCCTTTTAAGTCTGAGTAATATTCCATTGAGACCATCTGTTCATCTGTCAATAGACATTAGGTTGTTTCCACTTTTTGGCTATTGTGAGTAATACTCCATCAACATGGGTGTACAAATATTTGTTCTAGTCTCTGCTTTCAATTCTTTTGTATATGCACTTAGAAGTGGAATTGCTGGGTCATAGGGTAAGTCTCTGTTTAATTTTTTGAGGAACTGCCATAAAGTTTCCATAGTTGTATTTCATGTGTCTAATACTGTACAATGGTTCCAGTTTCTCTTCATCTTTGCCAACACTTGGTATTTTTTTTTTTTGGTGATAGCTACCATCTAAAATAACAAGTGTTACTGTGTGAAGGATGTGATCATATTGTTATCTTTTAATTTTTCATAAACTACAGTTTTGGCTTAAATTTCTAGATGTTTTTTAAAAAAAGATTTGGAACTCACTATGACAGTTTAATAACAAGAAATAATAGTTTTATTTGACTGTCAATATGGTGTCATCTTACTTTAGTGAGTATCTAAAGAACTCTTAGTTAAATAAGGTGAATAAGAAAACTAAGCTTATAGACACACTTTAGTAAAATACACAAGACATCATGCCTAATTGGATTAGGTATTCAGAAACAGCAAGAACAGAGTCTTCTCCATGTTTCTGATACGGACAATTGATAGATGGCAGTGCTATTTACCAAGATATGGACAATAGGGTATTATAATAAAATATTATTATATTATATTATTTTATTATAAAAATTAAAAGAAATTGCCAAC